>NW_024704771.1:2222068-2663686 GCF_018977255.1 Callorhinchus milii
GTCTGAAAGATGTGATGAGGCACTATATCAAATGCAAGAATTATTATTACATTCAATTCTTGTCTCCTATCGCCCTCTTCGCCTGATCTCTCTCCTGAGCCCCTCCACAGCCTGAGCATCCTCCACCAGGCTCACCGCAACACTTGGCAATGGTTGTCCCAGAGCCGCCACCCCAACTGCCCCATGGTCAGCGCTCTCTGCAAGGCCTGCCTCCCCTGCCTCCGAATGGTAACCCCTCGCCTTCCCTCACTGCCCTCATGCACATCCTTCCCAACTGAATAAAATAAATAATAATTTGGTCACTCAATCCACGAGTGTCTGTGGGTCACTGCTGTACGCAATTAGCTGCCATCCTCCGCCCACAAACTACACAGTCAATTCACTTCACAGTTTATTCTGTGAACCCCTTTGAAATACCTCAAAGATGTGATAAGGTCTCAAAGATGTGATATATCAAATTCAAGGAATATTATTATTATTTCTTACCCCTCATACTTGATAGTCATTTTCCCCGAAACCCTCTCCCACCAGCTCCCCAATTCGCATCACCCTCCAAAATGTTGGCTCCTTCTCTAACAAAGCTTTCACTATCCACCGCCTTCACTGCCTGTCAAGTGCTTTGAGATGTCTCAACGCTGTGATCGGGCTGTATATCAAATATACGGATTATTATCTTTCATCATTAATTCATGTCATCCTCTCACACAGCGCGAGATAAAAAGCCGCAATGTCGAAGAAAATGTCTCGGACGCTCTTGGAGAAGATAGAAGTGTTAGACAGAGTCAAGATGGAGCCGCGAGGAACTCCGCTACGAGAACTGGCCAGAAGACTCGGGGTCAAGAAGTCGACCCTGGGCGACATCATCGCCAGTGAGATGAAGCTGCGCCACACAGCGTCCTCCTTAGCCGAGGGCGATGTTGGTCTGCGTAAGAAGAGGGATCGCAAAGGCAAAGATCCCCAGGTGGAGCACGCTCTCCTTCTGTGGTTCCAAAGGGCGTCCACTGAGGGGCAGCTGCTCAATGGGCCCATCCTCAAAGCCAAAGCAGAGAGCCTGGCACGTGACCTCGGGAAGCCGGGCTTCACGGTGACTGACGGCTGGTTTAGCCGCTGGAAGGCACGTAACAACATCGTGTACAGACTGCTTCCCGGAGAGCTGAAGACCGCTGCCGTAGAGGGCGCTGACACCAGCAGCGCGCTGCTCTCTTCCTACGCCGCCGATGACATCTACAACGCAGAGGAAACGGGACTGTACTACCGTGCGGCGCCCGACGGCTCATTGTATTTCCACCGAACGGTGCTGAGCGGTGTGAAGAGGGCGATGGACAGCATCGCGCTGATGGTCTGCGCCAACATGACCGGCAGCGACCGGCGCAAACTGCTGGTCATCGGGAAGAGCCAGTGCCCTCGCTGTATGAAGGGAGTCGACCTCACTGTTCTGCCCGTCATCTATAAGGCCAATAAGATGGCGTGGATGACGAGAGGGATCTTTAAGGATTGGCTGATGCAGTGGGACACAGAGCTGGTCGAGCAGGGGCGTAAGATTCTTGTTTTCATGGACAGCGCACCATGTCACCTGCCCATTCCAACCCTAGAGAACATCTGCCTGGAGCTGATTCCCCCGGACACCACTCTGATCCAGCCCATGGGTCAAGGAGTCATCCGAAACCTGAAGCTCTCCTACCGCGAGGAGCTACGAAAGCGCCTCCTGGACGCCATCGAAGGCAACGTGATCAGTCCCCACGCCACGGTGGGAGAGGTGGTGAGACACATCAGCCTACTGGATGCCATCGGTATGGTTGCCAGGGCCTGGGAGAGCATGAAGCCTAAGATGATATCCGACTGCTTCGCAAAGGCCGGGTTTGTGACTGGTGACGCTGCTCCCTGCACTGAGGCTGAGGGGAGGACAAGTGCAGAGGCCGAGGGCGAGAGGCAGATCACTGACCAGTTCCTGGACATTGACGCTGATCTACTCTGCCGTGATCCCCAGGACCACGAGGCCATCGTGACTGAAGCTGTGGCCGCCGAGCGCTTGCTAGTCGAGAACGACAGTGACAGCGACTCTGAGGAGAACGAGGCCCCGTCTGTGACGGCCGGCACAGCTCTGACCGGCCTGCGAGAGGCAGAAAGCTTCTTACTAAAGAGCGGACTCTACGGCAAGTGTTCGAACGCACTTCACGACATTGTTGCGAGCATCAGAGAGAGACGCCACACTGATCTGGTGCAGTCTGACTTGAGAGAAGTTTTCAATAAAAAAGTTTAAATTTCTGTAAATTTTACTCCCTTTTTCTGGAAATATTGCTTATAAAGGGACAATTGCCATGTTTTCCTTGTGAATGATACTGAGCTTTCTGTTCAGGCCTTTACATACCAGTAATTGGTATCAGCGCCTTGGGATGTCCTCCTGATCAAACCGGGTGAGATTTGAAACCAGTTAAATTCAGACGCCGATTAATTCAGACAAAACGCCCGACCCTGGCGTGTACGTCTTAAATGGCTTCCACTGTATAAGCCCAGGTTCACTGTCATTTTAAGTCTCACCGTATGACTGTGTTCCTCAAATCGCTCAACAACATCCATCAGGAGACGTGAGGAAAAGGTGACTGAGAAGTGAGAGCTCCAGCATCCGAGGCAGTCTGACACACTGCGACACACACACACAAATATCTCTGGTATAAACTGTTTAATAAAATGATATTCACAATCCCACTGCTGACACATTGACATACATTCACAACAGATCATTGGAGCAAAACAAACATCAAACAATCTTACAGCACAGAAGCAGTCGATTCGGCCCATCGAGCCTATGCCAACTCTTTGAATGAGTTCCCAAGTAGTCCCTCTCTCCCTTTCTTACATCGGCAATTATTTGCTTTTTAAGTACAAAGAGTGAAATCCCAAATCAGTTCTAAATTGACTTCTTACAACATTATAGAATATCCAGACTTTGACAAACTTGACGACAATCTCAATTTGACAATGGGTTTTCTGGAACGAGAATTCACAGAAAGTACAGCTGCAAAATTAAGGTTTTAGGTGTTTTTAAGAATTAGCCAAATTCCGTAATGCTCTGAAATGTGATGTAGATAGAGAAAGCCCAAGTAATACAGTTTTTACAGCAGTCACTAAACTTCACAGTGAAATCCCGTGTAGCGCCTTGAAATAATAATAATAATAATCCTTGCATTTGATATAGCGCTTTTCACGTCGGGAGGACGTCCCAAAGCGCTTCACAGAACACACTGTAAAGTGAATTGCAATGTCCTCGAGACGTGAAAGCCTCAAATTGTGACAATAATAATCCTTCCATTTGATATAGCTCCTTATCACATGGTTGAGTCATGTCAAAGTGCTTCACAGAATATCCTGTAAAGCGCTGTGACTATTTTCTGGGTGAAATGCAGCATCAATTGTACACAGCAACATCCCACAAACAGTGCTGGATTGAGTATCAAACGCAAGGAATATTATATTCCACGAAAACGTCAAGTAAAGTCCTCCCATATTTACAGAAACCTGCCCTGCTGCAGTGTGTACAGATATCTGGCATGAAGCTGTATATAGATATGTGTGGCTGTCTACAAACTTATCATTTAAACATATATATATATATATATATAAAACCAAGTGTCCGAAGGTGGGAAAGATTATCATCTGAGCATGTGCCAAAGTGGCAGGAAGTTCATCGGCGACGTTCAATCCACTTCCTCCACGGTTGGGCCCGTAGATGGACAGCTCTTGCCCGATTGCTCGCTCCCCGCTGCCCCTCCCTGCCTCAGCCTGGCCATGACAGGACTGCACACCCTCTCCAGCTCCTTCAGCTGGTGCTCAAACTCTTCCTTCTCCGCCGTCTGGTTTCCATCCAGCCAGGCAATGACCTGTCTGCACTTGTCCAGCGCCTGCCTCCTTTCCTCCTCGCCCACCTTGCCCTCTGTGCTCTTGTCCTCCATTGCACTTTTGGCTGCGTAGACGAACGACTCCAGCCCGTTCTTGGCCGCCACCCTCTCCCGCTGCAACTCGTCATCCACCTTGTAGTTCTCGGCCTCCTGCACCATCCTCTCAATCTCCTCCTTGCTCAGCCGACCCTTCTCGTTGGTGATGGTGATCTTGTTCTCCTTGCCTGTGCTCTTGTCAGCAGCCGAGACGTTCAGGATACCATTGGCATCGATGTCGAAGGTGACCTGGATCTGCGGAACTCCACGGGGGGCCGGGGGGATTCCACTCAGCTCGAACTTGCCCAGGAGGTTGTTGTCCTTGGTCATGGCTCTCTCACCCTCATACACTTGCACCAAGACGCCGGGCTGGTTGTCGGAGTAGGTGGTGAAGACCTGGGTCTGTTTGGTGGGGATGGTTGAGTTCCTCTTGATGAGGGCGGTCATCACGCCTCCCGCCGTCTCCAGCCCCAGGGACAGAGGAGTCACGTCCAGCAGGAGAAGGTCCTGCACGTTCTGAGACTTGTCACCCATCAGGATGGCGGCTTGCACAGCCGCACCATAAGCCACTGCCTCATCTGGGTTGATGCCCTTGTTCAGCTCTCGGCCGTTGAAGAAATCCTGCAGAAGTTTCTGGATCTTCGGGATGCGAGTGGAGCCACCGACGAGGACCACATCTTGGATCTGAGACTTGTCCAGCTTCGCGTCAGTTAATGCTTTCTCCACTGGCTCCAGGGTCCCTCTGAACAGGTCCCCATTGAGCTCCTCAAACCGTGCCCTGGTGATGGAGGTGTAGAAGTCGATGCCTTCAAAGAGGGAGTCGATCTCAATGCTGGCTTGGGTGCTTGAAGACAGAGTCCTCTTTGCCCTCTCACAGGCTGTCCTCAGCCTCCTGACCGCCCTCTTGTTCTGGCTGATGTCCCTCTTGTGTTTCCTCTTGAACTCCTGGATGAAGTGGTCAACCATGCGGCTGTCAAAGTCCTCGCCCCCCAGGTGGGTATCACCAGCCGTGGATTTGACCTCGAAGATCCCACCATCGATGGTGAGGACGGACACATCGAAGGTGCCCCCACCCAGGTCGAAGATCAGGATGTTCCTCTCCCCGTGGCCCTTCTTGTCCAGGCCGTATGCGATGGCGGCCGCCGTGGGCTCGTTGATTATTCGGAGGACATTGAGCCCTGCTATCACTCCGGCATCTTTGGTGGCCTGGCGCTGGGAGTCGTTGAAGTAAGCGGGCACCGTGATGACAGCGTTGGTGACCTTGGAGCCCAGATAAGCCTCAGCGATCTCCTTCATCTTGGTTAGAACCATAGAGGAGATCTCCTCAGGGTTGAAAGTCTTGGGCTCTCCCTTGTACTCAACCTGCACCATGGGTTTTCCCCCTGGCTCAACACCTGGAAAGGCCAGTGCTTCATGTCCGCCTGCACCACAGGGTCATCGAACTTCCTCCCTATCAGCCTCTTGGCATCAAAGACGGTGTTGGGGGGGTTGAGGGCCACCTGGTTCTTGGCCGCCTCCCCGATCAGCCTCTCGGTGTCGTTGAAGGCCACGTAGCTGGGCGTGGTGCGGTTGCCCTGGTCGTTGGCGATGATCTCCACCTTGCCGTGCTGAACACACCCACACAGGAGTAGGTGGTGCCCAGGTCGATGCCAATCGCTGTGGCCATTGTCCTGCAGTCAGTGGCCGGGACTTTATGGAACTCAGAGCTTTGACTCGGAATCGCTGTCCCAATGGCAGTGGATCTTGTGGTGGAGTCGCTGCGGAGAAGTTTTTCTCTCTGTGTCTTCTTTCTCTCTCTCTCTCTCTCTCTGTCTTTCGTTCTCTCTCCTCTCTCTCTCTCTCTCTCTGTCTCACTCTCAGTCTCTCTCTCTGTCTCTCTCGGTCTCTCTGTGGCTGTGGCTCTGCTCTCGGTCACTCTGTGGCTGTGCTCTCGGTCACTCTGTGGCTCTGCTCTCGGTCACTCTGTGGCTGTGGCTGTGCTCTCGGTCACTCTGTGGCTCTGCTCTCGGTCACTCTGTGGCTGTGGCTCTGCTCTCGGTCACTCTGTGGCTGGGGCTGTGCTCTCGGTCACTCTGTGCTCTGCTCTCGGTCTCTCTGTGGCTGTGGCTCTGCTCTCGGTCACTCTGTGGCTGTGCTCTCGGTCTCTCTGTGGCTGTGGCTGTGCTCTCGGTCTCTCTGTGGCTGTGCTCTCGGTCTCTCTGTAGCTGTGGCTCTGCTCTCGGTCACTCTGTGGCTGTGGCTGTGCTCTCGGTCTCTCTGTGGCTGTGCTGTGCTCTCGGTCACTCTGTGCTCTGCTCTCGGTCACTCTGTGGCTGTGGCTGTGCTCTCGGTCACTCTGTGGCTTCTGCTCTCGGTCACTCTGTGGCTGTGCTCTCGGTCACTCTGTGGCTGTGGCTCTGCTCTCGGTCACTCTGTGGCTGTGGCTGTGCTCTCGGTCACTCTGTGGCTGTGGCTCTGCTCTCCGTCACTCTGTGGCTGTGCTCTCGGTCACTCTGTGGCTGTGGCTCTGACTCTCTGTATATGGCATCAGCTGCTCGGGCTGTGGGCGGGTCTGTCGCCCACGGCGGCCAATCAGAGGGCGGTGCGGTGACGTCACGGACAGAAACCCCCAGAAGCTTCCGGGTTGGCGGCCAATCAGAGCGGCGGAACTGTGGGGAAACCTCAGGAAGGAACGAAGCGGAGAATCCGCTGTAAATCAGGAAAACCGCATCGAAACTTCTGGGAACATCTGGAATTCAGCACAAATACAGCGCAAAAGTGCCGAAACCTGAAAATCAGCGGCACCTCAGTGTGAAAGGGCAGAAACACCCGAAAATCAGCACAAACTTCAGGAAAAATGCCCCCAAACAGCTGGAAATCAGCTGAAAATTAGCGCAAAAGTTTCCAAACATCTGGAATCAGCCGCGACTTCTTCTTAATATGTGGAGATCGCGATCACTGGAAATCAGCCGAAACTTTGGGAATGTGTCGCTGGAAACCAGACAAACGTTCACGTGAGTGTTCGACCGCTGGTTATCAGCTGAAACTTCTGGAAAGTGCTGTAAACCATTGGGAACTCATATCAAATTGTTCGCAATTTTTGCTGAAATTTTGGGGAAGTGATAGACACAGCGGGAGATCCGCTGAAACTTCATTGAAAGTGTCCAAAACATCACGAAGTCAAAGTTTATATGAAGTTATTATTATTGAAGTGAAGATGTGTAAAGTTACTGGAAATCAGCAGAAGTTTCTCGACAGTGCAGCTGGAAATGAGCCAAAAGTTCATGTCAAGTGCCGACACCACAGCTCATCAGCTGTAACTTCGAGAAAGTGCTGCAAGAAATTTGCTGAAGTTTCCAGTAAGTGCCGGAATCAGTTGGAAATGTACATTAAATTGTTCAAAATGTGAACAGCCACTCAGACAACAACACGATTACATTTGTATAGCGCCTTTCACGTCGGGAGGACGTCCTGAGGCGCTGGACAGAGTACAGCATTTCAGACCTGAGTGGGGTCGGGGGGGGGAGGGGAGGGGAGAGGCCGATGGTGTGGTCGATGAGGAGGGTCTTGAGGCGAGACTTAAAGGAGGCTAAGGAGGGGGCGAGGCGGAGTGACTGGGGGATGGATTCCCAGAGGTTGGGGCGGAGTGGCTGAAGGCTCTCCCGCCAATGGTGGGCGGGTGGGTCGGGGGACGTTGAGCAGCCAGAGCCGGCTGAGCGGAATTGAATTGGCTAAAGGGAGTACAATTGCCAAGTTTTAAGTCTGCAGATGATACTAAGCTAAGACAAGCAGTGAACGGAGAGGAGGATAGTAGCAGAATATAAGAGGACGTAGACAGAGTGGTAGAATGGGCAGACATGTGGCACATGAAGTTTAATGTGGAGAAATGCAAAGTGATGTATTTCGGGATGTGGGACCTCATAGTTGGTACAGTAAATCTTTGAAGGTCGCAGGACAGGAAGACAAAGCTATTTAAAAATATATAGGAAATACTTGGCTGTATTAATAGGGGCAAAATTCAGGAAGTGGTACTTTATAAAACACTGGTTAGGCCTCAGCTAGAGTTCTGCAGGGTGCAAAGGAAATTTACCAGGTGACATGATTTATACCTCATCAGAAAAGTATGCAATGCAGAGTGTCGTGGGCATATTTTTGTGGGCAGATATCTATCGTTGATGAGCTTAATCCTCAAAATATGAGGTATGCACAGTACTCTGCAACAAAATCACACTCCCTTCCATATTCTGCAATAACATAGCGAAAGGAGTCCTCCCACTAAGTCCTCCCAACAAGGAATCCTCCCACTGAGTCTTCCTATTGAGTCCTTCCAACAGCCGCCATCCCAAAGGCACATTTTCTTAATCTTAAGGATACCTAAGGGAAGATCAAGCCTTCCAAGGAGAACAAAAATGCCACACAAAGGAGAGAAGTCTGAATAAATGAAACTGAAGAACAAAGAACAGCTCAGTTGGACTTCGACACAGAACGACATGATCTCAAAACCTGTACATCATGTTCGAAGGAGAAACTGTAAATGTCATCTACATGGAAGCTTTGCAATAACTCAAAGACAATCTGGATCACATATAAACTCGTCCGGTTAGCATAGCATTGACAATATCTTTCATTGTTGATGAGCTATGACCCATCGCACATGTATGGGAGTTTTGCTTAAGGTGTACATACAGTGTTCGTGGCATGTTAAATGGTTTGTCAGTGCTATCACTGCAATCTACGTTCCATATCGGATCCTTTGTTATTATTATTATAAATTAGAGTTTAATATTTCTTCAGGAGTTTCAAATATTTTATTTTTCATATATAAACCGAGCTGTCTGGGATAGAAAGATAAAATTATTTAAATAATAATTAAATAATTTTAAACACGACTGTGTGTGGGACATTACTGTGTGCAATTGCCTGCTGCGTTTTGCCCACAAAATACATACGCAATCAACTTTCCATTATATTCTGTGAAGGGCTTTGAGATATCTCGAAGGTGTTATCAGGCCCTATATGAAATGCAAGGATTATTGTTATCATTAATAATCATCTTGTGATTCATTGTTTAATTACATAAACAGATAAAAGGTATTAAAATGAATATAGTCATCAAAAGCAATCACAAAGGGAGACACAAGGATTGATTATTATTAATAAGAAAAAACAAGTAAAGCTCTGTGTAGACAGCGGGTTACGAGTGCTCGAGGGTCTCAGCACCCATACCCCCCTCCTCCCACCCTCCTCCCACAACCTATTACCGTCACCTGTTTAAGGGGAGCTGGGAGGAAAAAGCCCTGAGGAAGACCACAGTCAGTCTCCTCAACGTCCCCAACACATGGGCCCCTCTTGCCCTTCACCTAACTTGTCAACGGCTGCTCGTCTGGACATCATGAGCTC
This sequence comes from Callorhinchus milii, assembly GCF_018977255.1. Lineage (NCBI taxonomy): Eukaryota > Metazoa > Chordata > Chondrichthyes > Chimaeriformes > Callorhinchidae > Callorhinchus > Callorhinchus milii. The sequence continues at coordinate 2,231,380 of NW_024704771.1, forward strand.
TGATTGGCCGATGGACCTCGGAGTCAGTGGTGAAGAGGGAGGAGAACCCATCTTTGATGATGGCACAGAGATCACATCCGTCTTAAGGGGAACAGTCCCACTCATCTCCCCGAGAATATTTTCACCCACCGCTTATCAATCTAGTGAATGGCTGAGGGTTTTCCATCTTATTAAGCTCTCACTGAGCAGATTGTCAGCGGCTCAGAGTTTCCTCCGTCCTCATTATACCAGGGACTGAACAGAGGATAAAGTTTCTCAGTGAAAGTTTGGGTGAAAGTGTGGAGATGAGCCATGTTGTCAGCGTTGTAAAATGACACCTGTCCCCCCTCATAGTCCAGGAACACTCCGACCTTCCCGGGTCTCTCTCTCGGGGTCAGACAGGTACGATGGGAGGTCAGAGCATAATAGACCACACCCATCAGACACACACACCAGACTCCACCCTCTGTGATGGGTTCTTTTCTGTCCACCGACTCTCTGGCTACTCCCACAATCCAGTCAGTCTTGTTGCCCACCTGCACCTCCCAGTAATGTCCCCCCGACATGTAGCCCTCAGATCCCAGCACAAATGGCCAGTTAATGAACCTCTCCGGGATGTCCGGGAGCTGCTGCTGTTCATCTCCAACTCTCACACTGATCAGGTCGTCAGACAGGATGAGCTGAGGATGGGCTGTGTCAGGATCCAGAGTGACTGTAACTAGAGTGAGAATCAGAACATTACTCAGAACAGTGAACCACACTTACAGCTATAAATAAAATAATCTTTAGCATCACACATTACACACTGTGTAATACATCAACATCTCGTGGTAACAGAATCCAGAAAAAAGGTTCACTGTATGTGTGTGTGTGTGTCAGGGGTGGGGGGTGATGTGAGGGTGTGTTTTGTGTGGGGGTGTAAGTGACGGTGTGTGTGTTGGAGGGGGAGGAAAGCGAAGGCCGCGATGTGGAAATGTTGACATTTACATTTTGGAAAAGTAAACCAGTCCTGGCAGCACAAACCTGTAAATTGTTCTTGTTCATGATTTTAGGATCTTGTATAACCATGGATTAGATTTCCCCGGTTGATGGATTGTGATGAACATGGACTACTTTTTCCAGTTTTCCCATCTCTCTGGAGAAAAATTATATTCCTGCACTTTGCATTTGTTGCTCTGAACATTTCCTCAAATCACAAAGGCAGAGTCTGCCTATTTTCCTCTCACCTTCTGATTGAATTTTCTGATATTTCCACTGACCTGTTTTCCACCCAAGAGTCTTATTTGAAAAATTATAATATATTTAACTCTGCAAGACTTTTATAATAATAATCCTTGTGTTTGATACAGTGCTTATCACATCATCAAACCAGAATATACTCTAAAGTGAATTGACTGTGTGATTTATGGGAGAAACATGGCATCCAGTTTGCACTCAGAAGCGTTGCACCAACAGTCCTGGGGTGAGGGATCAATTTTATTTGGGGGATTTGTTGACCAGGGGAAACTCCCTTCTCTTGTCGAGTTCTGCCACGGGATCTTTAATGGCCACCAGAACAGGCAGACAGGACCTCGGTTTAACATCGCATCTGAAGGACACCTCTGTCAATACAACACACCCCCAGCACTGAATTGGAGCATCAGCTTAGACGATGTGATTCCAAGATCCGATGTGAGATTCTGACTCAGAGGCGAGAAAGCTCCCACTGAGCCCGGCTGACACATCTTTTATCCCTCCAGGATGACTGTGTTCATTCTACATGTCACTGACCAATCCATATCTTATGGACCACTTTGTAACAGAGTGTAACCGATTGCAGGAGTTCCTTTCAGAGTGGACAGTCCCAGTGTTTGACAATGAACGTGGCAGGTTTATGGGAATATTGTGTTCCCAGGTTACTGAGACTCTTACCTGCGTAGGGGGTGAACTTTCTCCGCTCTGGAAACAAGAAGAAAGGAGAATTAATCAGTTTCACAGCTGCCGCACACGCAGATGAGGAGTATGTTCATGTTTGAAGTCAATGTACATGAGTGAGTCCATGGAAAGCCACTGCCCCTCACACTGAGAGCTGCCGCTGTGTTCAGCCAATTCACACCAGCCACAGATTATAATGTGTGAGATGCTGATAACTTAATTAGAGTTTTCTCTATATATTAATTATAATCATTGTAATAATTCTTGCATTTGATATAGAGCTTTACCACGTCATTGAGATGTCTCAAAGCGCATCACAGGATTTACTGCTAAGTGAATTGACTGTATTTTGTGAGCGAAACACAGCAGTCAATTGTGCACAGCAGTGTCACACAAACAGACATGGATTGAGTGACCCAAATTATTATTTTAAAAATAATAATAATAATAATCCTTGCATTTGATATAGTGCTTTTCACGTCTGGAGGACTTCCCAAAGCGCCTCACAGAATACACTGTAAAGTGAATTGATTGTATATTTGTGGGCGAACGCGGCAGCCAATTGCGCACAGCAGTGTCCCACACACAGTCATGGATTGAAAATGACCAATTTATTATTGTTTTGTTTTTTTGGAGGGATTATTATTAGGCTCTGTGTGGATTAAGGGAATTTAACCAAGGTTTCGCCCTCTGCCTGGGATTGAACTCAGGTCTCTCACTTGCAAAGCGACTGCTCTAAATTTTGCTTTTAAAGAGATTATTACACCTGGAAAAGTGAAGATTAATTGACAAACAGCCAGGTTCCCACTTATTGCTGTGTAAACAGAGGCACGTGGAGTAAGGAAACTGGCCTTAGGTTTTTCCCTGTTTAGGAATCAAACCCGTGACCTCTCGCTTGTGAGGCGAATGCTCTAAACACTGAGCTACAGGACTCCATAATTCAAAAGATTAGCCAAATCAGCAAGGCCATAATAATGTGCTTGATAGTATTTACTATAAATAATAATATATATCGTAATGTACTTTATGCTTTATTTTTTTCTAGTAGGTCTGAAATTAAGTTATTTCTGGTTAAGTTTGTAATACATTGGAATTAATTTGGTAGTTTTGATTTACTTTTTCTCAGCTTTCAGTGATCAGAAACCCTCCACATGAGGTGATATCACTGGTATATTTCCTTTATAATTTACTTCAGAAATGTTCAAGATCTGAAACCATTTATCAATAAAAATCTGAATTTAATTCAGTTTCCACACTCCACACGCCTAATAATAATCCCTCAAGAAAAAAAACAATAATAAATTGGTCACTTCAATTTGGTTGCTGCTTTTTGCCCATAAATATACAGAATACACTTTGCAGTATATTCTGTGAAGCACTTTGAGACGTCTAGAAGATGCGAAAAGCATTATATTAAATGTAAGGCTTATGGTCATTATTATTATTATTATTACTGTGATAAAGGACTTGTGAGGCCTGAAAAGTGAAGCTGTTTATAAAATTTGACCAGGATTTTGTGGAACATTTTCCAACAAGGAAGGAGGCAGCCCGAGCACTAACTCTCGGCAATGACGGTTGGTAAGAAAGCTGTGTAAGAGAAGGGGAAGTGTACCAATTAATAACCATAACATAACTCGAATTGATATAGAATATATAGAATATATAGAAATATAGACTGTATCTTACAGCACAGAAGGAGGGCATTCGGCCCATCGTACCCGTGACATGTTTTTGAAATAACTACCAATTAGTCCCATTCTCCTGCTCTTACCCCATAGCTCTGCACATTATTGCTTTCAAAGTAAATCTATCTTTTTGGTTCATGCACTACCTTCATCTCAGTCGATTATTAGTATCTCAGGATAAATATTGGGGTTTGTTAACATTTATCTCTCAGTCACGAAGATTGTGTGAAACACATTTTATGCAACTATTTGGTGTTGAGGTGATCTAATGTCAATGAGATTTCATCACAACAGAGATTGTTGTATAATTTTGCTTACCCAGTCTTTTCTGAAGGTCTGTTGAATAAAAAATTGAAATTGTTAGTATAGACACATTGTTACTACATTGACAAACTGATTATGTATAGTCGTGTAGCTCAGTGGTTAGAGCACTCGCCTCACAAGCGAGAGACCTGGGTTCGATTCCCGGTAGTGCGACATGTTGGGCAAGTTTCCTTACTCCACATGCCTCTGTTTACCCAGCAGTACATAGAGACTGGTTGTTAGTGGATTGGTGTATGGCTTTTCCGGGAGTAATAATTCCTTCCAAAAACTATTAATAATTTGATCACTCAATCCACGACTTTGTTGGCCACTACTGAGCGCAATTGGCTGCAGTGTTTTGCCCACAAAATATACAGTCAAATAAATTTGCAGTATATTCTATGAGGTGCGTTGTGACCTCTCGCAGATGTGAGAAGGCGCTATATCAAATGCAAGGATTATTATTATGATGAATACAGTTTTATGTTGAGGGATAATCTACAGGGTGTTTAGCAACCCCAGGTTTTCTTTCTTAAAATGATTTTTTATTTTCTAAGCCTACAGAGGAGGTGAAACAAGCTATCAGATATACATATCAACTTGTTACTCCATCATGGTACAGAAGATGTTGCACCAACCTTGGCAACGGATCATTATCTGCCATGAAAATGGTGGAGCTCATTCACTCTCACCGATCCTCTGGACGTCTAAATACAGTTAAACCTCAGCCTCGCCTCCTTGCTTGCTTCCTTTAAGACCCATGTTAAGAATCTCCTCTTCGACCCTGCTTTCAATCACCCTGATTCCCCATGCCATACACCCTCCCCAATCCCAACCCGCAGCTTGGGTCCAAAACTCTGACTGTCTAATGCCTTGGGACGTTATCAAGCTACCGGCCCATCTCCAACCTCCCCTTTCTCTCCAAGGTCCTGGAAAGAGTTGTCGCCAGATGTCGCTCACACACACAGATACAGACACACACACACAGAGATACAAACACACACACAGAGAAACACACACACAGAGATACAGACACACACGCACACAGATACAGACACACACACAGAAACACACACACACAGAGATACAGACAAACACACAGAGATACAGACACACACACAGAGATACAGACACACACAGAGATACAGACACACACACACACAGATACAGACACACACACACAGAGAAACACACTCACAGACACACACACACACAGATAGACACAGACACACACTCACATTACACACACTCACACTCACATTACTCACTCACACACTCACATTAAACACACACACACACACACAGAGACACACACAGATAGACACACACACAGAGACACACACACACACACAGAGACACACACACACACAGAGACACACACAGATAGACACACACACAGAGACACACACACACACACAGAGACACACACACACACAGAGACACACACACACACACACAGAGACACACACACACACAGAGACACACACACAGACACAGATACACACACACACACAGATACACACAGATAGACACACACACACACAGAGACACACACACAGACACAGATACAGAGAGACACACACACACACACAGAGACACACACACAGACACAGATACAGAGAGACACACACACACACACAGAGACACACACACAGATACAGATACACACACACACACAGAGACACACACACAGATACAGATACACACACACACAGAGATACACACACAGACAAGAGATACACACACACAGAGACACACACACACACACAGAGATACACACACAGACAAGAGATACACATAAACATAGACACACTCACACACAGATATACACAGACACACACACTCAGACACACACACACTCACATTACACAGTCACTCACATTACACTCACACATACATCACACATCACACACACACTCAGACACACACTCACACACAGAAACACACAGATACACACAGACACACTTACTCAGACACACACACACTCACATTACACACAGTCACACTCACACACTCACATGACACACTCACATTACACTCACAGACACAGTGTTGCTGACACTGACCAGAAGCAACGGGAGCAATGGCGGTGCTCAGGAGCCACAATGCACTGCGCGGTGAAAGCGCCCTATCTCTGTGATGGTGGCGGTGTCTCACTGACAGTGCGGAGCGGCTGCAGCGCCACCTGTTGGTGCCACAGCGTCACCGCAGCATATAACCACACAGCGCGCGGGGCAGCGCCACCCGTTGGTGACACAGCGTCACCGCGGCATATAACCGCACACAATGGCGGCCGCGGTACTCGGGTAACGTTGGACACCGGTTAATTCGGACAACAGGCGCCGGGTCCCGGTTGGTTTGGGCCTTGAACCGGTTTCCATCCGACGGCTGTCAATCAGCGAAGGGGGCGGGAGGAACGGGACCGAGAGGAGGGCGGGGCCGGAGAGGGGCGGAGTCACCACCGCACATTGATTGACAGCGGCTCCGGGCGGCCAATCAGCAGCCAGAGCGGGGGGGGGGGGGGGGGGGGGCATTGACCGCTTCCGGCGGACGGGAAGGAATCCGTCATTTCCCCCAAAACTTCCCGGAAATCAACACGTTACCGTTTATCATCATCTCCTCCCCTCCGCCCTGAGCGCTCGCTCTCCTCCTCCATCTCTCCGACTCTCACTCCCTCTCTCACTCCCTCTCTCACTCCCTCTCTCACCCTCTCTCCTCCCTCTCTCTCACTCCCTCTCACTCCCTCTCTCACTCCCTCTCTCTCACTCCCTCTCTCTCACTCCCTCTCTCTCACTCCCTCTCTCGCTCCTCTCTCACTCCCTCTCTCACTCCCTCTCTCACTCCCTCTCTCACTCCCTCTCTCGCTCCCTCTCTCTCACTCCCTCTCTCACTCCCTCTCTCGCTCCCTCTCTCTCACTCCCTCTCTCTCACTCCCTCTCTCACTCCCTCTCTCACTCCCTCTCTCTCACTCCCTCTCTCACTCCTCTCTCACTCTCTCTCTCACTCCCTCTCTCTCACTCCCTCTCTCACTCCCTCTCTCTCACTCCCTCTCTCACTCCCTCTCTCTCACTCCCTCTCTCGCTCCCTCTCTCGCTCCCTCTCTCACTCCCTCTCTCTCACTCCCTCTCTCACTCCTCTCTCTCACTCCCTCTCTCACTCCCTCTCTCACTCCCTCTCTCTCTCGCTCTTGCTCCCTGACCGCTCGCTCTCCGTCTCCATCTCTCCGACTCTCTTCCCCCTCCCTCTCCCTCTCTCTTGCTCTTTCTCGCTCTCTCTTTCTCACTCCCTCTCCCTCTCTCTCGCTCCCTCGCTCCCTGACCGCTCGCTCTCCTTCTCCATCTCTCCGACTCTCACTCCCTCTCTCACTCCCTCTCTCTCACTCCATCTCTCTCACTCCCTCTCTCGCTCCCTCTCTCACTCCCTCTCTCTCACTCCCTCTCTCTCTCTCTCACTCTCTCTCTCTCACTCCCTCGCCCTCTCTCTTGCTCTTTCTCGCTCTCTCTCTCTCACTCCCTCTCCCTCTCTCTTGCTCCCTCGCTCCCTGACCGCTCACTCTCCTTCTCCATCTCTCCGACTTTCTTTCGCTCTCTCACTCCCTTTCTCTCTCTCTCGCTCTCGCTTCCTCGCTCCCTGACCGCTCGCTCTCCTTTTCCATCTCTCCGACTCTCTTTGTCTCCGACTCTCTCTCACTCCCTCTCTCGCTCTCTCACTCGCTCTCTCTCGCTCTCACTCCCTCTCTCTCTCTCTCTCTCTCTCACCCTCTCTCTCACTGTCTCCCTCGCTCTGACTCCCTTTCTCTCACTCAGTCTCTCTCTCACTCCCTCTCTCTCTCACTCCCTCTCACGCTCTCACTCCCTCGCTCTGACTCTCTTTTCTCCCTCTCACTCCCTCTCTCTCACTTCACCCAGTTGTGCGTCGCTTTTCCGGGTGTAATAATCCGTACAATAATAATAATAGTAATTTGTTTACTTCAATCCATGACTGTTTGTCGGGACGCTGCTGCTGTGCACAATCGGCTGTCGCACTTCGCTCACAAAGTATACAGTCAAAGTATACGCTTTAGAGTATGTCCTGTGAAGCGCTTCGAGACGTCGTGACTATGTGGTAAGTCACTATACCAAACGCATGGATAATTATTACGTTTCGCCCACAAAATGCACAGTCAATTCACTTTACACAAAATTGGGTGAAGCCCTTTGGGACGTCTGAAAGATGTGATGAGGCACTATATCAAATGCAAGAATTATTATTACATTCAATTCTTGTCTCCTATCGCCCTCTTCGCCTGATCTCTCTCCTGAGCCCCTCCACAGCCTGAGCATCCTCCACCAGGCTCACCGCAACACTTGGCAATGGTTGTCCCAGAGCCGCCACCCCAACTGCCCCATGGTCAGCGCTCTCTGCAAGGCCTGCCTCCCCTGCCTCCGAATGGTAACCCCTCGCCTTCCCTCACTGCCCTCATGCACATCCTTCCCAACTGAATAAAATAAATAATAATTTGGTCACTCAATCCACGAGTGTCTGTGGGTCACTGCTGTACGCAATTAGCTGCCATCCTCCGCCCACAAACTACACAGTCAATTCACTTCACAGTTTATTCTGTGAACCCCTTTGAAATACCTCAAAGATGTGATAAGGTCTCAAAGATGTGATATATCAAATTCAAGGAATATTATTATTATTTCTTACCCCTCATACTTGATAGTCATTTTCCCCGAAACCCTCTCCCACCAGCTCCCCAATTCGCATCACCCTCCAAAATGTTGGCTCCTTCTCTAACAAAGCTTTCACTATCCACCGCCTTCACCTGCCTGTCAAGTGCTTTGAGATGTCTCAACGCTGTGATCGGGCGCTGTATCAAATATACGGATTATTATCTTTCATCATTAATTCATGTCATCCTCTCACACAGCGCGAGATAAAAAGCCGCAATGTCGAAGAAAATGTCTCGGACGCTCTTGGAGAAGATAGAAGTGTTAGACAGAGTCAAGATGGAGCCGCGAGGAACTCCGCTACGAGAACTGGCCAGAAGACTCGGGGTCAAGAAGTCGACCCTGGGCGACATCATCGCCAGTGAGATGAAGCTGCGCCACACAGCGTCCTCCTTAGCCGAGGGCGATGTTGGTCTGCGTAAGAAGAGGGATCGCAAAGGCAAAGATCCCCAGGTGGAGCACGCTCTCCTTCTGTGGTTCCAAAGGGCGTCCACTGAGGGGCAGCTGCTCAATGGGCCCATCCTCAAAGCCAAAGCAGAGAGCCTGGCACGTGACCTCGGGAAGCCGGGCTTCACGGTGACTGACGGCTGGTTTAGCCGCTGGAAGGCACGTAACAACATCGTGTACAGACTGCTTCCCGGAGAGCTGAAGACCGCTGCCGTAGAGGGCGCTGACACCAGCAGCGCGCTGCTCTCTTCCTACGCCGCCGATGACATCTACAACGCAGAGGAAACGGGACTGTACTACCGTGCGGCGCCCGACGGCTCATTGTATTTCCACCGAACGGTGCTGAGCGGTGTGAAGAGGGCGATGGACAGCATCGCGCTGATGGTCTGCGCCAACATGACCGGCAGCGACCGGCGCAAACTGCTGGTCATCGGGAAGAGCCAGTGCCCTCGCTGTATGAAGGGAGTCGACCTCACTGTTCTGCCCGTCATCTATAAGGCCAATAAGATGGCGTGGATGACGAGAGGGATCTTTAAGGATTGGCTGATGCAGTGGGACACAGAGCTGGTCGAGCAGGGGCGTAAGATTCTTGTTTTCATGGACAGCGCACCATGTCACCTGCCCATTCCAACCCTAGAGAACATCTGCCTGGAGCTGATTCCCCGGACACCACTCTGATCCAGCCCATGGGTCAAGGAGTCATCCGAAACCTGAAGCTCTCCTACCGCGAGGAGCTACGAAAGCGCCTCCTGGACGCCATCGAAGGCAACGTGATCAGTCCCCACGCCACGGTGGGAGAGGTGGTGAGACACATCAGCCTACTGGATGCCATCGGTATGGTTGCCAGGGCCTGGGAGAGCATGAAGCCTAAGATGATATCCGACTGCTTCGCAAAGGCCGGGTTTGTGACTGGTGACGCTGCTCCCTGCACTGAGGCTGAGGGGAGGACAAGTGCAGAGGCCGAGGGCGAGAGGCAGATCACTGACCAGTTCCTGGACATTGACGCTGATCTACTCTGCCGTGATCCCCAGGACCACGAGGCCATCGTGACTGAAGCTGTGGCCGCCGAGCGCTTGCTAGTCGAGAACGACAGTGACAGCGACTCTGAGGAGAACGAGGCCCCGTCTGTGACGGCCGGCACAGCTCTGACCGGCCTGCGAGAGGCAGAAAGCTTCTTACTAAAGAGCGGACTCTACGGCAAGTGTTCGAACGCACTTCACGACATTGTTGCGAGCATCAGAGAGAGACGCCACACTGATCTGGTGCAGTCTGACTTGAGAGAAGTTTTCAATAAAAAAGTTTAAATTTCTGTAAATTTTACTCCCTTTTTCTGGAAATATTGCTTATAAAGGGACAATTGCCATGTTTTCCTTGTGAATGATACTGAGCTTTCTGTTCAGGCCTTTACATACCAGTAATTGGTATCAGCGCCTTGGGATGTCCTCCTGATCAAACCGGGTGAGATTTGAAACCAGTTAAATTCAGACGCCGATTAATTCGGACAAAACGCCCGACCCTGGCGTGTACGTCTTAAATGGCTTCCACTGTATAAGCCCAGGTTCACTGTCATTTTAAGTCTCACCGTATGACTGTGTTCCTCAAATCGCTCAACAACATCCATCAGGAGACGTGAGGAAAAGGTGACTGAGAAGTGAGAGCTCCAGCATCCGAGGCAGTCTGACACACTGCGACACACACACACAAATATCTCTGGTATAAACTGTTTAATAAAATGATATTCACAATCCCACTGCTGACACATTGACATACATTCACAACAGATCATTGGAGCAAAACAAACATCAAACAATCTTACAGCACAGAAGCAGTCGATTCGGCCCATCGAGCCTATGCCAACTCTTTGAATGAGTTCCCAAGTAGTCCCTCTCTCCTTTCTTACACCGGCAATTATTTGCTTTTTAAGTACAAGAGTGAAATCCCAAATCAGTTCTAAATTGACTTCTTACAACATTATAGAATATCCAGACTTTGACAAACTTGACGACAATCTCAATTTGACAATGGGTTTTCTGGAACGAGAATTCACAGAAAGTACAGCTGCAAAATTAAGGTTTTAGGTGTTTTTAAGAATTAGCCAAATTCCGTAATGCTCTGAAATGTGATGTAGATAGAGAAAGCCCAAGTAATACAGTTTTTACAGCAGTCACTAAACTTCACAGTGAAATCCCGTGTAGCGCCTTGAAATAATAATAATAATAATCCTTGCATTTGATATAGCGCTTTTCACGTCGGGAGGACGTCCCAAAGCGCTTCACAGAACACACTGTAAAGTGAATTGCAATGTCCTCGAGACGTGAAAGCCTCAATTGTGACAATAATAATCCTTCCATTTGATATAGCTCCTTATCACATGGTTGAGTCATGTCAAAGTGCTTCACAGAATATCCTGTAAAGCGCTGTGACTATTTTCTGGGTGAAATGCAGCATCAATTGTACACAGCAACATCCCACAAACAGTGCTGGATTGAGTATCAAATGCAAGGAATATTATATTCCACGAAAACGTCAAGTAAAGTCCTCCCATATTTACAGAAACCTGCCCTGCTGCAGTGTGTACAGATATCTGGCATGAAGCTGTATATAGATATGTGTGGCTGTCTACAAACTTATCATTTAAACATATATATATATATATATAAACCAAGTGTCCGAAGGTGGGAAAGATTATCATCTGAGCATGTGCCAAAGTGGCAGGAAGTTCATCGGCGACGTTCAATCCACTTCCTCCACGGTTGGGCCCGTAGATGGACAGCTCTTGCCCGATTGCTCGCTCCCCGCTGCCCCTCCCTGCCTCAGCCTGGCCATGACAGGACTGCACACCCTCTCCAGCTCCTTCAGCTGGTGCTCAAACTCTTCCTTCTCCGCCGTCTGGTTTCCATCCAGCCAGGCAATGACCTGTCTGCACTTGTCCAGCGCCTGCCTCCTTTCCTCCTCGCCCACCTTGCCCTCTGTGCTCTTGTCCTCCATTGCACTTTTGGCTGCGTAGACGAACGACTCCAGCCCGTTCTTGGCCGCCACCCTCTCCCGCTGCAACTCGTCATCCACCTTGTAGTTCTCGGCCTCCTGCACCATCCTCTCAATCTCCTCCTTGCTCAGCCGACCCTTCTCGTTGGTGATGGTGATCTTGTTCTCCTTGCCTGTGCTCTTGTCAGCAGCCGAGACGTTCAGGATACCATTGGCATCGATGTCGAAGGTGACCTGGATCTGCGGAACCCACGGGGGGCCGGGGGATTCCACTCAGCTCGAACTTGCCCAGGAGGTTGTTGTCCTTGGTCATGGCTCTCTCACCCTCATACACTTGCACCAAGACGCCGGGCTGGTTGTCGGAGTAGGTGGTGAAGACCTGGGTCTGTTTGGTGGGGATGGTTGAGTTCCTCTTGATGAGGGCGGTCATCACGCCTCCCGCCGTCTCCAGCCCCAGGGACAGAGGAGTCACGTCCAGCAGGAGAAGGTCCTGCACGTTCTGAGACTTGTCACCCATCAGGATGGCGGCTTGCACAGCCGCACCATAAGCCACTGCCTCATCTGGGTTGATGCCCTTGTTCAGCTCTCGGCCGTTGAAGAAATCCTGCAGAAGTTTCTGGATCTTCGGGATGCGAGTGGAGCCACCGACGAGGACCACATCTTGGATCTGAGACTTGTCCAGCTTCGCGTCAGTTAATGCTTTCTCCACTGGCTCCAGGGTCCCTCTGAACAGGTCCCCATTGAGCTCCTCAAACCGTGCCCTGGTGATGGAGGTGTAGAAGTCGATGCCTTCAAAGAGGGAGTCGATCTCAATGCTGGCTTGGGTGCTTGAAGACAGAGTCCTCTTTGCCCTCTCACAGGCTGTCCTCAGCCTCCTGACCGCCCTCTTGTTCTGGCTGATGTCCCTCTTGTGTTTCTCTTGAACTCCTGGATGAAGTGGTCAACCATGCGGCTGTCAAAGTCCTCGCCCCCCAGGTGGGTATCACCAGCCGTGGATTTGACTCGAAGATCCCACCATCGATGGTGAGGACGGACACATCGAAGGTGCCCCCACCCAGGTCGAAGATCAGGATGTTCCTCTCCCCGTGGCCCTTCTTGTCCAGGCCGTATGCGATGGCGGCCGCCGTGGGCTCGTTGATTATTCGGAGGACATTGAGCCCTGCTATCACTCCGGCATCTTTGGTGGCCTGGCGCTGGGAGTCGTTGAAGTAAGCGGGCACCGTGATGACAGCGTTGGTGACCTTGGAGCCCAGATAAGCCTCAGCGATCTCCTTCATCTTGGTTAGAACCATAGAGGAGATCTCCTCAGGGTTGAAAGTCTTGGGCTCTCCCTTGTACTCAACCTGCACCATGGGTTTTCCCCCCTGGCTCAACACCTGGAAAGGCCAGTGCTTCATGTCCGCCTGCACCACAGGGTCATCGAACTTCCTCCCTATCAGCCTCTTGGCATCAAAGACGGTGTTGGGGGGGTTGAGGGCCACCTGGTTCTTGGCCGCCTCCCCGATCAGCCTCTCGGTGTCGTTGAAGGCCACGTAGCTGGGCGTGGTGCGGTTGCCCTGGTCGTTGGCGATGATCTCCACCTTGCCGTGCTGGAACACACCCACACAGGAGTAGGTGGTGCCCAGGTCGATGCCAATCGCTGTGGCCATTGTCCTGCAGTCAGTGGCCGGGACTTTATGGAACTCAGAGCTTTGACTCGGAATCGCTGTCCCAATGGCAGTGGATCTTGTGGTGGAGTCGCTGCGAAGAAGTTTTTCTCTCTGTGTCTTCTTTCTCTCTCTCTCTCTCTCTCTCTCTCTCTGTCTTTCGTTCTCTCTCCTCTCTCTCTCTCTCTCTCTCTGTCTCACTCTCAGTCTCTCTCTCTGTCTCTCTCGGTCTCTCTGTGGCTGTGGCTCTGCTCTCGGTCACTCTGTGGCTGTGCTCTCGGTCACTCTGTGGCTCTGCTCTCGGTCACTCTGTGGCTGTGGCTGTGCTCTCGGTCACTCTGTGGCTCTGCTCTCGGTCACTCTGTGGCTGTGGCTCTGCTCTCGGTCACTCTGTGGCTGTGGCTCTGCTCTCGGTCTCTCTGTGGCTGTGGCTGTGCTCTCGGTCTCTCTGTGGCTGTGGCTGTGCTCTCGGTCACTCTGTGGCTGTGGCTCTGCTCTCGGTCTCTCTGTGGCTGTGGCTGTGCTCTCGGTCTCTCTGTGGCTGTGGCTCTGCTCTCGGTCACTCTGTGGCTGTGGCTGTGCTCTCGGTCTCTCTGTGGCTGTGGCTGTGCTCTCGGTCACTCTGTGGCTCTGCTCTCGGTCACTCTGTGGCTGTGCTCTCGGTCACTCTGTGGCTCTGCTCTCGGTCACTCTGTGGCTCTGCTCTCGGTCACTCTGTGGCTCTGCTCTCGGTCACTCTGTGGCTCTGCTCTCGGTCACTCTGTGGCTGTGCTCTCGGTCACTCTGTGGCTGTGGCTGTGCTCTCGGTCACTCTGTGGCTGTGGCTCTGCTCTCGGTCACTCTGTGGCTGTGGCTCTGCTCTCGGTCACTCTGTGGCTGTGGCTCTGCTCTCGGTCACTCTGTGGCTGTGGCTCTGCTCTCGGTCACTCTGTGGCTGTGGCTCTGCTCTCGGTCACTCTGTGGCTCTGCTCTCGGTCACTCTGTGGCTGTGGCTCTGACTCTCTGTATATGGCATCAGCTGCTCGGGCTGTGGGCGGGTCTGTCGCCCACGGCGGCCAATCAGAGGGCGGTGCGGTGACGTCACGGACAGAAACCCCCAGAAGCTTCCGGGTTGGCGGCCAATCAGAGCGGCGGAACTGTGGGGAAACCTCAGGAAGGAACGAAGCGGAGAATCCGCTGTAAATCAGGAAAACCGCATCGAAACTTCTGGGAACATCTGGAATTCAGCACAAATACAGCGCAAAAGTGCCGAAACCTGAAAATCAGCGGCACCTCAGTGTAAAGGGCAGAAACACCCGAAAATCAGCACAAACTTCAGGAAAAATGCCCCCAAACAGCTGGAAATCAGCTGAAAATTAGCGCAAAAGTTTCCAAACATCTGGAATCAGCCGCGACTTCTTCTTAATATGTGGAGATCGCGATCACTGGAAATCAGCCGAAACTTTGGGAATGTGTCGCTGGAAACCAGACAAACGTTCACGTGAGTGTTCGACCGCTGGTTATCAGCTGAAACTTCTGGAAAGTGCTGTAAACCATTGGGAACTCATATCAAATTGTTCGCAATTTTTGCTGAAATTTTGGGGAAGTGATAGACACAGCGGGAGATCCGCTGAAACTTCATTGAAAGTGTCCAAAACATCACGAAGTCAAAGTTTATATGAAGTTATTATTATTGAAGTGAAGATGTGTAAAGTTACTGGAAATCAGCAGAAGTTTCTCGACAGTGCAGCTGGAAATGAGCCAAAAGTTCATGTCAAGTGCCGACACCACAGCTCATCAGCTGTAACTTCGAGAAAGTGCTGCAAGAAATTTGCTGAAGTTTCCAGTAAGTGCCGGAATCAGTTGGAAATGTACATTAAATTGTTCAAATGTGAACAGCCACTCAGACAACAACACGATTACATTTGTATAGCGCCTTTCACGACGGGAGGACGTCCTGAGGCGCTGGACAGAGTACAGCATTTCAGACCTGAGTGGGGTCGGGGGGGAGGGGGAGGGGGAGGGGAGAGGCCGATGGTGTGGTCGATGAGGAGGGTCTTGAGGCGAGACTTAAAGGAGGCTAAGGAGGGGGCGAGGCGGAGTGATGGGGGATGGATTCCCAGAGGTTCGGGCGGAGTGGCTGAAGGCTCTCCCGCCAATGGTGGGCGGGTGGGTCGGGGGACGTTGAGCAGCCAGAGCCGGCTGAGCGGAATTGAATTGGCTAAAGGGAGTACAATTGCCAAGTTTTAAGTCTGCAGATGATACTAAGCTAAGACAAGCAGTGAACGGAGAGGAGGATAGTAGCAGAATATAAGAGGACGTAGACAGAGTGGTAGAATGGGCAGACATGTGGCACATGAAGTTTAATGTGGAGAAATGCAAAGTGATGTATTTCGGGATGTGGGACCTCATAGTTGGTACAGTAAATCTTTGAAGGTCGCAGGACAGGAAGACAAAGCTATTTAAAAATATATAGGAAATACTTGGCTGTATTAATAGGGGCAAAATTCAGGAAGTGGTACTTTATAAAACACTGGTTAGGCCTCAGCTAGAGTTCTGCAGGGTGCAAAGGAAATTTACCAGGTGACATGATTTATACCTCATCAGAAAAGTATGCAATGCAGAGTGTCATGGGCATATTTTTGTGGGCAGATATCTATCGTTGATGAGCTTAATCCTCAAAATATGAGTATGCACAGTACTCTGCAACAAATCACACTCCCTTCCATATTCTGCAATAACATAGCGAAAGGAGTCCTCCCACTAAGTCCTCCCAACAAGGAATCCTCCCACTGAGTCTTCCTATTGAGTCCTTCCAACAGCCGCCATCCCAAAGGCACATTTTCTTAATCTTAAGGATACCTAAGGGAAGATCAAGCCTTCCAAGGAGAACAAAAATGCCACACAAAGGAGAGAAGTCTGAATAAATGAAACTGAAGAACAAAGAACAGCTCAGTTGGACTTCGACACAGAACGACATGATCTCAAAACCTGTACATCATGTTCGAAGGAGAAACTGTAAATGTCATCTACATGGAAGCTTTGCAATAACTCAAAGACAATCTGGATCACATATAAACTCGTCCGGTTAGCATAGCATTGACAATATCTTTCATTGTTGATGAGCTATGACCCATCGCACATGTATGGGAGTTTTGCTTAAGGTGTACATACAGTGTTCGTGGCATGTTAAATGGTTTGTCAGTGCTATCACTGCAATCTACGTTCCATATCGGATCTTTGTTATTATTATAAATTAGAGTTTAATATTTCTTCAGGAGTTTCAAATATTTTATTTTTCATATATAAACCGAGCTGTCTGGGATAGAAAGATAAAATTATTTAAATAATAATTAAATAATTTTAAACACGACTGTGTGTGGGACATTACTGTGTGCAATTGCCTGCTGCGTTTTGCCCACAAAATACATACGCAATCAACTTTCCATTATATTCTGTGAAGGGCTTTGAGATATCTCGAAGGTGTTATCAGGCCCTATATGAAATGCAAGGATTATTGTTATCATTAATAATCATCTTGTGATTCATTGTTTAATTACATAAACAGATAAAAGGTATTAAAATGAATATAGTCATCAAAAGCAATCACAAAGGGAGACACAAGGATTGATTATTATTAATAAGAAAAAACAAGTAAAGCTCTGTGTAGACAGCGGGTTACGAGTGCTCGAAGGGTCTCAGCACCCATACCCCCTCCTCCCACCCTCCTCCCACAACCTATTACCGTCACCTGTTTAAGGGGAGCTGGGAGGAAAAAGCCCTGAGGAAGACCACAGTCAGTCTCCTCAACGTCCCCAACACATGGGCCCCTCTTGCCCTTCACCTAACTTGTCAACGGCTGCTCGTCTGGACATCATGAGCTCTGATTGGCCGATGGACCTCGGAGTCAGTGGTGAAGAGGGAGGAGAACCCATCTTTGATGATGGCACAGAGATCACATCCGTCTTAAGGGGAACAGTCCCACTCATCTCCCCGAGAATATTTTCACCCACCGCTTATCAATCTAGTGAATGGCTGAGGGTTTTCCATCTTATTAAGCTCTCACTGAGCAGATTGTCAGCGGCTCAGAGTTTCCTCCGTCCTCATTATACCAGGGACTGAACAGAGGATAAAGTTTCTCAGTGAAAGTTTGGGTGAAAGTGTGGAGATGAGCCATGTTGTCAGCGTTGTAAAATGACACCTGTCCCCCCTCATAGTCCAGGAACACTCCGACCTTCCCGGGTCTCTCTCTCGGGGTCAGACAGGTACGATGGGAGGTCAGAGCATAATAGACCACACCCATCAGACACACACACCAGACTCCACCCTCTGTGATGGGTTCTTTTCTGTCCACCGACTCTCTGGCTACTCCCACAATCCAGTCAGTCTTGTTGCCCACCTGCACCTCCCAGTAATGTCCCCCCGACATGTAGCCCTCAGATCCCAGCACAAATGGCCAGTTAATGAACCTCTCCGGGATGTCCGGGAGCTGCTGCTGTTCATCTCCAACTCTCACACTGATCAGGTCGTCAGACAGGATGAGCTGAGGATGGGCTGTGTCAGGATCCAGAGTGACTGTAACTAGAGTGAGAATCAGAACATTACTCAGAACAGTGAACCACACTTACAGCTATAAATAAAATAATCTTTAGCATCACACATTACACACTGTGTAATACATCAACATCTCGTGGTAACAGAATCCAGAAAAAAGGTTCACTGTATGTGTGTGTGTGTGTCAGGGGTGGGGGGTGATGTGAGGGTGTGTTTTGTGTGGGGGTGTAAGTGACGGTGTGTGTGTTGGAGGGGGAGGAAAGCGAAGGCCGCGATGTGGAAATGTTGACATTTACATTTTGGAAAAGTAAACCAGTCCTGGCAGCACAAACCTGTAAATTGTTCTTGTTCATGATTTTAGGATCTTGTATAACCATGGATTAGATTTCCCCGGTTGATGGATTGTGATGAACATGGACTACTTTTTCCAGTTTTCCCATCTCTCTGGAGAAAAATTATATTCCTGCACTTTGCATTTGTTGCTCTGAACATTTCCTCAAATCACAAAGGCAGAGTCTGCCTATTTTCCTCTCACCTTCTGATTGAATTTTCTGATATTTCCACTGACCTGTTTTCCACCCAAGAGTCTTATTTGAAAAATTATAATATATTTAACTCTGCAAGACTTTTATAATAATAATCCTTGTGTTTGATACAGTGCTTATCACATCATCAAACCAGAATATACTCTAAAGTGAATTGACTGTGTGATTTATGGGAGAAACATGGCATCCAGTTTGCACTCAGAAGCGTTGCACCAACAGTCCTGGGGTGAGGGATCAATTTTATTTGGGGGATTTGTTGACCAGGGGAAACTCCCTTCTCTTGTCGAGTTCTGCCACGGGATCTTTAATGGCCACCAGAAGAGGCAGACAGGACCTCGGTTTAACATCTCATCTGAAGGACACCTCTGTCAATACAACACACCCCCAGCACTGAATTGGAGCATCAGCTTAGACGATGTGATTCCAAGATCCGATGTGAGATTCTGACTCAGAGGCGAGAAAGCTCCCACTGAGCCCGGCTGACACATCTTTTATCCCTCCAGGATGACTGTGTTCATTCTACATGTCACTGACCAATCCATATCTTATGGACCACTTTGTAACAGAGTGTAACCGATTGCAGGAGTTCCTTTCAGAGTGGACAGTCCCAGTGTTTGACAATGAACGTGGCAGGTTTATGGGAATATTGTGTTCCCAGGTTACTGAGACTCTTACCTGCGTAGGGGTGAACTTTCTCCGCTCTGGAAACAAGAAGAAAGGAGAATTAATCAGTTTCACAGCTGCCGCACACGCAGATGAGGAGTATGTTCATGTTTGAAGTCAATGTACATGAGTGAGTCCATGGAAAGCCACTGCCCCTCACACTGAGAGCTGCCGCTGTGTTCAGCCAATTCACACCAGCCACAGATTATAATGTGTGAGATGCTGATAACTTAATTAGAGTTTTCTCTATATATTAATTATAATCATTGTAATAATTCTTGCATTTGATATAGAGCTTTACCACGTCATTGAGATGTCTCAAAGCGCATCACAGGATTTACTGCTAAGTGAATTGACTGTATTTTGTGAGCGAAACACAGCAGTCAATTGTGCACAGCAGTGTCACACAAACAGACATGGATTGAGTGACCCAAATTATTATTTTAAAAATAATAATAATAATAATCCTTGCATTTGATATAGTGCTTTTCACGTCTGGAGGACTTCCCAAAGCGCCTCACAGAATACACTGTAAAGTGAATTGATTGTATATTTGTGGGCGAACGCGGCAGCCAATTGCGCACAGCAGTGTCCCACACACAGTCATGGATTGAAAATGACCAATTTATTATTGTTTTGTTTTTTTGGAGGGATTATTATTAGGCTCTGTGTGGATTAAGGGAATTTAACCAAGGTTTCGCCCTCTGCCTGGGATTGAACTCAGGTCTCTCACTTGCAAAGCGACTGCTCTAAATTTTGCTTTTAAAGAGATTATTACACCTGGAAAAGTGAAGATTAATTGACAAACAGCCAGGTTCCCACTTATTGCTGTGTAAACAGAGGCACGTGGAGTAAGGAAACTGGCCTTAGGTTTTTCCCTGTTTAGGAATCAAACCCGTGACCTCTCGCTTGTGAGGCGAATGCTCTAAACACTGAGCTACAGGACTCCATAATTCAAAAGATTAGCCAAATCAGCAAGGCCATAATAATGTGCTTGATAGTATTTACTATAAATAATAATATATATCGTAATGTACTTTATGCTTTATTTTTTTCTAGTAGGTCTGAAATTAAGTTATTTCTGGTTAAGTTTGTAATACATTGGAATTAATTTGGTAGTTTTGATTTACTTTTTCTCAGCTTTCAGTGATCAGAAACCCTCCACATGAGGTGATATCACTGGTATATTTCCTTTATAATTTACTTCAGAAATGTTCAAGATCTGAAACCATTTATCAATAAAAATCTGAATTTAATTCAGTTTCCACACTCCACACGCCTAATAATAATCCCTCAAGAAAAAAAACCATAATAAATTGGTCACTTCAATTTGGTTGCTGCTTTTTGCCCATAAATATACAGAATACACTTTGCAGTATATTCTGTGAAGCACTTTGAGACGTCTAGAAGATGCGAAAAGCATTATATTAAATGTAAGGCTTATGGTCATTATTATTATTATTATTACTGTGATAAAGGACTTGTGAGGCCTGAAAAGTGAAGCTGTTTATAAAATTTGACCAGGATTTTGTGGAACATTTTCCAACAAGGAAGGAGGCAGCCCGAGCACTAACTCTCGGCAATGACGGTTGGTAAGAAAGCTGTGTAAGAGAAGGGGAAGTGTACCAATTAATAACCATAACATAACTCGAATTGATATAGAATATATAGAATATATAGAAATATAGACTGTATCTTACAGCACAGAAGGAGGGCATTCGGCCCATCGTACCCGTGACATGTTTTTGAAATAACTACCAATTAGTCCCATTCTCCTGCTCTTACCCCATAGCTCTGCACATTATTGCTTTCAAAGTAAATCTATCTTTTTGGTTCATGCACTACCTTCATCTCAGTCGATTATTAGTATCTCAGGATAAATATTGGGGTTTGTTAACATTTATCTCTCAGTCCCGAAGATTGTGTGAAACACATTTTATGCAACTATTTGGTGTTGAGGTGATCTAATGTCAATGAGATTTCATCACAACAGAGATTGTTGTATAATTTTGCTTACCCAGTCTTTTCTGAAGGTCTGTTGAATAAAAAATGTAAATTGTTAGTATAGACACATTGTTACTACATTGACAAACTGATTATGTATATTCCTGTAGCTCAGTGGTTAGAGCACTCGCCTCACAAGCGAGAGACCTGGGTTCGATTCCCGGTAGTGCGACATGTTGGGCAAGTTTCCTTACTCCACATGCCTCTGTTTACCCAGCAGTACATAGAGACTGGTTGTTAGTGGATTGGTGTATGGCTTTTCCGGGAGTAATAATTCCTTCCAAAAACTATTAATAATTTGATCACTCAATCCACGACTTTGTTGGCCACTACTGAGCGCAATTGGCTGCAGTGTTTTGCCCACAAAATATACAGTCAAATAAA
Source organism: Callorhinchus milii (assembly GCF_018977255.1). Taxonomy (NCBI): domain Eukaryota; kingdom Metazoa; phylum Chordata; class Chondrichthyes; order Chimaeriformes; family Callorhinchidae; genus Callorhinchus; species Callorhinchus milii. Next base: position 2,253,180 of record NW_024704771.1, read on the forward strand.
TTTGCAGTATATTCTATGAGGTGCGTTGTGACCTCTCGCAGATGTGAGAAGGCGCTATATCAAATGCAAGGATTATTATTATGATGAATACAGTTTTATGTTGAGGGATAATCTACAGGGTGTTTAGCAACCCCAGGTTTTCTTTCTAAAATTAATTTTTATTTTCTAAAACTACAGAGGAGGTGAAACAAGCTATCAGAGATACATATCAACTTGTTACTCCATCATGGTACAGAAGATGTTGCACCAAACTTGGCAACGGATCATTATCTGCCATGAAAATGGTGGAGCTCACTCACTCTCACCGATCCTCTGGACGTCTAAATACAGTTAAACCTCAGCCTCGCCTCCTTCCTTGCTGCCTGCAAGACCCATGTTAAGAATCTCCTCTTCGACCCTGCTTTCAATCACCCTGATTCCCCATGCCATACACCCTCCCCAATCCCAACCCGCAGCTCGGGTCCAAAACTCTGACTATCTAATGCCTTGGGACGTTATCAAGCTACCGGCCCATCTCCAACCTCCCCTTTCTCTCCAAGGTCCTGGAAAGAGTTGTCGCCTCCCAACTGCGCTCTTTCCTTTCCACCCATTCTCTTTTCAAACCCCTTCAGTCAGGTTTCCGTGCTGCCCATAGCACAGAAACTGCCCTGGTCAAGGTCACCAATGATATCCTGACCATCTGTGACCAGGGCTCCCTCTGCCTCCTCGTCCTCCTCGACCTATCGGCAGCATTCGATACGGTCGACCACGCTATCCTACTCCACCGCTTGTCCTCCCACCTCAACCTTCAAGGCACTGTCCTTTAGTGGTTTAGGTCGTACCTTTCTCACCGTCTTCACTTTGTCTCGACGAATGGCTTCTCCTCCACCCCCCGTACTGTCTCATGTGGAGTCCCTCAGGGCTCTGTCCTCGGTCCCCTCCTCTTCACCCTCTATATGCTCCCCCTTGGTGACATCATCCGCAGACATGGAGTTAACTTCCACATGTATGCGGATGACACCCAACTCTACCTTTCCTCCTCTACTCTCAACTCCACGACCACCGATGTCCTGACAGCTGCCTGTCCGACATCGAGTCCTGGACGAGAGACAACTTTCTTCAGCTCAACGTGCGAAAAACCGAGGCCCTCCTGATTGGTTCGCGTCAGCGCCTCCGCACCTCAGGCGCCGACACCATCAGCATCCAAGGCTGCACTCTCCACCTCTCAAAGCCAGTCAGGAACCTCGGCGTTTTGTTCGACCCTGAGCTGTCCTTTCTCCCTCACATCCGCACCACAACTGGCACCGCCTTCCATCACCTCCGGAACATCGCCAGACTACGGCATTACCTCACCCCTCACGCTGCTGAAACCCTGGTTCACGCCTTTGTCACCTCAAGACTGGACTATGGGAACTCTCTCCTCGCCGGCCTTCCCGCCACCTCCCTCCACAACTGCAGGTCATTCAGAACTCTGCAGCTCGTGTACTGTCCCGCACCAGGCTTCCGGAACACATCACTCCCACCCACGCTGGCCTCCACTGGCTCCCCATCCCCCAGAGGATTGATTTCAATATCCTCATCCTCACCTACAAGGCCATTCACGGCCTTGCTCCCTCCTACCTCTCCAACCTACTATCCCCCTACCTACCTGCCCGTACCCTCCGTTCCTCTGGCTCCGGTCTGCTCCAGGTCCCCCGCCCCAACCGCCCTACCATCGGTGGTCGGGCCTTCAGCCTCTCAGCCCCGAGGCTCTGGAACTCTATCCCCCAGTGCCTTCGCCGCTTCCTCCCTCTCCTCCTTCAAGGCCGGTCTCAAAACCTTTCTCTTTGACCGAGCCTTCAGCTCCCCTCTCGACTCTCTTCCCCCTTCTCGCTCCCTCCCATCCCTCCCCTCACCCTGACCATTTCCCCCCTCCTCGCTCCCTCCCCTCCCCTCACCCTGACCATTTCCCCCCTCCTCGCTCCCTTCCCTCCCCTCACCCTGACCATTTCCCCCCTGCTCGGGTCATGACCCAACTGTGCAGCGCCTTGGGACGTCCTCCTGACGTGAAAGGCGCTTTATAAATGGAATCTTGTTGTTGTTGTTGTCCTCTCAACATGAAAGGAGCTACACACATGTAATTTTGTTCTTATTTCAGTGGTACACAATAAAATTAAGGACTTTGAAATACAATCACAATTAGTGTAACAATTGTTTCATAGAAAGTATTTGTTTCATGAAAACAAACAATGTGTGACTTGTAATGGGAGATGTTACTGGTGGGAACGTACCTTTGATTTCTCGATGCTGTTTTATACTGTAGCCGACAAGAACACTCAGCACCATTATGGCAAGTCCTAAGAGCAGTGAGGAAACCATCAAACTCACTGGCATTTTGGGAAAGAAGTCGTCTGTCAAGAAATGTAAATAGACATTTAAAGAAGTGGTGTGTCAGCCTGGCTCAGTGGTAGCACTCTTCCCTCTGAGTCAGAAGGTTGTGGGTTCAAGTCCCCATATCGGGATTTGGAATCAAATAGTCTAAGCTGAAGCTCCAGTGCATTGCTGGAGGTGTTGCATTGTCGGAGGTGCCGTTCTTTGGATAAGATGATAAACTGAGGTCCCCGAGGTCTACCAACCTGGATGATTCAAGGTTTTTTTTCCATTTGGCTTTTAACACTGAGGAGACCTTCAAAATCCTCCCTGACCATCCAGTTACTGAGTGTTGTTAAGTTAATGAATTGTTATTTTTGTACAATGTGAATTTTATCAAATAAAAATGAGTTGTAAACATTACTGACCAATAACATTCAACTCCATCACTGCCTCTTCATACCATTCAGAGTACTCAACGAAGCACGTGTACTCTCCGTGGTCTGACACCCGCACATCTTCCAGTCTGAGAGACACATTGCCATTGATAAACTCCTCCACAAACAGTTGTGTTCTGCCTCTGTAGGTTTCTTTCTGCTTCTGCAGTTGATGACGTCCCTCCTTGTATAAATGCACTGGGGAGTCATATCTTGTCCTGAACCACTTCACTTCCACACCCTCTAGGGGCAGGTCTGTGGAACACTTACAGTCCAGGACAACATCCGAACCAGCAATGGCTGAGACAGGGAGGGCCGGGCCACTGACTGTGAATTTCTCTGTTTAATAACAAACAATGGATAAGTTAGGAATCAACTGACTCAGACAAACTCTGTAATGCAAGATGTCTCCCTCCCGGGTGAGAGAGCGCATTCCATTCCAACAACCTATCTGTGAAATTTCCATGTCTAGATGGGATGCACGGAAATCTCAGCTTGATTTGGATCCTCTTAAACACGGTAATGGGTTTCTGCATGTGTCAGAATCACGGCTGAGCAAAAAAAAGTCACTGTGATATCAATTAGTTCCGACATAAACAATGATAATAATCCTTGAGGGACGAGTTCAGAATACAACAAGTGAGATTAATGATGGTCTTTGTAACAAGAGGAATGTAAATTGAGGTGCTGTCAGGCCTCAACTGAAGCTATGACTTGAGGCAACCAATGTTGAGAAGCTGATCCATGAATTAATCCCTGGGATGAAATGGTTTAGCTGTGTTGAGAGGCTGTTTAGACTTAGATTATATTCCTCAGCACTGAGGATGTTTAAGGGGTGATCTGATTGAGGTGATTCCAACGGTGAGGAGCTATTGTAGAGCTATTGGAGAAAATTCCCTTCACGATTATAAGTGAACAACCGAGTTCCTAGTTATTGCAAGGTAAACAGAGAAGGGTGGAGAAAAGAAACTTGGCTAAAGTTTAGCCCCACCTGGACTTGAATCTTTGAGGCTTTGCCCAACTCCTGGAACATTAGCAGCTGTCAGTGTGTGAATCACACTCACTCCCAGCCGCCACCTTCAGCAGCTCTCCCTTTACCCTCAGCAATTTAACACCAACAAAATCAAACAGATTCAATGTGTTTCCTTACCAGCCAGTGAGAGGGGAAGCGCAAGCCATAGGACCTGAAGAAAGTGTTTCCAGCTCATCCTCTCGGACCTTCACAATGAGATCAGAACTGGTTACAACACAGCAATTCAGATCATACACACAGAGACTTGTGTTTGTATATCTATCTATATTAATCAAGACAAAATGTTTGTGTGAATTTGTCTGCGTGTCAAGCCAATAATGCTAATAACCAATTAACATTGATTATAAGTCATCAGAAAGGTCTTTCAAGTTGGAGTGTCATGGGCATATTTGTTTTGTGGAACACCTATCACTGATGAGCTACATTTAAAAAATACTTTAATTCAGCCCCACAATTTGAGGTGTGCATCGTATACTGCAACACGGTTTTGACAGAGAAAACACACACCATTCCAGAGAGATACATCTACGCTAATGTATTCTGAAACAAAGTTGCATGAGAGAAAACCAGGGGCATTTTTTGGGTGGATCTCCTATCTTTATATCAAGGCTAATAATGTAATATAAATTAGGATAATATAAATTATAATCATATAATATAAAAGTATAATAATATACTATAAACTGCCAGCTGTGGCTCGAGCACCTCCGCACCTACTGCCTCTCCCCTTCACAGGCCAATCTGACTTTTAATCCAAAGTCATCCTGGAGGCAAACAACAATCCAAAGACGCTGTTATCCACCATCCATATAGAAGGTGCTATAGAAGTACAAGTTGTTGTTGTTATAAAGTACAAAAATCTAATATAAAGTACAATGATCTAATATAAAGTACAGTAAACTAATATGAAATACAATAATATAATATAACATATAATAATACTAAAATCCTCATTCCATATTGGATCCTTTGGTTGCAAGTGCAGCTGCAATAGGTTCAGCCGGTAATTAATAAACATGGAAAACATAATTAATAATTGTGTGATCTTACAACATGTATTTACATTTACATACACAGCAGAACAAACTGCATTCTCTGTTGGAATAGTGATCTGACCTCTTTAATTGTGACAGTGAGGCCCCCGCTGGCCCCGTACTGGGGGTCTCCATGAGGATTATTGGGGTGGAAACGTGTTATGTGTTAACTGCTGTAATGTGCTCCTGCCCTCCCCCTCCTCACAGCCGCTCCTTATTCACCCCAACATGGTGCAGGTCAGAGAGGAGCTCCCATTCCCTCCCTCCTCACTTGCCTCCAATTCTCAGCATTTAAACAACAAACTGGGAATAAACTGACTGCAGAGCTCCCGCTTTACTATTGACACAAACCTGACAATAGAGAACCTCTTTTTCATATTTAAACTCCACATCACCAGAGGTGACGGCAAAACTAATAAATCTATGACTGGAATACAGAATAAAATATTTTTTTTCAATCACAGTCTAATGTCATTTCAGGCAACAATTTCTGACACTTACCTGTTGGTGATTTGCCTCAAAGAGAGGAATCTTCACAGGTAAAACTGTATTGATGTGTGACCGGAATTGCATTTGTCTGACTGTCAAATTGTCTTGTGGGAGTTACATCGCAAAGAATGTACAGCACCTAAATAGGCAACTCGGTCAAACCAGTCTGTGCGGTGATTATATTCCACAGGCGTCTTCACCCATTCCTTACTCCCTGAACATTTTGTTTGTGAAATATCCAGTCAATCCACTTTACAATGTGTTCTATGAAGCAATTTGAGGCATCTCAACAACATGATAAGGCGCTACATCAAATGCAAGGATGAACTGTTTCAACTACTTCTTCAGGCAGAGAGTTCCACAATCTCACTACGCTCTGCGTCAATTATTATATAACACACTACTATATATCACACATATATACACTATACACACATATCCTCCCAATGTGAAAGGCGCCATACAAATGTAAACTTGTTGTTATGACACTGAATAAGGAGAAGGGTAAAACATTCCATAAAACATAGATTATGGAAAAGTCCTGCAATTTTCCTGTTTGTGATGACAATAGCTCATCGCTTGTTGTCAGTAACACAAGATTCCTGATCCAAAACCCCTGGTTACACCTTCACATTTCCCTGGAATAATCTTCAATCCCACAGGAAAGGTCCCCACATGACTGATTTCCCAATTCATAAAACAGATCATTTACTGAGTACAGCATTCTCAGAGGCTTCATACATCTGGTTATCCAATGGGTGTGATAGAGTGTGCGAATGAGTGTGAGAGAATACGTCAGTGTGTGTCTCAGTGTGTGTGTGATACACTGTGTTTTAACAACAATAACAAATTACATTTGCACAGTGCCTTTCACATTGGGAGGATGACCCAAGGTGCTGGACAGTCAGGGCTTTCGTCACAAACTGGAGGTCTGTATCAGGATTGGTGGAGGGCATGGAGGGTGGGGTTGGGAGGGTGACTGAAGGTGCGGTCAACGACGAGGGTACTGAGATATGCCTTGAAGGGAGATAAGGGAGAGAGTGAGGTGACCGAACTCTGGAATGGAGTTCAAAAGTGTTGGGGTGGAGAGGCTGAAGCCTCGACCGCCAATGGTGGTGTAGGCCGGCCGGGGGACATGCAGCAGGCCAGAGGCTGCTGAGCGGGGAGCGTGGACAGGTTGGTAATGGGTCAGCAGGTCACAGAGGTAGGAAGGGGCAAGGCCGTGGAGGGCCTTGATGGAGAGGATGAGGATTTTTAACGTTGTCCTCTGGGGGATGGGAAGCAGTGGAATCAAGTGAGGGTGGGGCTGATAGGATTACGGAGCCTGTTGTGTTTCTGGATGATCTGCATCTTATGGAGGCGTGGTCGAGTCGAGATATAATAAATTCAATGGGTGACAGTGTGTCTCAGTCTGCTTTTGTCTGAGTATGAATAGTGGAGACTTGCTGACGGGCTGTGACACAGACTGAATAGACTGAGTGTCAGGATTAATGATCAGTCTCTGCAAACACAGCATCAACATGGGGCAAATTCACCATATTCCCAAAAGGTGGAGACACAAATTGCCATTCCCGTGTCTGAGTGTAATTCACACTGTCTGTGAATGTTTCTGTCTCCAGTTGTTTGGGGAAAGCCTCAGTCGGCCATCTCAGGGGCTGGGCATCGAGTTACACTTGATTGAAGGAATGTACAGATTTACAAAGAATATACAGCACAGAAACCGCCAAACCAGTCTGTGGCGGTGTTTATACTCCACATCAGTCTCCACCCATTCCTTACGCCCACCCATTCCATTCAATTCTCCTCTCCCTCATGCGAAGGTCTCCTGACTATACTTAAAGGGAGTGTCCCAAACACGTGTGCTCATCCCGTGTGTTGTTAACCAGCCTGAAATCCCCATAAAGAGGAGGGTTTGGGGATAGGTTTAGAGGATCCAACTTCCTCTTAAAAACAACAGTCCTATAGCTGTGTGGTTAGAGCACTCGCCTCACAAGAGAGAGATTCCTGGGTGGGGTGAAACCTTAGGCAAGTTTCCTTATTCCACACACCTCTGTTTACCAAGCAGCAATAATAATAATAATCCTTGCATTTGATATAGCGCTTTTCACGTCTTCTAGACATCCCAAAGCTCTTCACAGAATATACTGTAAAGTGAATTGACTGTATATTTGTGGGCGAATGCAGCCAATTGCGCACAGCAATGTCCCACAAACATTTGTAGATTGTGAATGACCAATTTATTATTGTTTTTGTTTTTGGAGAGATTATTGTTCGTGTGTGGAGTAAGGAATCTTGCCCAAGGTTTCGCCCTTCCTGGAACCTGGTAAGTAGGAACCTGGTTGATAGTTGATTGGTGAATCGCTTTCCGGGGGTAAAAGTCTCTCCCACAAGTTAATTTGGTCACTCAATCCACCATTGTTTGTGGGACACTGCTGTGCACACTTGGCTGCAGCATTTTGCCCAACGAACACACAGTCACTACACGTTACAGTATGTTCTCTAAAGCGTTTTGAGAAGTCTCAGCAAACCCCAAAAATGGAGCAGCCGGTGAGGCTGTAGAGAAGCAACAACCGGATCAGAAACTAACACTGGAGCAGAGAGCAACGAGGGTCAGAGGAGGAGGTGGGCATTCAGTGTCTCAGTGCCGTGTTACTCTGTACAGTAATAATAATAATAATAATCCTTGCATTTGATATAGCGCTTTTCACGTCGGGAGGACGTCCCAAAGCGCTTCACAGAACACACTGTAAAGTGAATTGACTGTATATTTGTGGGCGAACGCGGCAGCCAATTGCGCACAGCAATGTCCCACAAACAGTCGTGGATTGAAAATGACCAATTTATTATTGTTTTTGGTTTTGGAGGGATTATTATTAGGCTCTGTGTGGAGTAAGGAATCTTGCCCAAGGTTTCGCCCTCTGCCTGGAATTGAACTCAGGTCTCCCGCTTGCAAAGCGAGTGCTCTATCACAGTAAGGGGCAGAGTGAGTTAAGACAGCTCAGGGTGTGTGTCAGGGGTTGAGGTTTAATCCAGACGAGCTGTTGCGGTGCTGGTGCTGATTGTGCTGTCTGGCAGCTACAGTGGCTCATTACACTGAACCCCCGGCTCGAGGCCGGACCAATGGGGGAGATCCCGTCTGGAGAGCCGGAATTTCCAGCTGAGTGTCATTACAATGTCTGTCCCGGCATTTACTGCTTTATTGCAAAACGCCAATAAATTGTAATTGTTTGAATCCCAGGAACAGAAGATAGTGTATAAGTGATTCAAACAATCTGAGTGACAGTGGGTATCCGCGGCCCCTGTGAAGGCCAGTGGGGATGGTGAGGCGGCTGAGTGTGACAATCTGACTCAATCTGACTCAGTCAGGTGGATGCACAGCTTTGTCACATCGAGGTAGAATTCCTCAGAGACATTCCTTGTTAATGACAGCCCGTAAACTTTTGCATCAATAAATGTACATCATACATTTCCTTACTCCACAAGCCTAATAATAATCCCTCCAAAAAAAACAATAGTAAACTGGTCATTTTCAAGCCATGACTGTTTGTGGGACGCTGCTGTGCGCAATTGGCTGCCGTGTTCGCCCACAAATATACAGTCAATTCACTCTACAGCATATTGTGTGAAGCGCTTTGGGACGTCTAGAAGACGTGAAAAGCGCTATAACAAATGCAAGGATTATTATTATTATTATTTTATTTATTTATTTTTTGAATAATATTATTGTATAATAATGGGAGCAAGTGGAGCCTGGCAAGGACTAGTGTGATGGGGATACTGGGTTTCATGCGGGTGAGTATCCAGATGGCAGAATTTTGAAGCAATTGTATTTCTGTATGGGGAGCTGGGGAGACCTGCCAGGAGGGCATTAGCGTAGTCCAGCCTGGAAGTGACTAAGGTGTGGATCAGGGTTTCCTATGTGTCGTTTGTGAGATACAGACAGAAGTAGGCAATGTGGCGGAGGTGGAAAAAAGTAGTACTGGTCAGGGAACAAATAGCTGTGTGGCAGAAAGGAAAGCTGGGGATCAAACCTGACACCAAAGTTGGGCATCTGTATCCTCTGGTTACCGACCCACCCGCCAGAAGAAACAGTTTCTCCCTATCTACTCCATCAAAATCCCTCATAATTTGGAACATCTCTATTAAATCAATCCACGTCATTTTAAACCACAGTAACTTTCAGCAAATGATTCTATTCCTCAAATTACACGACAACATCCATCAGGAGAAGCAAGGAAAAGGTGAATCTATTGCTCTGTCTGTAATAGTGTTACTGCAGCAGCAATTTGGCTGCCACATTTCGCCCACAAATATACAGTCAATTCACTTTACACTATATTCTGTGAAGCGCTTTGAGATGTCTAGAAGATGTGAAAAGCTGCATACCAAATACAAGGATTATTATTATTATTATATAAATCTCCCCTTAACCTTCTCTGCTCTAAGTAAATCAATGACACCTTCTCTCGGCTCTCCGCATAACTTAAGTCTCTCATCCCTGATATCATTCTGGTAAATCTCCTCTGAACCCTCTCCAAGGACTCGACATCCTTAAATAAACATATCCGAACTATAGTGGGAACCTTCTCCATATGTTTGGAGGCTGTTCCTGCCCGAGACAATTTGACTTTGTCAGGATTATTATTGTTGGTTTACTCTGAACATTGGGGTCATGTTTCCCAGTACAACACCATTATCTGCCGGCAGTAACGCGGTACTGCAGGTTTATATATTTAACGCTATCTGTGGCCTCACTGTCATGTTAATCTACAGTAACTTTCAGAAAATGATTCTATTCCTCAAATTACACCACAACATCCATCAGGAGAAACAAAGAAAAGGTGAATCTATTGCTCTGTCTGTAATAAAGTGTTACTGCAGCAATTTAAAATATTTCATTTTTCAGTCAATTCACTTTACATTATATTCCTTGAAGCGCTTTGAGACGTCTCAAAGATGTGATGAAGTGATATATCAAATGCGAGGATTATTATCTGTAAATAAACATGAAATATCTGTCTGCCAAAATGCAATAACTGATTGACATGATTTATACTTCATTTTAAAGATCTTGCAATGTGGAGCGCGTTGGGATGTCCTCCTACGTGAAAGGTGCTACACAAATGTAATCTTGTTGTTGCCATGGACATATTTTTTGGGGAATCTCCTATCATTGATGAGCTTAAGCAGCAAAATATGAGGTGTAAATGGTATTCTGCAACAAAACCACACACCATTCTATATTCTGCGACAAAGTAGCAACAGGAGTCCTCCCAACAAGTTGTCCTCCCAACCATGAGTCCTCGCATAGGAGTCCTCCCAACAAGGTCTCCTCCCACTGAGTCTTCTCACTCATTCTTCCCAACAGGAGTCCTCACAATAATATATTTTCTTAACCTTAAAGATGCTTAAGCGAAGAACAAGCCTTTCAAGAACAAATACAAATTCTATGAGAAGAGAGAACGTGAATTAAATGAAACTGAAGAACAAAGAACCACACAGTTGGATTTCGAAGGAGAAAGCCATGATCTCAAAACCTGTACATCATGGTCGAAGAAGGAAATACTGCAAATATCATCTATGTGGAAGCCTTGCAATATCTCGAGGATCTACTGGATCACACAGTAAACCGCTTTGGTTAGCGTAACTTAGATAGGATCTTCTATCATTCATCAGCTATGACCCATTGCACATGTATGGCGGTTTTGCTTAAGGTGTACACACAGTGGTCAAGGCATGTTAAATGATTTGCGAGTGCTATCATTGAAATCTACATTCCGTATTGGATCGCTTGATTGCAAGCAAAGCTGCAATGGGCACACTATTATAAATTAGAGTTTAACATTTTTCAGGAATTTAAAATATTTTATTTTTCATATACACCTGTCCCCTCTCAAAGTTGAGGAACACTCCGATCTTCCTGGGTCTCTCTCTCTCTCTCTGTCTCTCAGGGTCAGGCAGTTATGATGGGAGGTCAGAGCAAAATAGACCACATCCATCAGATGCACACACCAGACTCCACCCTCTGTGACGGATTCCTTTCTGTTGACAGACTCTCTGGCTACTCCCACAATCCAGTCAGTCTTGTTGCCCACCTGCACCTCCCAGTAATGTCCCCCCGACATGTAGCCCTCAGATCCCAGCACAAATGGCCAGTTAATGAACCTCTTCGGGGTGTCTGGGAGCGGAGGATGGGCTGACAGGATGTAACAAACATTTTACAGTCAGGATGAGCTGAGGATGGGCTGTGTCAGGATCCAGAGTGACTGTAACTAGAGTGAGAATCAGAACATTACTCAGAACAGTGAACCACACTTAACAGCTATAAAATAATCTTCAGCATCACACATCACACTCTGTGTAAAACATCAACATCTTGTGGGAACACAATCCAGAAACCCGTGTGTGTGTGCGCCAGGGGTGGGGGGATGATGTGAGGGTGTGTTTTGTTTGGGGGGGTGTGAGGGTGTGTGTGGTGGTAGGAGGGGGGGGGAGTATGTGAGGTAGAAATGTTGACATTTACATTTTGAAACATGAAAACTCTCCTGGCAGCACAAACCTGTAAATGATTCTTTTTCATGATTTTAGGATCTTGTATAAACATGGATTAGATATCCCTAGTTTCTGGATTGTGATAAACATGAATTATTTCTCCCAGTTTTCCCATCTCTCCGGAGGAAATGATATTCCTGCACTTTTTAGTTGTTGCTCTGAACAATTCGTCAATTCACAAAGGCTGTGTCTGCCTGTTTTCCTCTTGCCTTCTGATGGACTTCTCTGATATTTTCACTGATCTGGTTTCAATCAATTGTTTTATTTGAAAAATTATAATATATTTAACTCAGCTAGAGTTTTCTAATAATAATCTGTGTGTTTGATACAGTGCCATATCACGTCATTGAGATATCTCAAACCATGATATGCTGTAAAGTGAATTGACTGTATAATTTGTAGGAGAAGCACGGCATCCAGTTTATATGCGGCAGTGTCACAACAGCCCTGGAGTCAAAAAAAAACATTTATTTGGGAGAGTGGTGACCAGGAGAAACTCTCTTTCCTTTTCAAATTCTGCCACGGGATCTTTAATGGCCATCTAAACAGGAAGACGGGACCTCGATTTAACATCTCATCTGAAGCATGACAACTCTGACAATACAACACCGCCCCAGCTCTGAATTGGAGCATCAGCTTAGACTATGTGATTCCAAGGATCCAATGTGAGGTATTCATAGAATCGTACAGCACATATAGAGACCATTCGGCCCATCGAGTCTCTGCCGGCTCTTTGAAAAGAGCAATGTAACGTCAATCCCACTGCCCAGCCCTTTCCGCATAACTGTGCACAACCATCCTCCTCAAATACCCGTCCAACGCATTTTTGAAAGTACCGCCCTTTCAGGCAATGTGTTCCAGATTCGCACAATTCTCTGCGTGAAAAAATTTCTTCTCACCTCCCCTCGGCTTCTTTTGGAGACTATTTTGAATCTGTGACCTCGAGTCACCGACACACAGTGGAAACAGTTGTTCCCTTTCTAACCTATCAAATTCCCTCATGATTTTGAAGACCTCTATTAGGTCTCCTCGTAACCTTCTCTGATCCAATGAGAATATTCTCAGCCTTTCCTTATAATCACGGTCCCTCATTCCTGGTACCATTCTTGCAAATCTCCTCTGCACCCTTTCCAATGACTTAACAGCCTTCCTATAGTGTGGTGCCCAGAACTGAGAACTGAGGCTTGTAGACTCTTGTAGTCTATGCTCCTATTTATAAAGCCTAGTATCCCATATGCCCTTTTTACAGCTTTATGTACCTGTCCTGCTATCTTCAAGGATTATTTACCTGAACCCCCAGGTTTCTCTGTTCTTTTACCCCCTTTAAGATTCACCTAACCTATATTGCCTCCCCTCATTCTTTCTTCCAAAATGCATTACCTCGCATTTCTCCACATTCAAAATCATCTGCCATGTGCCTGCCCATTTTATCATTCTGTATATATCTTCTTGCAGTTGGCCACTATCCTTCTCACTGTTTACCACCCTACCTAACTTTGTTTTGAACCCAAATCCTACTGACTCAGAGGCGAGAAAGCTCCCACTGAGTCAGGCTGACACATCTTTTATCCCTCCAGTATTACTGTGTTCATTCTACATGTCACTGACCAATCCATATCTTCTGAACCACTTTGTAACAGAGTGTAAATGATTGCAGGAGTTCCTTTCAGAGTGGACAGTCCCAGTGTTTGACAATGAACGTGGCAGATTTATGGGAATATTGTATTCCCAGGTTACTGAGACTCTTACCTGCGTAGGGGGCGAACTTTCTCTGCTCTGGAAACAAGAAGAAAGGAGAATTGATCAGTTTGACAGCTGCCGCACACGCAGATGAGGAGCATGTTCGTGTTTGAAGTCAATGTACAATGAGAAAGTCCATGGAAAGCCACTGCCCCTCACACTGAGAGCTGCCGCTGTGTTCAGCCAATTCACACCAGCCACAGATTATAATGTCTGAGATGCTAATGATGTAATTAGAATTTTCTCTACAAATTAATTATATTAATAATAATGATCCTTACATTTGATATAGAGCTTTACCATGTCGTTGAGATGTCTTAAGGCGCTTCACAGAATATACTGCAATATATAAGTGAATTGACAGTATATTTTGTGGGTAAAACAAAGCAGCCAATTGCACACCGCAGTGTCCACACACAGTCATGGATCGAGTGACACAAATGATTATTTTTCGTTTAAAAAAATTATTACCCCCAGAAAAGCAATAATCAATTGACTAACAACCATGTTCTTATTTACTGCTGGGGAAACAGAGTCATGTGGAATAAGGAAACTGGCCTACGGTAATGCCAATTTGGATTCAATCCCATGTTCACTAGCTTACGAGACAAGGGCTCACGCTACAGGACTCCACATTTCAAAAGGTAAGCAGAATCAACAAGGCCATAATAATGTACTGTGATAAAGGACTTGTGAGGACCAAAAAGTGAAGGTGTTTCTACAATTTGACCAGGACTTTCTGGAACGTTCTCCAAAAAGAAAGGAGACGGCCCTAGCACTAACTCTAGGCAATGACATTTGGAAAGAAAATTGTGTAAGAGAATGGGAATGTGCACCATACAATAACTGTAACATAACTAGAATTGATACAGAATCATTATATCTTACAGCACAGAAGGAGGGCATTCGGCCCATCGTGCCTGTGATATCTCTTTGAAAGAGGTACCAATTTGTCCCATTCCCCTACTCTTACCCCATAGCCCTGCACATTTTTGCTTTCCAAGTAATTATTCAATTCTCTTTTTGCTTCATATACTACCTTCATCCCAGTCCATTACTAGTGTCTCAGGATAAATATTGGGGTTAATTAACATTTATCTGTCGCATGTGTGTGACACATTTTATGCAAGTATTTGGAGTTGAGGTGATCTGATGTCAATGAGCTTTCATCACAACAGAGATTGTTGTATAATTTTGCTTACTCAGTCTTCTCTGAAGGTCTGTTGAATAAAAAAATAAAAATTGTTAGTACAGAAAAATGATTACTACAGTGACAAATTGATTATGAATGGTCCTGTAGCTCAATAGTTAGTGCACTTGCCTCGCAAGCAAGAGACCTGGGTTCGATTCCTGGTAAGTTGAAATATTGGGCAAGTTTGCTTATCCAGCAGCAAGTGGGAACCCGGTTGTTTGTCGGTTGGCGTATCACTTTTCCGGGGGTAATAATTCCTTCCAAAAACAATTTGGTCACTCAATCCATGATTGTTTGTGGGCCATTGCTGAGTGCAATTAGCTACTCTGTGTTGCCCACAAAATATACAGTCAATTAACTTTGCAGTTAATTCTGTAAGGCACTTAGAGATATGATATGATAATAATCCTTGTATTTGATATAGGACTTTTCTCGTCTTCGAGACATCTCAAAGTGCTTCATAGGATAGACTGTAAAGTGAATTGACTGTATATTTGTGGATGAAATGTGGCAGCCAATTGCGCACAGCAGTATCCCACAAACAGTCGTGGATTGAAACAACCAATTTATTATTTTTTTTGAGGGATTATTATCAGGCGTGTGGAGTAAGGAAACTTGCCCAAGGTTTAACCCTGCCAGGAATCGAACCCAGGTCTCTCGTTTGCAAAACGAGTGCTCTAACCACTGAGCTACAGGACTCCAGATGTCTCGCAGACGTGATAAGGCTCTATTCCAAATGCAAGGATTATTATTATGAAGCATTACGTTTTGTGTTGAAGGATAGTCTACAGAGCGGTTGCAAAGTCATGTTAGCCCCACAAGTTTTTTTTCTTACAATGAATTTTTCTTTTCTGAGACTACGGAGAAGCTGAAACAAGTTATCAGAGATATATTTCAACTTGTTACTCCATCATGGTACAGAAGATGTCACCCCGAACTTGGCAACAGATCATTATCTGCCATGAAAATGGTGGAGCTCACTCACTCTCACCGATCCTCTGGACATCTAAATACAGTTAAACCTCAACCTCACCTCCTCGCCGTACATGAAAGGTGCTACATAAGTGTAATTTTGTTGTTTTTGTGGTACAGAATAAAATTACGGACTTCAAAATACATTCACAGTGAACAATTGTTTCATAAAAATAAGTTGTTTCATGAAACAATGTGTGATTTGTAATGGGAGATGTTACTGGTAGGAACGTACCTTTGATCTTTTGGTACTGTTTTATACTGTAGTTGACAAGAACACTCAGCATTATTATGGCAAGTCCTAAGAGCAGTGAGGAAACCAGGAATTCCACTGGCGCTTTGGGAAAGACGTCGTCTGTCAAGAAATGTAAATAGACATTTAAAGAAGCAGAGTGTCAGCCTGGCTCAGTGGCTTTTCCTTCTGAGTCAGAAGGTGTGGTTCAAGTCCCCAAGTCAGGATTTGGAATCAAATAGTTTACAACAACAACAACATTATATTGTGCAGAGTCTTTCACGTTGGGAGAATGTCCCAAGGCATTGGACAGTGTACAGTATTTCAGATCTGAGCTAGATTCAGGTGGGGGAGAAGGGAGGGGAGGGGAAAGAGGGTGGCTGATGGCATGGTCGAAGAGGAGGAGGCGCTCTATAAATGGAATCTTGTTGTTGTTGTTGTTGAGGGTCTTGAGGAGGTACTTGAAGGAGGCTAAGTAGTGGGCGAGACGGAGTGATTGGGGATGGAATTCCAGAGGTTGTGGGCAGAGTGACTGAAGGCTCTCCTGCCAATGGTGGAGCGTGTGAGTCGGGGGACGTTGAGCAGGGCAGAGCCGGCAGAGTGGAGGGAGCGTGCGGGTTGGTAGGGTGTTAGGAGGTCACAGAGATAGGGTGGGGCGAGACCATGGAGGGCTTTGTATGTGAGGACCAGGATCTTGAACTGGATCCTCTGAAGAATAGGGAGCCAATGAATTCGGGCGAGAATGGGGAAGATGGGGGTCACGGAGTTTGGTGCAGGAGAGGACATGGGCTGCAGAATTCTGGATTATCTGCAGCCTGTGGAGGGAGGTGTTATGAAGGCCGACAAGCGGGGAGTTTGCATAGTCGAGCCTGGAGGTGATGAAGGCATGAACAAGAGTTTCAGTGGCCTGAGGGGTGAGGTAGTGGTGGAGTCGGGCGATGTTATGGAGGTGGGGAATGGTAGAGTGGTT
Organism: Callorhinchus milii; assembly: GCF_018977255.1. Lineage (NCBI taxonomy): Eukaryota > Metazoa > Chordata > Chondrichthyes > Chimaeriformes > Callorhinchidae > Callorhinchus > Callorhinchus milii. The sequence goes on from NW_024704771.1 coordinate 2,270,159, forward strand.
CATGGCTTGGATGTGGGTAGAAAAGATAGTTGAGGGTCGAACAAGACACCCAGGTTCCTGACTGGCTGAAGGTTGATGCGGCAAGAGCCTGAGGTGCTGAGCCAATCAGGAGGGCCTCAGTCTTGTTCACATTCAACTGTAGGAAATTTGCCCTCATCCAGGACTTGTTGTCTGACAGGCAGTCTGTCAGGACAGCAGTGGTCCTGGAGTTGAGGGTGGAGGCAGAAAGATGACCCCATGTCTGTGGATGATGTCACCAAGAGGGAGCACGAAGAGTAAGCTGAAGCCACAGTGCATTGCTGGGGGTGTTGTATTGCCGAAGGTGCCATCCTTCAGATAAGATGCTAAACTGAGGTCCTGATGTCTACCAACCAGGCTGGTTGAATGATTTATTTCTATTTGGCTTTTAACACTGAAGTCCTCTCTGACCATCTAGTTACTGAATGTTGTTAAGTTAATGAATTGATAATCTTGTACATTGCAGATTTCATCAAATAAAAATGAGTTCTAAACATTACTAAACAATAACGTTCAACTCCATCACTGCCTCTTTATGCCATCTGGTGTACTCAATGAATCCTGTACTCTCCATTGCCTGACACCCGCACATTTTCCAGTCTGAGAGATAAGAGGAATGTAAATTGTAGACATTATACAAAGTGCTTTTAGGCCTCATCTGAAGCTATGACATGAAGATTGGGAAGAAGCTGATTTACGAGATCTTTAGAAATCTTTAGCTGCTGATTCACAAAGATTAAAACTTGGGAAGAAATGGTTTAGCTGTGTTGAGGATGATTAGACATAAGTTACATTCCTCATCACTGAGGAAATTTAAGGGGTGATTGAGGTGTTTCAAATGGTGAAGGGAATTGTCAAGCTATTGGAGACAATTCCTTCATTATTATGATCGAACAACAACTGCTACGTAAACAGAGGAGGATGGAGAAAGAAAGCTTATGTCAGGTTTAGCTCCGCCCGTACTTGAAACCTTTGAGCCTTTGTTCATCTCCTGGAACATTAGCAGCTCTCAGTGTGTGAATCACATTCATTCCCAGCCACCGCCTTCAGCAGCTCTGCCTTTACCTTTAGCAGTTAAACCCCAACAGAAATCAAAGACATACAATGTGTTTCCTTACCAGCCAGTGAGAGGGGAAGCACAAGCCATAGGACCTGAATACAGTGTTTCCAGCTCATCTTCTCGGAACTTCACAATGAGATCACAACTGGTGATAACACAGCAAATCAGATCATTACACACAGAGATTTGTGTTTGTACATCTGTCTATACTAATAAAGGCAAAATGTCAGTGTGTGTTTGTCTGTCAAGCCATTAACGCAATGACTGATTGACGTAGAGACATAGTTATATAAGGTCTTGAAAGTTGGAGTGGCATGGGCATATTTGTTTTCAGGATTTCATATTGTTGATGAGCTATATTTTNAAAAATGTATTACTTAAGCCCCAAAATATGAGGTATTCACGGTATTCTGCAACAAAATTTTGACTGAGAAAATCACACACCGTTCTAGAGAGATTCATCTATAACTAATATATTTTAAAGTAAATTAGCGACAGAGTAAACCATGGACTTATTCTAGGGGTATCTCCTATCATTATATAAAGTATAATAATATATTATAATGTATAATAATATAATTATATAGTATAATAATATGAAAGTATAATAATATACTAAAAACTGTCAGCTGTAGCTCGAGCACCTCTGCACCTACAGCCTCTGCTTTCAAAGGCCCAAACTGACTTACTTCAAAGGCATCCTGGAGGCAAACAACACTTCAAGATGCTGTTTTCCACCATCCATCACCAACTCTGTGCACCCCCTCAAGTCCCCTCTATCCTCACATCAAATGCCAAGTGGAATAAGGTCCTAGACTTCTTTGCTTCAAAAATTGAAAACATCCATTTGTTTGCATTGGCCTGCGTCCTCGCCAATCCCCCAACATGTCCCCTTCCACCTCACCCAGACCATCCACACTGTCTCCTTCCTTTGCCACAGCTCCTGCCACTCCCCCTTCCTTACACTCCTTTGCCCCCATTTCTACCCCCTCCCTCTCAACCACAATCACCCAGATGAAGTTCACCATCTGCTGCCTCAAACCCTCTCCATCCAGCTGCTGGTTACTCAACTCCCCCTTCTCTCATCCTGCTGGCAACATGGTCAACCAGTCTCATTCCTCAGGCTGTGTTCCACTCTCCCTAAAAAGGCACTGTTATCCCCTCCCCCCCAAAAATCCTGAATCTCTCTCGTCTTTCATACTGCTGTCTGATCTACAACCTACCCTTCCCTGCCGAAGTCCGGGAATGCATTGTTATAGGTCAAATTCGGTCAAACCTTTCCCCCCCATTCACTCTACGATCCTGCAGTCTGGTTTCCGCCCTGCACACAGCACAGAGACAGCGCTTGTCAAAATCACAAAAGACATTCTCTCTATCTGTGACCAGGGCTCTCTCTGCCTCCTCGTCCTCCTGGATCTCTCTGTCACATTTGACACAGTCAACCATGCCATTCTCCTCCACCATCTCTCCTCTCTCATCTACCTTAGAGACCACACTTGCAAGGTTTGAGTCCTACATAATGAACTGCCTCCATTTCATCTCAGCAAATTGATTCACGTCCCACCCCTGCTCAGTCACCTGTGGGATACCCCATTGCTGCATTCTTTCATTACCTATATGCTCCCTCTGGGCAATGCCATCCACTGACATAGGGTAAACGTCCACACTTATGCAATGATAAACAAATTTACTTTGCCTCTTCCAGTACCAACTCCAACTCCAGCTTGTTTGGCACACAGTAAAGCCTGGATGAGGGTAAACTTCCTGCAGCTAAATATGAACAAAATGGAAGTCATACTCCATGGTGCCCATCAACGCCTTCACTCCTGTGGATCTAAGCTTCTCAACCTCTCTGAGCTCTCCCTCAGACTCATTGAACCAGTGCACAATCTTGGTGTTCAGTTTGACCCCAACTATCCGTCCTCACCCACATCTGATCCCTGACCAGGACCAACTTCTACCTCAGCCACATTACCCACCTTTGGACCATACCTTAATAATAAAAAAAATCCTTGCATTTGATAAAGTGCTTTTCATGTCTTCTTGATGTCTCAAAGTGCTTCACAGAACAGACTGTAAAGTGAATTGACTGTATATTTGTGGGCGAAATGCAGCAGCCAATTGTGTCCCACAAACAGTCGTGGATTGAAAATGACCAATTTATAATTGTTTTATTTTGGAGGGATTATTATTAGGCTTTGTGTGGAGTAAGGAAACTTGCCCAAGGTTTCGCCCTCTGCCTGGAATTGAGTCCAGGTGTTGCGTTTGCAAGACAAGTGCTCTAACCACTGAGCTACAGGACTTAACCGAAATGCAGCTGAAAAACTTGTGCATTCGTTTGCCAAATCCAGCTTGGATTACTCCAAAATACTCCACATCGGTCTCCCCAGCTCCACCATTCAAAAGATCCAGCTCATTCTTCCGAATGCCGCCTGCATTCTGACCTGGACCAAAGTCTATATCAACATCTTACCAGTTCTGGCCAGGCTCCACTGACTCCCCATCACTGAATAGATCAACTTCAAGAGACTCACACTCATATTCAAACTCATTCACTCCGAGCACCTCCTTACTTCTCCGGCCTCCTCACTGCCCAATCCACCACCCGGTGTCTCCGCCTGACTGGCACTGGTCTCTTGCTCATCCATCGCACCCTTCGCCCCACAATCGGAGGTCGCACTATTGGCTACTACTCTATGAAGCTCTGGAACACCCTCCCTCAATCCCTCCATCTTGACCATTCCCCTTTTTCAAGTCCTGCCTGAAAATGTTCTTCTCTTACCGTGCTTATGGCCAGCTACCATCCCCACCAACCACCAGTTTGGAGTCAGGCGTCGCCACTGTTAAGCGCTATGAGATGCTACCCAGTGTGAAGGGCACTATATAAGTGCAAGTTGTTGTTGCTATAAAGTATAATAATCTAACACAAAATATAATAATATAATATAAAGTATAATAATACTGAAATCTACATTCCATATTGGATCCTTTGATTGCAAGTGTAGTTGTAACAGGTACAGCCGGTAATTAATAAAAGCGGAAAATATAATTAATGATTCTGTGATCTTATAACATGTACTTTGCATTTACACCCACAGCAGAACAAACTGCCTTCTCTGTTGGAATAGTGATTGGGATCTTTAACTGTGATAGTGAGGCCCCCCCTGGCTCCGCAGTGGGGGTCTCCATGAGGTGGTTTGGGGAAGAAACATGTTATGTGTAACTGCTGTAATGTGCTCCTGCCCTCCCTCTCCTCATAGCCGCTCCTTATTCACCCCAACATGGTGCAGGTCAGAGAGGGGCTCCCATTCCCTCCCTCCTCACTTGCCTCCAATCCTCAGCGTTTAAACAACAAACTGGGAATAAACTGACTGCAGAGTTCCCGCTTTACTACTGACACAAACCTGACAATAGAGAACATTTATTTCACACTATCTGTACCCATTGCAGCTTCGCTTGCAACCAAAGGATCCAATTTGGAATATATATTTCAGTGTTACCATCACATTTAAAATGCCATAAACCTTATGTGCACACCTTAAGCAAAACTGCCATACATATGTGATGAGATTGTTCAGGTCATAGCTCATCAACGATAGGAGAACCCCCCCCCGCCCCAAAAGAATATACCCATTCCAGTTTCTCTGGATCTACATTCTTCCATGCAAGACCTTTCCGATGAGGTATAAATCTTGTCTATACGTCAATGACTTATTGGCAGACAGATACACAAGACATTATTATTATCACAGACAGACGTTTCGTCTTCATTAGAATGTATTTCTCCAGAAGGGTGTGCGATTTCCACTGTCGCTTCTTTGTTGTAGAATACCATGCATACCTCATATTTTGTGGCTTATTTAAAGCTTTTTTCAATATAGCTCAATGCGAGGAGTTGCCTCCCCAAAAATATGTAATGACACTGCCCCATGCAAGACCTTTGCAATAAGGTATAAATCATGCCTCATCGTCAATCATTTATTGTGTTCTTGGTGGATACACAGACAGACATTTTGTCTTTATTGGTATAGAATTTAACTCCACACCATCACACATAAAACTGAAACCAGTGAACTGTATAACGCGAATAAGAGTAAAGTTATGTAATTATTTTAATGATAAAATAATATTTAATTTCAGGAAGCAATTTCTGACACTTACCTGTTTAAGTTTGGCATTGAAAGACAAGAATCTACACTCTTAAAAGTAAACAAAACATGTGTCTGTGATGGCGATGTCCAGAGTCTAATCTTGCTTTCAGTTTCTGTGGGAATCACATTTTAGACACGCAAGCAGGGAAAGCGCAGTTCAAATTTTACCTATAAAATAGAGTGAAGAAACATCCTGTGATCTTCACGTTAATGTTGATTGTTGTTCATCATTTGCTATCAGAAAGTAATATTCCTGCTCTGAGACCCTGGTTACACCCTCACGTTTCCCTGAAATAATCTTCAATCCACAGAAAAAGTGATTGATTTCAGGTTAATGTGTAACAGATCTGTATGGTTGGAGGTGTTTGCTGAGGTTGGGAGGGGAGAGACCGAGGAGAGCTTTCAAGGTGAAACAATGATCTGAAACTCAATCAGCTGAGGGTGGGGATGGGGATCTGAGCTGAGATAGAGTGATAGGTTGGCGGAGCCTGGAGTGAGAGAGGATACAGGTGCCGGTATTAACAACACCGTGACCATCTCTGTATGATCAAGACAGAATCGAAAACCTCGATCTATTAAAACAGCACTTGATGTTGTCGCAGAAACAGAATTTTAAAAACAGAATATAATCTATTGTAAACATAACATAACAAACTCACAATTCCTGTTTCAAAGCACTTTATTTACAGGCACAGTTACACTGTGTCCCCGCTCTGGCAGCCTGTATCTACAGGATGATGAGTTGATACCTATATTGGGGCGTGAGCCTCAGCTGTTCCCCCAGATTCCACATATCGTACACATACATATACACAACAACAATAACTCGATATAGCGACCTTCATGGAGTGTAGCATCCCAGAGCACTGCACAGTGGTGGAGTCTGACAATAAGCCACGGGAGAAAGAGAGGGGAGGCGACTGTAAGCACGATCAAAATGGGGAGGTCATTGGGTGGGATTTCAAGGAGGGGAGTGAGGGAACTAAGTGGAGGGATTGAGGGAAGGAGTTCCAGAGGCTCAGAGTGTAATGGCTAAAAGCACGGCCACCAATGGTGAGTGGAGGTCATGAGGGACAGATAGGCTGGGGCCAGCTGAGTGGAGGCAGTGGGTGGTGGAGTGAGGGGTAAGCAGGTTGGATAGGTAGGGAGGTGCGAGGGAATGATGTAATTTGAAATGCATGAGAGGATCTTGATGTTGATCTGTTCAATGAATGGGAGCCAGTGGAGTCTGGCAAGGACTGGTGTTTCATTTGGGTGAGTGTCCGGAGCGGGCAGCGGACGGAGTTTTTATTTAATTGAATTTTGCGTAGGGTGGAGATGGCAAAACCAGCGAGGAGGGCATTGAAACAGTCCAGCTAAGAAGTGAAGAAGGTGTGGATGAGGGTTTCAGCTGCATCAGTGAAGTATGGACGGCAGTGGGCAATATGGCGGAGGTGGAATAAATGGGTCCTGTTCAGGGAATGAATGTGTGGTAGAAAGGAAATACAGATACAATACTGTCTGGTATCAGACACCACCTCATCTTTGTACTGGGTGTAGGTGGTAATATAATAATAACCTTTGTATTTGATAAAACAACAAGCAGTGGGAAAGCTCGGCAAGCTTTGCCTGAAAGGATGGTTTAAGCTGATTCAATAACAATGTTTAAGAGAAAAGTAGGGAGGACAAATATGCAGGGCTATCAGGAGAGAGCGGGGGGTGCGATTGATTTGGAAGCTCTTTTCAAAGAGCTGACACAATGGGCCAAATAGCCTCCTCCTGTGCTGTATAATGTATGATTCTATAGCTATGCAGTTTTATCTATTTAAACTCCAGCAGTTATCCCAATGCACATTCTGGGTTCCCCCGGCCTTGGTTCTTGCCAACCTGAGCCTAATACTTTCCGGAATTAGGTAAATAGGATGTGTCCCTCCAAGGAGAGAGTTCACATTGCATTCCAACAATCTATCTCTGGGATTTCCATGTGTAGATGGGATGCAAGAAAATCCCAGCTTGGTTTGGTCACTCTTAAGCCTCTCAGCCTGAAATGATCTTCCAGGATTCCTGCACTGATAATCTCCAGTGCCCAAAGCTGGGAAGGTGCGTGTGTGGATGTTGTGCTGTTTGTCACAGCCTTTGTGCTTCTTCTCTGCCCAGTTTTCCTCCTTCAGCTGCTCCGAACAGTACGTGAAGTGTGTGGTGTTGGTGTCGAGTCAGACTGTGTGTGTGTGTGTGTTTGGCTTCACCGAAGAGCAGAAATGTGCGTGAGCAAGAATCACAATGACATCTACACCCCCCCCACAACTGGTAAGAGAATCTATACTAAGGACACCATACTATAGGAAGGATATTAAGGCATTGGAAAGGGTGCAGAGGAGATTTACGAGGATGGCACAAGGATGGTACCAGGAATGAGGGACCGTGATTATGAGGAAAGGTGAGAGGTTAGGATTATTCTCATTGGAGCAGAGAAGGTTACGAGGACCTAATAGAGGTCTTTAAAATCATGAGGGCATTTGATAGGTTAGAAAGGGAAAAACTGTTTCCACTGGTGGGTGTGTCGGTGACTCGAGGTCATATATTCAAAATTGTTTCTAAAAGAAGCCGAGGGGAGGTGAGAATTTTTTTTCATGCAGCGAGTTGTTCGAATCTGGAACGCATTGCCTGAAAGGGATGTCGAGGCCGATTTGTAACTACGTTTAAACGCGGTGGACGGGTATTTGAGGAGGACGGGTGTGCAGGGTTATGTACCCCATGGGGTCGAGGAGAGAGTGAAGGCAGGGAGGGCAGTGGGAGAGAAGGACAGAGGGGGGATAGCGGATAGAGGGGGTTGGGAGCAGAGGCATAGAAGGGGGTGGGAGGAGAGACATTTAGAATGGAGGGTGAGGCTTGGGTTGGGCGGCAGCAAAAACGTACACACAGAGACCGGGAGTGAGCGACCAGGGGGACGGCATCAGCCCTCAGGCTTAGCCTCCCAGGTCATGGCTGGGATGGCAGTGGCAGCGGCTGCCAGGCCATTGCCGTTGTTGGTCATTATTTTTTAACTGTGACGTCACGCCGGTGTCACTTTGTGAATCGTGCCCCCTCTCCTCACTTACCTTCCCACCGTGCTCTCCCGACTCCTCACTCCCCGCGCTCTCCTGACTCCGCTCCCGATTGAGTGGCTCCTCACCTCGCTGGGCTTTATACCTGCAGCTCGGCCTCGGGTCCGCCCCACGCTCCGCTGAATCCACTCCCGACAAAGGATGTACAGCACAGAAACCGCCAAACCAGTCTGTGACGGTGTTTATGCTCCACATCAGTCTCCACCCATTCCTTACTCCCTCCCATTCCATTCAATCCTCCTCTCCCTCATGCGAAGGTCTCCTGACTGTGCTTAAAGGGAGTGTCCCAAACACGTGTGCTCATCCCGTGTGTTGTTAACCAGCCTGAAAGCCCCATAAAGGGGAGGGTTTGGGGGATAGGTTTAGAGGATCCAACTTCCTCTTGACAACAACACAGTCCTATAGCTGTGTGGTTTGAGCACTCGCCTCACAAGAGAGAGATTCCTGGGTGGGGTGAAACCTTAGGCAAGTTTCCTTATTCCACATACCTGTTTAAGTAAGTACGAACCTGGTTGATAGTTGATTGATGGATCGCTTTCCGGGTGTGATAATCTCTCCGACATGGTTAATTGGGTCACTCAATCCAGCACCGTTCGTGGGACACTGCCCTGCACACTTGGCTGTAACATTTCACCCACAGAACACAGTCACTGCACATTACAGTATGTTCTCTGAAGTGTTTTAAAACGTATCAGCAAACCCCAAACATGGAGCAGCCGGTGAGGCTGTAGAGAGAAGCAACAACCGGATCAGAAACAAACACTGGAGCAGAGAGTAATGAGGGTCAGAGGAGGAGTTGGGCATTCGGTGTCTCAGCGCTGTGTTACCTGTGTGGTCTCTGTACAGTAAGGGGGAGAGTGGGTTAAGACAGCTCAGGGTGTGTCAGGGGTTGAAGGTTAGGGATGTGTGTATCAGAGGGTGAGGGGTGTGTGCAGATTCTGTGTAATGATTGGACGTAAAATAATAGCATCACATGATTTATTGTAAATTGAGGCAGTATTTTGCAAGTTAATCCAATATTTTGGACAATAATATCCACTTGAACAGACACAGACGTGACCTCGGCTTAATGAAGATACAGCTTCTTGGGTGACTGTTAGTGAATGAGAAATGTTACAGATTATAAAAGCTGTCACTGAAAATATACATTGTTTATACACAGTGAGACGCGGCTGCTCACTGGACAACACAGCACCTGTTTATAGATATAAAAGTGATTTGGGAGATTTCAGTGAGATTCTGAGCACAGCCCCGACTGTGAGACTGGGCATTGCTGGAGAGAAAGATATCAGCGATATATATCCCTGTCTCAGAGCGTGTGAGTCACACACTGGATGGCAAGTCAGATTCTCTCAACACGAGCACAGAGACGAGCTGGCGATGAGCTTTACACAGATGGCTGCAGAGAGGACCGCAGAAATTTTAAAGATATCTATTTTGGTGTCAGACTCAGTCCGGCTGGTTGTGAATCCAGGATACCCGGAGTCCTGTTAGTGGGGTTTACTGTATTGATGCTGGAATGTGCAGTTGCCGTGTTGTGGCTGCTCAGTGACGATGGCCACAGATGGCTTTCCCGGCACAGGATACAATGTGGAGCTGACGTCTCCCAGGGAGACCCCACTCAGCTCCACCCTTCACTTCCCGTCACAATCTCAGCTCAAAACTGGAGCAACAGCACAGAATCAAACACTCGGCACCATCCAAACCTCATGGAAAAAACAGTCAAATTTTCCTCCTCATTAACCTGTCACCGGCAGATTGTCAGAGGCTCAGAATCAAACATGGGATGTAAAAGAGGATAAAGTTTCTCAGTGAAAGTTTGGGTGAAAGTGTGGAGATGAGACATGTTGTCAGCGTTGTAAAATGACACCTGTCCCCCCTCATAGTCCAGGTAAACCCCGACCTTCCCGGGTCCCACTGTCAGGGACAGGCGGGTACGAGGAGACGTCAGAGCCTCATAGGTGCCGCTCCCCAGCTCCACCCCACAGACCCCACCCTCTGGTGTCCATGTGATTGGTTGTTTCCTGTTGACAGACTCTGTGGCCAATCCCACAATCCACATTGTCTTGTTGCCCACCTGCACCTCCCAGTAATGTCTCCCTGATGTGAAGCCCTCAGATCCCAGGACACAGCGAGATCCATTAAACCTCTTCGGGGAGTCAGGGAGCGGCTGCTGTTTGCCTCCGTATCTCACACTGGTCCGGTCCTCAGACAGGATGAGCAGGGGATGGGCTGTGTCAGGATCCAGAGTGACTGTAACTAGAGAGAGAATCAGACCATTAATGTCAGACACATTTACAATTATAAATAAGATTATCTTCAGCGTTGTCACCGGGAGAGAAGCCTTTGTGTAAATCATCGACATCTTCTGGGAATAGAATCCAGCATAAAGTCTCACAAAGTGTGTGTGTGTGGATGGGACGGGATATGAGGGTGTGTGGTGGGGCTTGATGGTGTGTGTGTGTGTGCAGGATGTGTGTGGAGGGGGTGCGGGTGTGTGTGGTTTTGAGGATGTGTGTGGGGGGGATGTGAGAGTGTTTGGGGGGGAATGTGTGGGTGTTTGGGAAGATGTTAGAGCATATATGTTGGGTGGTTGTGAGGGTGTGTCTGTGGGGGAATTTGACGGTGTGTTTGGGGGGGGATGTGAGGATGTGTATGGGGAGGGGAGGCTATTGAAATATATTGACTATCATCTCTGCATAAATTGCTATACTTCAAACAGCAACCGAATGTTCCAGAAGGTTTGATAGTTAAATGGTTAAAGGTAGCTTTTCGGGGCCGGTTAAGGTCAGCTGCTGATTAAACGGCTGCAGTCTTAATACCTACCTCTCTCAAGGCTGAGAAGCAAGGAGACTGTGAAAGGCTGGACAGAAGTTGTCCATATCTTTCTCCTTATCAGATATTTTCTTATGCGAAAGAGCTTACACAAAGATCGCTAGCAGTCTGTGAAGGCCATGGGGTCTGTCTCGGTGACCAGGGGAGGTGAAGTTAGAAACACATAATAATAATAATAATCGTTGCATTTGATATAGCGCTTTTCACGTCAGGAGGACGTCCCAAAGCGCTTCACAGAACACACTGTAAAGTGAATTGACTGTATATTTGTGGGCGAACGCGGCAGCCAATTGCACACAGCAATGTCCCACAAACAGTCATGGATTGGAAATGACCAATTTATTATTGTTTTTGGTTTTGGAGGGATTATTATTAGGCTCTGTGTGGAGTAAGGAAACTTGCCCAAGGTTTCGCCCTCTGCCTGGAATTGAACTCAGGTCTCTCGCTTGCAAAGCGAGTGCTCTAACCACTGAGCTACAGGACTCCACATAGTTGGAGTACTGTAGAGGGTTAGCCAGTGCAACCGGTATTAATTCTATTGTATCTATGTATGTGTCCAGGGGACAGGGCATTTACCTCCAGTAAGAAAGTGAAAGAGGAGGAGTGGTCGACAGCAGCCAGAGGGAAGACAAGGATAGAGATCAGATGGTCGTTGTCCAGAGTCATCGGAATGGGTAATATACTTTGATTCTGTAAATACTTATATTTGACTAATTCTACAATAAAACTTTGTTACACCATTTTGGATTGTTGAGTCATATTTCGAACTCAGGAAATCCCAATGTGAGAGTGTGTGTGTGGGGGGGGGATGTGAGAGAGTTGTGTGTGTGGGGGGTGAGTGTGTGTGTGGGGGGGGGATGTGAGAGAGTTGTGTGTGGGGGGTTGAGTGTGTGTGTGGGGGGGATGTGAGAGAGTTGTGTGTGGGGTGATATGAGGGTGTTTGGTGGGAGATGTGAAGATAAGTGTGAAGGGGCATGTGAGGGTATGTGGGGGTGTATGTGAGGGTTTGTGGAGGATGTGAGTGTTTTTGGAGGAGTTTGCACATGTATTTGTGGGGGAATGTGAGGGTGTGTGTGGGGGGATGTGAGGTGGGTGGGAATGTGAGGGTGTGTGGGGAAAGGATGTGAAGACTGAGTGTGGAGGATGTGAGTGTGTGGGGAATTGATGTGAGGGTGTGTGTGAGGGAGGTAAGTGAGTGTGTGGGAGGGAGGTGAGTGAGTGTGTGTATGAGGGAGGTGAGTGTGTGGGGGGGGGGTGAGGTGAGGGTGTGTGTGTGGATTTGTGCGACTGTGTGGGGGGAATATGTGGTTGTGTGTGGGGGTAATGTAAGGTTGTTTGTGTGGGGAAGTTTTGAGGTGTGTGTGGAGAGCTTAGTGAGGGTGAATGTGGGTTTTTGTGAGGGTGTGCAGGGAGGGATGAGAAGTTATGGGTGGGGGGCATGTGAGGTTGTTTGTGTGGGGGAGTTGTGAGGGTGTGTGTGAGGGATAGTGAGGTTGTGTCTGGGGTAATGTGAGGGTTTTTTGTGGGGGAGGGAAATGAGTGTGTATGGGGTGGGGGGATGCGATGGTTTGTGTGGGGGATTGATAGTGTGTGTGGGGGGGTGTGAGTGTGTGTGGGGAGTTGTGAGAGTGTGTGGGGGTGTATGAGGATGTGTGGGTTGCGTGATATTGTATGTGTGGGGGATGTGAGGCTGTGGGTGGGATGAGGGATGTGAGGGTATGTGGGGGGATGAGAGGGTGTGAGAGTATGTGGAGTGGGGATGTGAGGTTGTGTTTGTGTGTGGATGGGATGTGAGTGTGTGCGGGTGTGTTGGATGTGAGGGTGATGTGAAAGTGTGTGGGGAGGTTTGTGTGAATTTGTGTTTGTGTGTGGAGTATGTGAGGGTGTTGGGGGATATAAAGGCGGGTGTGAGTGTTTTGGGGAAGTGTGCGGCTTCTGTGTGAGGTTGTATGTATGGGGAACGTGAGCCTGGGATAGTGGAGAGTGGAGATGAGGGTATATTGGGGAGATGTGAGTATGTGCGCATCGGGGTTGTGAGTGTGTGAGGTGGGGATATGAGAGTTTGTGAGTGGGGGGATGTGAGGTTGTGTGAGGATGTGTGTGTTGGTGAGTGTGGGGGTGTATGGGGTGTGTGTGTGGGTGTGCAGGGATATGAGGATGTTTGTGGGGGATTGGCTGTGATGGTTTGTGTGTGAGGGGATGTGAGGGTGTGTGTAAGATGATGTAAGGGTGTGTGTGGGGGGTTGTGAGGGGTATGTGTGTGAGGGTCTGTATGTTGTGGGGGGTGATGTGATTGTGTGTGGGGTGGTGGGAGTCACTGTGTTGGATGTTGGTTGTTTGATCACTCAGACTCTTACCTGCACACTTGCAAATCCTTTTCAAACCTGGAACCAAGAAGAAAGAAGTGATCAGACCTTTGGCAGTTCCTAACAAAGTCACACTCCCTCCCTCTCTAACTCCCTTTGTCTCCCGATGCCTCCCTCTCTCACTCACTCTCTCTATCTCTCTCCCCTCCCTCCCTCCTCCTCTCACTCTCTCCCTCATTCCCTCCTCCTCTCACCTCCCTCCCTCTCTCAATCCCGTTCTCACTCCCTCCCCCTCTCACTCCCTCCCTCCTCCTCCTCCTCTCACTCCCTCCCTGCCTCTTCCTCACTCCCTCTTCCTCTCACTCCCTCTCTCATTCCCTCCTCCTCTCCCCACCTCGCTCCCTCCCTCCCTACCTGCCTCATTGATACTCGCTCATTCTCTCTCCTACATGTGTGTATATCCATAAGCCAATGTTGTCTGGGGGAAGACAAGGGAAAGCTAAAGCTGTGAAATAGACCAATGTTTGGAGTTAAACAGCCTGTAATAATTCATGGATTAGATTATTGAAATTTACAGCGCACAAGGAGACCAATCACCGTCCAGTCTATATGGGCTCTCAGAGCAAAGTGTTCATACAACAGCTGCCCTGCCCATACAACAGCTGCCCTGCCCATACAACAGCTGCCCTGCCCATACAACAGCTGCCCTGCCCATACATCAGCTGCCCTGCCCATACAACAGCTGCCCTGCCCATACAACAGCTGCCCTGCCCATACAACAGCTGCCCTGCCCATACAACAGCTGCCCTGCCCTTCAAGCCTCTATCCCTCATATACCTGTCTACCTCTTTTTCTACTTCCCCTCCGCTCCACCATTGGAAATCGTGCATTCAGGCACAATACCCCGAAACTCTGGAACATTCTCCCTCAGTCCCTCTGCCTTGCCCCCTCACTCCCTTTTTACAAGTCCCACCTGAAAACCTTCCTTTTCGACCGTGGTCACCGCCCACCAACCCCGCCACCACACCGGCTCGGAATCAGACTCCACCTCTGTTAAGCGCTCTGAGAAACTGCCCTGAGTGGAGGGAACTATATATGTGCAAGTTATTGTTGTCCTATAATAATAATCCTCGTATTAGATTTAGCTCCTCATAAGCATTTTACTGGATTTACTGGAGAGTGTAGTGACTGTATGTTTTGTTGGCAAACTATGTCTCCTTTGTGTGCAGCTTGTGAATGAGATTAATCACAATGTGAGATTGTTATTTTATTCTGATGACTTACCCACTCTCTTTTCAAGATCTAGAGGATAAAAAACAAAACCATTAGAAACCAATCCCAAACCAGTATTATTTAATGGTCAGTCTAAATGTTTACAACATTAACAGTTAGAGACTCCACAAAGTGCAGCTCAGCACAATTACAAGAGGTTCGAATTACAATAAAATTGACATTTACACAGCACCTTCCACAGCGGAGGACATCCCAAAGTACTGACAATGGGGTCTGAGGTCTGAGCTGGGGGTGGGGGCCGGGATGGGGGCGCGGGGCGTGGAAGAAGAGGAAACTTAACTGAAAATGCAGAATGCAGTAGGTCATGAGATGGGCCTTGAAAGAGGTGAGGGAGGGAGCGTGGGGTGGGGGATGGGAAGGATTTTTGGATTGAATTCCAGAGAGTGGAGGCAGAGAGGCTGAAAGCCTGAGCTGCTGACGGTGGGCAAGATAGGATGGTGACATGAAACAGGCATTCAGGTCACTGAGTGAAGGGAAGGGCCAACTGCTTTATAGAACTTGTACATTTGTACACAAACAGTAACAAGTGTTGTGATGGGAACGTACCATTGATCTCTCGGCGCTGTTTTACACTGTAGCCGACAAGAACACTCAACACCATTATGGCAAGTCCTAAGAGCAGTGAGGAAACCACCAAACCCACTGGCACTTTGGGAAAGAACTCGTCTGTCAAGAAATGTAAATAGACATTTAAACATCTATTCTCATATCAAACA
Organism: Callorhinchus milii; assembly: GCF_018977255.1. NCBI lineage: Eukaryota > Metazoa > Chordata > Chondrichthyes > Chimaeriformes > Callorhinchidae > Callorhinchus > Callorhinchus milii. The sequence goes on from NW_024704771.1 coordinate 2,285,621, forward strand.
ACAATTACCTTCATTTACCCCAAAGTGACTGTATTACACACAATAGCTCAGTATCTGTCACAGGCTTGAGTCAAAGTGAAGTCCTGGTAGTGTATTGGATGGAGCACTCGCTTCACATCCGGGTTAGATTCCTGAACAGGGTGAAACATTAGACAAGTTTCCTTAATCCATATGTCTCTGTGTACCTAGCAGTAAATAGGAACCTGCTTGTTCGTTGATTGGCAGATCGCTTCCGGAGCTATTCCATAAAAAAAACAATAATAATTTGGTCACTCAATCTGCGGCTGTTTGTGGGACACTGCTGTGTGCAATTGGCTGCTGAGTTTCCTCCACAAAATACACATTCAATTCACTTTATCTTATATTCTGTGAAGCACTTTGAGATGACTCAGATACGTTATAATGCGCTATATGAAATACAAGGATTATTATGTACTTTTACTGGGGAGAGAAATGTCCAGGTGCTGTGAGCAGAGAGGAAACCAGTTTGGAGAAAGTTATACAGGAAATTATGTGAGAGGAAGCAATGGAGCTTCGAGGATACAATTCATCCCAGCACTTTGGAGAGGAAATGCAGGTTGGAAATGGCGCAACAGCTAGAGATTTTGTGAGGAGTTCAGTGAAAGTTTAATTGAAGAGAATAAATGGCAGCATTTCTGAAAGAGAAATACCATGCCAGAGGAAAGGAAATCATTCCTAATATCTATTTTATTTCAGTTTACAATTGTGATTTCTGGAAGAACCTCTAACCTTTATTGTCTAGTAACAGAAATCAGAGACCCCAAAGAGAAGTGGAAAAGGACATTGGAACAAATGTGAAGCATAATCCCAACACATTCTTCCAATGTTATAGCAACAAGAGGGTAATCGGGGAACAAGATAAATCCAGAGGATCCAAAGTGTACTGAAGGGGCTGAACAGGAGATACTGAATGTATTAAATGACTACATTTTGTTGTTACTCAAACAGGAAGGTTCTGTCCAACAGAGCTGTGATGACAGAGCCATACCTGGCAACTCATGAACATAAGTGAATGGAAAATTGATGAAAACAATAAATAGCAGAAATAGTTGGAAGATGACCCCAGTGTAAATGTCTGTGTTAAACCCGACCTTCAGAACGCTGAACTTGTGTCCTCTTGTCCTGCTGCCTCCATGTGGAAGTCCTATAACTATGTCCTATTCCCCAGCTCAGATCCAAATTCCTGATGGTAAAGCACCTTGGGATGTTCTCTCAGTATGAAAGACGCTTTACAAATGTCATTTGTTGTTGTTGTTGTTGTTGTCCTGTAGCTTCTCAGCTCTTAAGTTGGAGTCTTCCCTTCACTGTGAGGTGGATCAGGCAATATTTGTTTCTTCTGAAGCAATGTTGGCTGTGAGTTATGAAGTACGACAACAACAAGAACTTGGATTTATATAGCACCTTCCATACCGGACGGCGTCTCAGAATGCTTTACAGTTACGGATCCCGGGACTGAGCCATGGGGAGTGGGGGGGGGAAAGGTGACCAAAGGCGCGGTCGAAAAGAAAGTGTCTCTTCAGCAGAGACCTGAAAACGGGAAGGGAGGGATTGAGACAAAGGGAGTGAGGAAGGCAGTTCCAGAGCTTGGGGCATAGTGGCTGACGGCACGGCCATTGAGGGTGGAGCGGAGGACTCGGGGGACGAAAAGGAGGCCAGACGCGGAGGAATGAAGGCATGAAGTATTGACTCATTCACAAGATAATCAGCAGTTTGAAAGGTTAGCAGGAAGGGTGGGTGAGCTGAGGTCATTTCAGAATTGATTTCAGTTTGTAATGAAGATTAATTTCCTTCAAAGCCCTCAAAGCTTTTCCCTATCTCTGTGATCAGCTAACTCCATATTTCTGCTCCAATTCTGTGAAACACCATTCACATTCCCTCCATCTCGCTCAGTTGCTTTACCTCCTTCAAGACCAACCTTCTTTGACCGTGCCCTCAGTCACCCTCCTACTTCCACTCTCCCTGCCCTCCACCCATCATGATCCCAAACCCCAGCTCGGGTACAAATCCTTGATTGTCCAGCACCTTTGTTAGCGCCTCTGACGTTCGGACATCCTCCCAACATGAAAGGCAATTTACAAATGTAATTTGTTGTTATTGTTGAAGATGGTGAGTTTGGTATTTTGAAAGGATGAACTCAGATGGACTGTATCATCCAGACTGAGGTAATTTTCACCTCATGTGTTGTACAAATCTGCATCATATTTATCAGACTATTGATAATAATTCAGTGTATTTACTGACCTGAGATTTGGAGTTTTGCTTCTTGTTCATTTTCTGAATTGTGAATCAGACACCTGATCTTGTTGGTTGAATGGATTATTTCTATTTGGCTTTTAACACTGTAGAGACCTTTAGAATCCTCTCTGACAGTCCAATTACTGAGTGTTGTTAAGTTGTTTCCCTGATCATCAAACCATAGAACCTCTGGTGCTGGGAACCATCCACTGGATTCACACAGCAGCCTCACACCATCACTGTGCTGCCCATCAACGTGAATCCAAGGCTGTCTGCCAAGAACTGGAAGAGACAGTAGACGTGAATCAGGCAATATTTATATCCGGGACATTACAGAGCAGTGACCGCACTGAAGGCCTGTTCACAACATTCTGAATACATTTACACCAATGATAACTTGTTCTTGTTTCTATAAAGTATTGTATTTTGAACATAACATTAACAAATACTGAATTTTGTACACACAGATTATATGAAATAAAATGAATTGTAAACATTACTGACCTGTAACTTTCAACTCTATCAGTACATCTTGATATGATCCGGCGTACTCAACAAAACATGTGTATTCTCCATTATCTGACACCCGCACATCTTCCAGTCTGAGAGACACATTGCCATTGATAAACTCCTCTACAAACAGTTGTGTTCTATGTCTGTAGGCTTCATCCTGTTTTCTCAGTTGATGTCGTCCCTCCTTGTATAAGTACACAGGGGAATCGTAACTTGTCCTGAACCATCTCACCTCCACACCCTCTCGAGGCAGGTCTGTGGAACACTTACAGTCCAGGACAACATCTGAACCAGCAATGGCTGGGACAGGGAGGGCCGGGCCACTGACTGTGAATCTCTCTGTTCAATAACAAACAATGGATTGTTACAGTTAGGATTTTCAGTCACACTTACTCAGACAAACTCTGTCAATAGACACTCACTGAGATAATAATAATGCTTGCATTTGATATAGCTTATAGATAATTATTTGGGAAGCACAAGTTTGCAGAGCTATGGGGAGAGAACAGGGGACTGGGATTGATTTGGATAGCTCTTTTAAAAGAGCTGGCACCCTGGGCTGAATGTCCTCCTTCTGTGCTTTATATCTCTATAATTCTATGATGAATCTATGGTTAGCACGTTGCCAAGAAGTCTCAAAGATCTTCATAGGATATATGGTAAAGTACTGTGACTGTGTATTTTGTGGATGAAAGGTGGCAACCAGTTTTCGCACATGATTGTCCCACAACTAATCATGAATTGAGTGACCCATTTTTGTATTTTGGAGTAGTGACAGCATGGATGAGTTTTTCAGCAGCCTGTGAGGAGAGATAAGAGGTGGAACTGGGCAATATTGTAGACGCGGGAAAGGCAAAATGGGTAATGGCATGAATGTGGGGTATAAAAGACAGTTGAGGGTGAAACAGGATACCAAGTTGCTGTACTGGAAGTGGAGAGTACATCCATGAATAGTGATGCTGTGAGTGCCTGAGGTGCAGAGATGCTGACGGGAACCAAGGAGGAGAGCCTCGGTCTTGTCGACATTCAACTGTACGAAATTGGCTCTCATCCAGGCCTTGTCTGACAGATTATCCATCAGGACAGCAGAACTGGAATCGAGGGTGTAGGCAGAAAGATAGAGTTGGATGTCATCCGTGTACGTGTGGAATTTAACCCCATTTGTGTGGATGATATCCGTAAGCAAGAGCATGTAAATATTAAAGAGGAGAGGATGAAGAAAAGAGCCCTGAGGAGCATCACATGTGACAGTGCGAGAGTTAGAGGAGAAGTCATTGGTGGAAACAAAGTGGAGACGATGGGAAAGGTAAGAATGGAACCAGGCAAGGGCAGAGCGGTGATGGTGGAGCTGAGAGGAGAGGCACTGGGAAAGAATAAGAGTGGTCAACACTGTCAAAAATAGCGGAGAGATCAAGAAGGATAGAGAGCCCTGGTCACATATAGACAGAATGTCAGTTGTAACTGTGACCCTGTACCATGGACAGAAACCAGATTGGAGAGATTCTCCCTTTACCTTCAGCAATTTAACACCCACAGAAATCAAACACATGTAATATTCTCACAAGACTCTGTGAAGAAATAATAATAATAATCCTTGCATTTGATATAGCGCTTTTCACGTCGGAAGGACGTCCCAAAGCGCTTCACAGAACACACTGTAAAGTGAATTGACTGTATATTTGTGGGCGAACCCGGCAGCCAATTGCGCACAGCAATGTCCCACAAACAGTCATAGATTGAAAATGACTAATTTTATTATTGTTTGTTTGCTGATCTCACTTATAACCAGGTTAGCTACAATTTCAGATTTTATGTTCCTTTGTTTTCCAAGAAGGAAATGTTGTCCACTATTTAGCTTGACAATTCCCTTCACTATTTAAGCATCTCAATCAGATCCCCCTTCAACCTAATCAGCTCTGAGGAATATAACCGATGTCTAACCAGCCTCTCAACACAGTTAAAACATTTCATCCCAGGTATTAATCTCATGAATCATTTTAAGAATAGCGGAACTCCCTTCTCACAGAATCATACAATAACACAGCACAGAAGGACATTCGGCCCAGCGAGTCCATGCCGGTCTTTGAAAGAGCTAATGTCTTAAAATCTCAGAGCTTTTAAAAAAAGCATTTGGTCACTCAATCCAAAACTGTTTATGGGGCACTACTGTGCAAAATTGGCTGCCACAAATCTGCCCACAAAATTTTCCTCAATTCTGTGAAATGCTTTGAGATGTCTCAGCAATGAGATGAGGCACTATATCAAATGCAAATATGATTGTTACATAAATTCCTCACTTTTATATTCCTCTTTATAAAGACCATCATTAGTTTCACTAATTACTTTATCAACCCAAAAACAAGATTTCAGTGATTTATGTATTTGGAACCTAAATGCCTTTGCTCATCTCCTGGAACATTAGCAGCTCTCAGTGTGTGAATCACACTCACTCCCAACCACCACCTTCAGCAGCTCTCCCTTCTTCAGCAATTTAACACCAACAGAAATCAAACAGATTCAATGTGTTTCCTTACCAGTCAGTGAGAGGGGAAGCACAAGCCATAGGACCTGAACAAAGTGTTTCCAGCTCATCCTCTAGGACCTTCACAATGAGATCAGAACTGGTTACAACACAGCAAATCAGATCGTTACACACAGAGATTTGTGATCAAATATAATTGATAAAATATAAAACATAATTAATAATTCTGTGATCTTACAACATGTTCTTTGAATTTACACCCACAGCAGAACAAACTGCCTTCTCTGTTGGAATAGTGATTGGGATCTTTAACTGTGATAGTGAGGCCCCCCCTGGTCCCGCACTGGGGGTCTCCATGAGGTGGTTTGGGGAAGAAACATGTTATGTGTAACTGCTGTAATGTGCTCCTCCCCCTCCCCCTCCTCAGAGCCGCTCCTTATTCACCCCAACAAGGTGCAGGTCAGAGAGGGGCTCCCATTCCCTCCCTCCTCACTTGCCTCCAATTCTCAGCGTTTAAACAACAAACTGGGAATAAACTCACTGCAGCAGCTCCCGCATTACTATTGACACAAACCTGACAATACAGAACATTTAACTCACACTAACTGTACCTGTTGCAGCTTTGCTTGCAACCAAAGGAGCCAATCTGGAATGTAGATTTCAGTAATAGCGCTGACAAACTTTTTAACATGCCATAAACACCTTAAGCAAAACTGCCATATATGTGTGTTTAGGTCTTAGTTCCTGTGACCTAAACACATCAATGTAGAAGCTCACCGTCGAAAAAAGATATCCTCATAACACTTCCCTTGGCAAGACCTTTCTGATCAGGTATAAATCATATCTTTATTTCAATGCGTTATTGGCAGACAGACCCACAGACATTTTGTCTTTATTAATATAGAAAGATGTATTTCTCTTGAAGGCTGTGTGAATTCCTCTGTCACTACTTTGTTGCAGAATACCATGCATACCTCATATTTTGAGGCTTAATTAAAGCATTTTTAACATAGTTCATCAATAGAATATTTCCCCAAAATATGCCCATGACACTCCCCCTTGAAAGTCCTTTCCAATGAGGTATAAATCGTGTCTCTACGTCAATCGATTATTGTGTTCTTGGTGGACACACAGACAGACTGACGGACATTCTGTCTTTATTAGTGATTTTTTAAACTCCAGATCAGCGCACTTAATAGTGAAACCAATGAATTATATACTGGAATAACAGTAAAGTTAAGTCATTATTTTAATGGTAAAATAATATATCATTTCAGGACACAATTTCTGACACTTACCTGTTTAAATTTGGCATTGAAAGACAAGAATCTGCACTCTTAAAAATAAATGAAATGTGTGTTCGGGATGGCGATGTCCAGAGTCTAATGCTGCTTTCGGTTTCTGTGGGAATCACATTATAGTCACACAAACAGGGAAAGGGCAGTTCAAATTTTACCTACAATAGAGAGTGAGGAATAATCGTATGGTTTTCATGTTAGTGTTGATTGTTGCTCATCACTTGCTGTCAGTAACTAACATTCCTGCTCTGAGACCCTGGTTACACCCTCACGTTTCCCTGGAATAATCTTCAGTCCCACAGAAGACATCCCACGTGATTGATTTCCAGGTTAATGTGTAACAGATCTGTATGGTTGAAGGAGATTGCTGAGGTTGGGAGGGGAGAGACTGAGGTGAAACCATGATCTGGAACTCAATCAGCTGGGGGTGGGGAGCCAGGGAGCTGAGCTGAGATAGAGTGATAGGTTGGCGGAGTCTGGAGTGGGGAGGGCACGGTTGCAGTTATAACACCGTGACTATCTCTATATGATCAAGGTTGAATTGAAAACCTAGATCTATTAACACACCATTTATTTACAGGCACAGTTACACTGTGTCCCCATTCTGCCAGCCTGTATCTACAGGATGTTTAGCTGATAAAACAGATGTGATTGGGGCAGGGAGTTTCATTTGGGTGAGTGTCCGGGCAGCGGGCGGAGTTAATAATAATAATAATTGTTATTAATTAACTGAATTTTGAGTTTGGTGGAGATGGCGAAACCAGCGACGAGTTCATTTAAATAGTCCAGCTGGGAAGTGAAGAAGGTGTCGATGAAGATTTCAGCTGTGTCAGTGATGTACGGACAGTGATGGGCAATGTGGCGGAGGTGGAATAAAGGGGTCCTGGTTAGGGAATGGATGTGTGGTAGCAAGGAAATACAGATACGATGCCGGCTGGGGTCAGACACCACCTCACCTTTGTACTGGGTGCAGGTGGTAATATAATAATAACCTTTGTATTTGATAAAGCAACAAGCAGCGGGAAAGCTCGGGAAATCTTTGCCTGAAAGGATGGTTTAAGTTGATTCAATAACAATGTTTAAGAGAAAAGTAGATAATTATTTGGGGAGAATGAATTTGTAGGGCTACGGGGAGAGAGCGGGGAATAGGATTGATTTGGAAGCTCTTTTCAAAGAGCCGACACAGACACAATGGGCCAAATAGCCTCCTTCTGTGCTATATAATTTATGATTCTATAGCTGTGCTGTTTTATCTGCTTAGACTCCAGCAGTTACCCCAATGCACAATCTGGGGACCCCCGGCCTTGGTTCTTGCCAACCTGAGCCTAGTGAGAGATCTTCCAGGATTCCTGCACTGATAAACTCCAGTGCCCAAAGCTGGGAAGGTGTGTGTGTGGATGTTGTGCTGTTTGTCACAGCCTTTGTGCTTCTTCTCTGCCCAGTTTCCCACCTTCAGCTGCTCCGAACAGTATGTGAAGTGTGTGGTGTTGCTGTCCAGTCAGATTGTGTGTGTGTGTGTGAGTTTGGCTTCACCGAAGAGCAGAAAAGCGCTCAAGTGAGGGGCACAGCGACATCTATAACCCCCCCTAACTGATAAGAGAATCTATACTAAGATACTACGAAATGTCTATGTAAGTGTCTGTCTGTCAGTGTATCCGACAATCACACAATAACCAAATAACGTAGAGACATGATTTATACCTCATTGGAAAGGTCTTGCTTCTGGCAGTGCCATGGGCATATTTTTTTTGGGGAGCCATCAATATAAAATAATCACCGATAAATCAAATAGGGAAGTCAGAAGAAACCTCTTTACCCAGAGAGCTGTGGGAATGTGGAACTTGCTACCACAAGGAGTAGTTGAGGCGAACAGCATAGACGCATTTAAGGGGAATCTAAATAAGTGCATGAGAGAGAGAGCAATAGAAGGTTATGCTGATAGGCTTACCTGAGGAAGGGCAGGTCATGTGGACAATAAACATTGCATAGACTAGTTGGGCCGAATGGCCTGTTTCTGTGCTGTATGATCGATGTAATTCCATGTAATTATCTGTAACAATAAATAACAAACAATAAATATCAAAGTTGATTTCTACACTACACCTGTATTCCTCACAACACCACATGCACGCAGACATTAACTCCAGATGGTTAGGTGTGCTTGAAGACCTAAAGATCTTTACTTTCGATCGTGCTTTCGGTCAACTCTCCCCTCTCCCCTTCTGGCTCGGGATCAGACTCCAGCACTGTCAAGCGCTCCGGGATGCATGACCCCGAGTTACACAGATTATAAAAGATTACACTGAAAATATACATTGTTTATACACAGTGAGACGCGACTGTTCACTGGAGAACAACATGTCACCTTGTTTATAGATATAAAAGTGATTTGGGAGATTTCAGTGAGATTCTGAGCACAGCCCCGACTGTGAGACTGGGCATTGCTGGAGAGAAAGAGATCAGCGATATATATCCCTGTCTCAGAGCGTGTGAGCTCACACACTGGATGGCAAGTCAGATTCGCTCAACACGAGCACAGAGACGAGCTGGCGATGAGCTTTACAAAGATGGCTCACGTTTTGCTCCCACACATTGGGTGTCAGGTTCCTCTGATGCTCTGAATGATGTTAATCCAGACGAGCTGTTGCGGTGCTGGTGCTGATTGTGCTGTCTGGCGGCTACAGTGGCTCATTACACTGAACCCCCGGCTCGAGGCCGGACCAATGGGGGAGATCCCGTCTGGAGAGCCGGAATTTCCAGCTGAGTGTCATTACAATGTCGGTCCCGGCATTTACTGCTTTATTGTAAAACGCCAATAAATTGTAATGTTTGAATCCCAGGAACAGAAGATAGTGTATAAGTGATTCAAACAACAGTGACAGTGGGTATCCCCGGCCCCTGTGAAGGCCAGTGGGGATGGTGAGGCTGCTCAGTGTGAGAGGAGAGCTGAGCCTGTGTGAGGCTACACAGCGAAGACCATCAAAAATTTAAAAAATATCTATTTTGGTGTCAGATTCAGTCCGGCTGGTTGTGAAACCCGGATGCTGTTAGCGGGGGTACCGTATTGATACTAGAATGTGCAGATGCCACGTTGTGGCTGTGTTTACACTGAGCATCAGCCACTGAACCAGTCCCGACAAATAGAGCAAATATTGTATAAAACAAGTAACAGAAACTGCCGTTAATCCTCACACCTCCTCCAGTGAGGAAATGTGCACAAATCTCACCATTAACAGTGAGACCACCAGTCACTGCCCCCAACACAGGCACCGAGACACGGGGCAGAGCAGAGCCCCGGCAATGCCGACACTGACAGATCCCACAAATACAGAGAGACAGAATCCTGATATATTCAGACCAAATAAAACATGTAGAAAGAAGAGTGTTCCCACAAAAAGAAATGTGACAAGAAAGAATGGAATGTTTTGTGTCAGGAAACAGGGAAAGGAAGATCTTGGAGTCAGTGTTATATTGAGTTGACTGTTGTACAAACATACATACATACATACATACATAAATAAAGCCATCTCACTGTAACAAACAAGCTGATCTCATTGTACAGAACAAACTAAACTCATTATATTTTTTAAGAACGATCTGAAACAGAAAAACCCTGCAATTTTACTTACTGTCTCACACCACAGGCCACCGAAACCCTCATACACTCCTTCATTACATCGAGGCTCGATTTTCCAAACTCTCTGCTTGTTGGTCTCCCCAACTCCTCCCTCCATAGACTACAGATCATCCAGACCTCTGCAGCCCGTGTCCTCTCCTGCACTCGGCTCCGTGACGCTATCAACCCCATCCTCGCCCGACTCCATTGGCTTCCCATCACACAGAGGATACAGCTCAAGATCCTGATCCTCACCTTCAAAGCCCTCCATGGCCTTGCTCCCCCCCTACCTCTCTGACCTTCTAACCCCCTCCCATCCTGTTCGCTCCCCCTGCTCAGTGGGCTCTGGCCTGCTTCACGTCCCCCGCCTCGCTCACCCCACTATCGGGGGGGGGGGCCTTTCACCACTCTGCCCCCACCCTCTGGAACTCCATCCCGCAGTCCCTCCTTCTCACCCCCTCCCTCACCCCCTCCAAGACTCACCTCAAGACCCTCTTCGTCAACGTAGGTTTTGATCTCCTTGCTTTGCCCCCTGCCCTCCACTCTCCACCCCGCCCCCCTGGATCCCCAGCTCGAGTCCATAACTCTGTCTGTCCAGCGTCTTGGGACGTCCTCCCCACGTGAAAGGCGCTTTACAAATGTAATTTTGTTGTTGTGATTGTCACAGTGAATTCAAGTCATTGGCGTATTTCCTACCTGGAGTCTATTGGTGGATCAAGTGGGCGCAGGGCCCGGGGGAGAGTCAGGCAGAGAGGGGAGAGTTAGGGACAGTGGGGGAGTCAGGGACGAGGGGAGAGTTAGGGACGAGGGGAGGAGTCAGGGACGAGGGGAGAGTTAGGGACGGGGGGAGAGTTAGGGACGGGGGGGGGGGGAGTCGGGGGCAGAGAGGTGTTCAGTAGAGTCTAAAGACACACTGAGACCTTCTGCAAAGTTATAGCAGCAGATTTTTCGGTTTATTTCCTGCAAGAACCGCGGAAAGAGGGTAAGAGAGGTGGGGGCTGCGGCTGAGCTCTTACATGTGCTTTTCTGTCGCTTTCTCACGGTTTCCTGATCCAATAAATGTTCTCTTTCACATCTCACAACCTATGGATTTATCCTAACTATCCATCCGCAGGAGCGCGGGTTACATTTTACTTTCTCTCTCACACAGTAACATTTTACTTCCTCTTTCACACACAGTTACACTTTACTTTCTCTCTCACACACAGTGGTAAATTTTAGACTGTCGTACAAACATATACTTTCAAATAAATATATCTATTCAAAAATAAAGCCATCTCACTGTAATAAACAAACTGATCTCATTGTACACAACAAACTAAACAGATTATATATATTTTTAAAAATGATCTGAAACCGAAAAACGCTGCAATTTTACTTACTGCGTATGTGAGCCTCGATGACGGATCAGCAGTTTCTGCCCCTAATTCCGCCCACAGCCAATGGGTGACTTTTATTTTGTTTAAAGTCCCCTCGTTTCTGCGGTCAGAGCTGTGACTCATCTCTGTTGTGACTGTCAGTGGGAGGTAACAACCAGAGTTTGTTTCAACTGAAGAATTATGAAACCTCACACAGTGACTGAGCTCAGTCACTAACCTCACACAGTCACTGAGCTCAGTTACTAATCTCACACAGAGACTGAGCTGAGTTACTATCCTCAGTCTGGTGATTTGGAAGGACATCGCAAAGGTACGAAAATTGTTGGAATTGGGCCAAATGTCCCCACTTCTAACACAGCGTTAAACAGCAGTTTATTAGCCCTTCATTCTAAGTTTACCACTCCCAGTTTTACCATGACAATTTCCTGGTCAACAATTTAGCTGTTGTTGGGAAATTGTTGTGCGCTAATTGGATTCACAAGGGCACTCTGGATATATCCCTGGTACCCGTGTACCCAGTCCACCCCTGACCAAGGACCCATCGGTGCCTATTCAGATGGGTGTTAAAGAACCTATAACACTGTTCGAAAATCAAGGAAGTTGCTCTTGGTGTTCTGGCCAACAATCCCACAGACAGAGTTATTCACTCCATTGTGGTTTGTCAAACATCACTGTGCACACGTTGGCTCCTGTGTTCACTTACAAAACACACTTCACTGTGAATCCTGTGAAGTGCTTTGCGATGTTCTCCTGACATGAAAGGCACTTCTCAAATGTAAGGTTATTATTGTTGTTTTACTGTGAACATTGGAGTGAAGTTTCCATGTACAACACCACTATCTGCCGGCAGTAACACGGTACTGGAGGTTTATATATTTAACACTATATGTGGCGTAACTGTCATTTTAATCCACAGTAACTTTCAACAAATGATTCTATTCCTCAAATTACACCACAACATCCATCAGGAAAGACGAGGAAATGTTTAATCTATTTCTCTGTCTGTAATAAAGTGTTACCGCAGGAGTTTAAAATACTTGATTTTTCATACTTTTACCAGAATATATACAACTATACCGGGAAGGTCTTCAATTATGTGGAGAGACTATAGAGGCTGGACTTTTCTCCTTAGAGCAGAGAAGTGGAAATTTAATTGAGATGTTGAAAATTATGAAGGGTTCTGATAGAATAGGGAGAAACTGTTTCCTCTAGTGGGTGGTTTGGTAACCAGAGAACATAGATTAATAATAATTAACAAAAGAACTAGAGGGAAGATGAGTAGAATTTTTCAAGCTTTCCCACTGCTTTTTCAGCTAGGACAACAACAGCAACAACAAATTACATTTGCACAGTTGCATCCTTCACGTCGGGCGAACGTCCCAAGGTGCAAGACAGTCAGGGAGTTGGACCTGAAGAGGGTGTTGGGATCAGGAGTGATGGAGGGCAGAGAGAAGAGGGAGGAAGTGGAGGGAGGAATGAGAGGGCCCGAAGAGGGAGGTGGGGAGGGAGTGGTTTTAGGAAGGACCGAGTTAGCAGATTGTAATGAAGAGGTGTATGAGTGTTTTGGCCGCCTGAGATGTGAGGCAGTGGTAGACTCGGGCAAAGTTGCGGAGGTGGGGTAAGTCAGAGCGGGTCATGACACAGATGTGGGGGAGAAAGGACAGTTGAGTCGATGAAGGTGCCTCAGTTCCTGACTGGCTTGGTGAGGTGGAGTGTGCTTGGATAATGTTGCTGTCAGTGCCTGAGGTGTGGAGGCATTGGAGTGAGCCAATCAGTAGAGCCTTGTTCGTGCTGACGATCAACTGCAGAAAGTTGGCGCTCTTCCAGGACTTGGTGTCCGACAGGCAGTCTGTCAGGACATCATAGACCTGGGATTGAGGGTGGAGGCTGAGAGATAGAATTGGGTGTCATCCACATACATGTGGTATGATGTAAAGTGAAACTGGGTGTTGTGGCTTCGGAGAGGGGGGACGGTGATCCAATTTTTGGTGACGAAGAGGATGTCAATGTATTTGACGACAATTAGTTCATGGATGTTAAGTGCTTTACTGGAGAGGGATCGGACATTTTGTAGGGTGTTTGGAGGGGACAGATTGCCGAGGAGTTTGAAGGATTGCGTGGTGGGGGAAAGGAGGAGAATTAACAGGAAGAGAGGGAATGTGAATTGAGAGATTAAAATCCGTGATCTGGGACCCACAGACCTTGTAGGGAAAGTGGGGGGATGGGGCTGTCAGGGTGACTGCTGGACAGCCAACGGCTTGTACCATAATGAGCCCGGTGGAGAATTCCCTGGAGCACAGGGAAGCTGTGGGATGGGCCTGGATGGAGAGGAAGCCGTGTGGGCGATAGGAAAATAGAAGCGAGCGGGAGTAACGCAGGATGTGCGACAGGGATGGGGGCATTTTGGGGATGGCAGCTCAGGTCAGGGAGCGGATCCGGGGCGTTGGGAACAGCGCTCATTGTTGGAAAGACAATTATGAGAAGGTTTGATAGAGAGAGAGGAGAGAGGACTGGAAAGGGAAGGATCGCTGTGAAGAGGGTGGAGTCGATTCCCACATTTCGTTGCAAAAGGCACCTCCACCTCTTGGAGCAGCTCAGCCCAGGTCCCAGACACAAAGTGCAGCCAGTGACAGAGGCTCAGGTGGGTAACAATGGCGGGGGCTGGGAGCCACAATGCATCGCGCCAGAGAAAGCCCTCTATCTCAAGCGCTGGGCATCTCCACGCATGCGCTGCTCCGGCTCTGCAGCGCTCGGCAAAGGAACGGGCAGTGCGCGTGCGCGGAGCCATGCAGAGATAGAGCGCTTTCATCCGCGCAGTGCATTGTGGCTCCCGGGCACCGCCATTGCTGCTGTCCATTCCGGTCAGTGTCAGCAACACAAACCCCCGCACAGGCGGCGCTTCCTCTTGTCCCCGTCTCACACCCTCCCTCTGTGGAAATGTCATGACTATTATTATTATTACCTTCTGATCCAGGCCCAGGGGGAAGATCACAGCCACAAAACTCCCAAACAAGCATTCTGCTGAATTCTGGGTCTGGACACAGCCCCAAAGCCTGAGAGTGACAGCGGTTTGTGGGAGTGAGCGGTGGAGGGGGACATGGCCGGCAGAGAGCAGGACCAGAGCTTAGCAGAGGATCTCACTTGCCCCGTTTGCCTTGACCTGTTCAACGATCCGGTTTCTCTGGTTTGCGGCCACTATTTCTGCCGCTCGTGTATCGCAGGCTGTTGGGAGAGGCAGGAGGCTCATTCTGCCCGGAGTGTCGTCGGGCGTGTCCGGGAAGGGAGCTGAGAGCCAGTCGACCTCTGGCTAATCTGTCCGAAAGAGCTAGAAATCTGTCTGGATCCGAAACGGGGAGAAAGGGAACATTGTTGTGGTGATCATCGGGAAGAGCTGAAGCTGTTTGGTGAAACAGATAAGAAATTGATCTGTTTGATGTGTTTCTTTTCTCCCGAGAGACAGAATCACAAATCGCACAGCGTCATGTCGGTAGACAAAGCTGCTGAGATCTACAAGGTAAACAAGGAACAGAGTCTATAACTTGACTGCTGTTCTCTCTTTCTTTCACCAGCCGAGTGTCTGAAACACACTGAAGCCCATTGCTGAGCTTAAGAGAATCCTGAATATTGCCGTGTGTCCCCAGAGCGATGCACCCTGCTACAAATTCTGTAGAATATTAGGCATTAGTTGGCAAGAGCTAAGGCTTTGGTATCCCAGAGTATATGTCGAGATAGCTACTTAAGTTTAACCAGGTAAACGGCGTCACTGGTCATTGGGAGCGCTGTCTGACAGGCTGCCCCCTGCGTGTTCTCTCTGCTCACACTGATACAGTTAGAGATGTGTTGATTTCCATTTTGATTGCAGGAAAAACTGAAATCATCTTTCAATTTGGTTCTGAAGAGAAAAGACGCTGTTCTTCGAGCTGAATTTGAGCAAAAAGAGAGGATTTCTGCCGTGAAAGTAAGTTGCTGTGTGATAGGAGTCGTCCGCAGTCTCACCTCTGAGTTGGAAAGTTGTGGCATTTATCCCCACTACGGGCTCTCAGTCGTGTTTCTCTCTTTACCGTGTGATGTCTGGGCTCTCAGTCGTGTTTCTCTCTTTACCGTGTGATGTCTGGGCTCTCAGTCGTGTTTCTGTCTTTACTGAGTGATGTCTGGGCTCTCAGTTGTCTCTGCCTTTACTGTGTGATGTCTGGGCTCTCAGTCGTGTCTCTCTCTTTACTGTGGCCCGTTGTGATGTCTGACGCTTCATTTTACAGAAACAGGCGAGCAGTCTGCAGAACAACGTCACGGCTGAGTTTGTTAAAATGCATCAGAGCCTCAAAGACACAGAGCAGCGTGTAATGCGAGAGTTCAGAGAGCGAGAAGAGGAGATTTTACAGCGAATGGAGGAAGCTTTCTCAGGGTTTGAAGAGCAGTTAAAATCTATTGACCGAGAATTAGCAATGTTACAGAACCGAATGGATGAACATGACTCGGGATCCTTTCTGAGGGTACGAAAAAGAGATTATAATATGATAATAATTCTTGCATTTTATACGGCACCTTTGACCTCTGGAGAAGTTCTCAAAGCGATTCACAGAATCCACTGTAAAGTGTAGTGACTGGACTTTGTAGGCAAATGCAACAGCCAATTTCCGCAGCAAAACAGTCCCCAAAACAGCCTTGAAGTGAACGACCAACTATATTTGGGAGAAAATCCCTTCACATTTCCAATCGTTTCTAGGATCTTTAACATCCACCTGAACAGGTGCAGACAGCACCTCGGGTTTATGTCTCATCCAAAATACATCTGACAATGCTGTGCACCTCCCAACTCTGTAAAACTAACAACGTAACAGAGTGAATTTCAGCTCAGCCCTTACATTCACCTACAAAACACACATTCCCTACACTTTGTGGTAAATCCCATGAAGCGCTTTGAGACGTCCTCCTGACGTGAAAGGCTCTGTACCAAATGCAAAGCTCCTTCTTCTTATCTTGGGTAAAGCTCCCCGAGCGAGCCACCGTGTGGAGATTATTCCACACGCTGAGGGTTACCTGGCTGTGAACTCTGACCTCTCTGTATTTTGTTTCACTTCAGGAGGAAGCTTCTCGGAAGATCAGGTCTGACCTAATATTTCACTCATTAATGTCAAAGCAGTAACCACGAGATATTCATGTTAATCTGTTATCTTTGCAGCATCAGTGAAGTCTGAATTGAGCCGTCAGTGGTACAAGGAGATCTGACTTTGGCAATACCCAAAGGGCTTTTGCAGCTCACAGTGTGGAGAGAAATGATCAACATGACCAGCCTTGGTAAGCAGATCCTACATCATCCCGCACCGTAAAGCCCTCACTGGGCGGCAGATGCAGAGTTGATTTGATCAGCAGTCGTGTGTCTATCACATGTTTAAACCCATCACCGCGCTTCAGAGTCTCCAAACCAGACTGAGTTCCGCAAACGTATGTCACCTTTGCATGGAAGTTTCCCTGTATCTGGAATGGAAACTATTAGTCAGAGGCTTGTAAGAGCCAAGGCTTGGGGACCCCTGATAGGGTGTATTGGTTGGGATAACTGCTGATGTTTAGCAGCAGTGCAGGCGCAAAGGGCCGAAAGGTCCATTTCCACCCAACACTAGATTTGAAGGTCTGGAGATCCGCTGAACTTCAGCATTGCTCACCATGTTCACCAGTGTCCTGACTGCAGGTCTCCAGGAGCTCATACACAGACAGAGAGAGACACAGGGACAGGGAGAGTCAAACACACGGACAGAGACACACACACACACACACACGGATACAGTGAGACACACATAGGGACACAGAAAGACACACACACACAGGTAGAGAAAATCACGCACACCGACAGAGACACAAACACACAGACAAAGAGAGAGAGACACACACTCGGGGACAGAGAGAGACGCACTTTTTCACAGTGAATGACTTTCTATTGGCCCGGCCCAGGAGCCAGGGTGGCTGGCCTGCCATCAGCAGCCACTTTTGCAAAAGGAAAATTATTCAGTGTTTATATTAATCTCTCCACAATCAACAATCGCTCACTGTGTTATTTCTCTCTCTCAGCTCCGGCCTCTCTGACGCTGGATCCTGACACAGCTCATCCCTGCCTCGTCCTGTCTGAGGACCTGACCGGCGTGAGAGTCGGAGATAAACCGCAGCAGCTCCCTGACTCTTCGAAGAGGTTTAGTAAATATCTCTTTGTCCTGGGATCTAAGGGCTTCACATCAGGGAGACATTACTGGGAGGTGCAGGTGGTCAACAAGAATGTGTGGACAGTTGGAGTGGCCAGAGAGTCTATCAACAGGAAACAACGAACCACATGGTCACCAGAGGGTGGGGTCTGGGCTGTGGAGCTCGGGGGCAAGGGTTTTGAGGCTTTGGCCTCACCTCCCACCCACCTGCTTCTGACAGTGATACCTGGGAAGATTGGAGTTTACCTGGACTATGAGGGGGGTCAGGTGTCGTTTTACAACGCTGACAACATGTCTCATCTCCACACTTTCACTAACACTTTCACTGAGAAACTTTATCCTCTGCTCAATCCTGGGTATTATATTTCAGGGAAAAATTCTGAGCCTCTGATAATCTGCCGGTCTCAGGATAAACCTGTCTCAGCCTGGCTCAGTCAGTAGTGCTCTGGCCTCTGAGTCTGATGGTTGTAGGTTCAAGCCACATGTTGGGGACTTTACACTCATTGCGCTCCAGTGCATTTGTGATGGTATTAGTGGGGCCTGGATGGGTCGGTTCAACAACAGCGACTTGCATTTACGTAGCGCGCGCTCACTCTGGGCAGTCGGTATCTTGTCTTGCCTGGCGTTCCACTCTCTGAATTATTCCCGCATTTTTCATGAGCGGCAGCGCACGCGACCAAAGGTATAAACACTGGGTGATTGAGGCAGGCACAGCTGTATCCTGGTTATAAATTACACAACTAATAATATAAAAGCCACCAGCTAACCCTCCCAGCTCAACCTGCTGGGCAGGAAAGCACTGACTGCACTGTATAACTGGCAGCCAAACAAAGTAAATATACTTTACTGAATTCTGTGAGTGTTTTAATGTTAACCGGTCAGTGAACATTGCTTCAAGTGAAACAGCATTATCAGGTATTATTATAAGGTGTCGGTGAGCTGCTCCGCTCGGCAGGAATGGTGTTCGGGTAACCTGGGACACCTCTTATATTGGACAAAATGTCCAACCAGCAGCCACCCTCCCCACCCACCAACTGGTCCATCTGATAACCAGCTTCCACTGTAATTGTATTCAATTCTGTTGATACCTATTTATACCCATTGACTGTTCAACAACATTTCCTTTTACTACTCAAACCCAAATAATCTTCAAATACTATTGACACTATTGACATCCAATCGTCACCACAGATAACCGACGCCATCTCCTCCTCCTCGTGTGAAGCTCTTCCTGCGGGAGGTAAGACAGCAGCTGCCGGGACTCGCTCCTCGAGCACTGTCCGCCCTTCCCGCACTTGTGTGGTGTGTGCGGTAAACCAGTGACCCCCAGGACCCGCTGTGTGTGGCGGCCACTGTGTCCCTTCACACACTTCCCGCCTGTGGCAGGTGGTCAGACCGCGGCTCTCAGGCCCAGAGCCGTGTCCGGAGCCACTGCCTCCCGTTCCCGCTGTGTGTGTCAGTCTGTGTGAGGGGCGGTGACGGCTCCGCTGTCCTGTCACAGCCTTTGTGCGGCTTCTCTTCCCCGTTTCCCGCCTTCAGCGGCTCCCACCGGTGTGTGGAGTGTGTGGTGTCGGTGTGCGGTCACTGTGTGTGTGTGTTGGGGTCCGGGGGGGGAGCGCGGGGTCGGTCCTCCGCTCCTCACTTACCGACTCTCGCGCTCTTCTCGGGTCCTGACCCCCAAAGCGCTGTCACGCGGTGTCGGCACATGCGCACTGTTCCCGCCGCTCTCCGTCTCTCGCGGCCCCGCCTTCCCGCGCGTGCGCGCTGTGTCCCGTCTCCAACCGTCACTCGTTCCCGCGCTCCCGCGCTTTCCCGCCCGGGACCAGACTCGGGAAGGTGCGCATGCGCGGGGGGAGGGCGGGAACATTCCAGAAGCGCCGAAGGGCAGAAAAGTGCTCGAGCGACGGTCCCTCTGACACCTCCGCCCCAACTGGTGAGAATATGGTATAAAGTCACTATAGTCAACAGCAATGGCACATATACTGTTATATATATTACATATTCAGTGGGAAATCCTTTCATAGAAGATCAAATCACTTATTGTATTTAATGACATTAAATACATTATTATTATCTGTGACTATCAACAGCTTCACATCAAAGGGGTTTTCTACACCAACACCGAGATTCCCAACTCGGCGGCCGTGTGGCCATGAGCCCCGGGGGGGGGGGGGGGTCAGGGGGTGAGGGTCAGGGGGTGAGGGTCAGGGGTGTGTGTGTGGGGGTGAGGGTCAGGGGTGAGTGTGTCAGGGGGTGAGGGTCGGGGTGAGGGTTAGCGGTGTGTGTCGGGGTGAGGGTCAGGGGTGTGTGGGTCGGGGGGTGAGGGTTAGGGGTGTGTGTGTCGGGGGGTGAGGGTCAGGGGGGTGTGTTTCAGGGGTGAGGGTCAGGGGTGTGTGTCAGGGTGTGAGGGTTAGGGGTGTGTGTGTGTCAGGGGGTGAGGGTTAGGGTTGTGTGTATTAGGGAGGACTGGGGGGGGGGTTCTGCTCAGCTTGAACTTGTCCAGGAGGTTTTGGTCCTTGGTCACGGCTCTCTCGCCCTCGTGCACTTCCACCAATATGCCGGGCTGGTTGTCAGAGTAGGTGATGAAGACCTGGGTCTGTTTGGTGAGGACGGTGGAGTTCCTCTTCATGAGGGTAGTCATCATGCCTGGCATTTGATATATTGCCTTATGTCTTCGAGTCATCTGAAAGCACTTGACAGGATATACTGTAAAGTGAATTGACTTTGTGTTTCGTGAGAGAAATGCAGCAGCCAATTGTGCACAGCAGTGTCCACAAACAGTCATGGATTCAGTGACCAAATTACTATCATTTTATTACCACCAGAAAGTGGTCTGCCAATCGACTACTTAATGCTTGGTTAGCAATCACTTGGAGAAAGGAAATCTGCCCGCCTTTTGCCCTGCCCAATAATCGATCCAAGGTCCTCTCCCTTGCAAGGCGAGTGCTCTAACCACTGAACTGCAGGACACCNAAAAAACTCTTATTGCCTTATCATGTTGTCAAGATGTCTCAAAGCGCCTCACAGAATATATTGCAAAGTGAATTGACTGTATACTTTGAGGGTGAAACACAGCAGCCAACTGTATACAGCATCGTCCCACAAACAGTTGTGGACTGAGCAATCAAATTATTCTTTTATTTATTTATTTTTTGAATAATATAATTGTATAATCATGGGAGCAAGTGGAGCCTGGCAAGAACTGGTGCGATGGGGGACTGAGTTTCCTATGGGTGAGTATCCGGATGGCAGAAATTTTAATTAATTTTATTTCTGTATGGGGGAGATGGGGAGACCTGCGAGGACTTGACATCCTTAAATAAATATATCTGAACTACACTGGAACCTTCTCCATATGTTTGGAGGCTGTTCCTGCCTGAGACAATTTGTCTTTGTCAAGATTATTATTGTCGGTTTACTGTGAACATTGGGGTGAAGTTTCCCAGTTAAAAACACTATCTGCCGGCAGTAACGCGGTACTGCAGGTTTATACATTTAACGCTATCTGTGGCCCCACTGTCATGGTAATCTACAGTAACTTTCAGCAAATGATTCTATTCCTCAAATTACACCACAACATCCATCAGGATAAATGAGTGAAAGGTAAATCTATTTTTCTGTCTGTAATAAAGTGTTTTATTTTTCAGTCAATTCACTTTACATAATATTCTGTGAAGCGCTTTGAGGATAAAATTCAAAATCCTTATCCTTACTTTCAAAGCCCTCCACGCAAAATATATATGCAAACAACTTTACAATATATTCTGTGTTGTGCTGAGACGGCAGGTGGTGAGGCCTAGAGGATCTCACGCCCCCCTCCAATCTATTACCATCACCTGTTTAAGAGGAGCTGGAAAGTGCAAGCCCTGATCCCTTAGGAGGACCACAGACAGTCCTCCCAAACGCCCCAACAGACAGGCCCCTCTTGCTCATGAGTCAGTGAGAGCCGGGCCTCAGGAAACAGTGGAAGATGTAAGCGGGGATGCCCGAAGGTTCGGTCGATGAAAGTTGGGCGAGGTTGGTTACAGACGGGCACTGGCAGGGCAAGAAATTTCAAACCTCCCGCCAGTACATCAGGTGCGAGAGAGGCCATGGGCGGATGAATAAGTGGCGGTGAGTGACCGGTGAGGCGAACGTTCAGCAGATTCAGGCGCGGAGGCGCCATTTCAAATTCCCCACTGAAACGCGGCCGAACTCGCTGACAGACATCACATCCAGGTGCCATTTTCAAATCAATCCGTGTAACCCGCTGTCATTACACCCCCCCTCAAAAACCGCCCTCCATCCCTCTAATCTCTCACAAACATACCACTCCGCCCTCACCTCCGCCAAATCGTTCTTCTACTCCAAGATAATCTTGGAAGAGAATGAAAACCCCAGGCTCCTGTTCATCAACACCAACTGGCTCCTCCACCTGCCCTCCCACACCTCGCCCATTCTCTCCTCAAGCTCTGACTGAGAAGCGATGCTGGATTTCCTCAAATCAAAAATCCAGGGATCCATTCAGCTGCCTCCACCTTCCCAACTGCCCTCCCTCCCCTTCTCCCCCACGCGCCCACACACTCTGACCCCTACCTAAAAGCTCCTTCCACATTTTGTGAACCTGTCTCCCCCGCCTCTCTCATCACCAACATATCCAGCTTGAAACACATTAACTTGACCCCCCATCCGCATACTTCTCTTTATCTTCCAGTTCCACTTCCTCGCTCCTCGACACTCCAACACCATCAATTGCTCCCTATCATCTGGCACTGATCCCATCCTCCAAAAAACAGCTACAATCACCGCCATCCTGAACAAACCTTCCCTGGACCCATCCCTGCTTTCTAACTACCGGCCCATCTACAACCTTCCTTTTCTTTCCAAGGTACTTGAAAGTGTTGTTGCTTCCCAGCTTCGTCCTCTCCTTGCCTACCAGTCACTTCACGACCCCCTCCAATTGGGTTTCCATGCTATTAGGAGCACAGAAACTCTTCTGGTCAAGCTGACAAACAGTATTTTGTCTGTCTGTGACCAGGGCTCCCTCTGCCTCTTCATCCTCCTTGACTTCTCTACTGTCTTCGATACCATGAACCACTCCATCTTCCTCCACCCCCTCTCCGCTCACCTCAAAATTCAAGGTTCTCCCCTTGAATGGTTCAGTGCTTATCTCTCACATGATCTTCAATTTGTCTCCGCCAAAGGTTTCACTTCCAGCCCCCGCACAGTCTCATGCTGTGTTCCTCAGGTCCCCACCTGTTCAATTTCTATGTGCTGGCACATCATCCACATGTATGGGGTCAACTTCCACATGTATATAGATGACATCCAACTGTATCTCTCTGCCTCCACCATCGATTCCAGGACAACTGATGTCCTGACAGATTGTCAAACATCAAGTCCTGGATGAGAGCCAGCTTTCTCCAGCTGAATGTCAGTAAGATCAAGACCCTGCTGAATGGATTGCTCCAGGACCTCCGCACCTCAGGCACTGGCAGCATCAGCATCCAAGGATGCACACTCCACCTCACCAAGTCAGTCAGGATAGCTGTGTGCCTTCTTCAACCCTCAACAGTCTTTTGCCCCCCATATACATGCAATGATCCGCTCTGTCTTTCCCCCACCTCTGCAACATTGCTTGACTCCGCAACTACCTCAACCATCAGGCCACCAAAACCCTCATACATGCATTTGTTACCTCAAGGCTCGACTACAGAATCTTGTCACCCTCCTCCACAAGCTGCAGATCATTCAGACCTCTGTAGCTCGTGTCCTCTCCCGCGCCAGGCTCCCTGACCCCATCAACCCCACCCTTGGCCAGCTCCATTTGTTCCTCATCCCTCAGAGGATAGAATTCAAAATCCTCATTCTCAGTTTCAAGACCCTTCACGGCCTTGGCCTGTCCTATATCTCTGACCTGTTGACTCCCAAGCTGTCTGCTCCCTCTACTGATCCAGTTGTTACCTCTCTCTCCAGCCTCACAAGCTGCTCCATGTTTAAGGTTTTCTCTGTGGAGTCTCATTGATTTCCCATCTCCAACCTACCTTCTTTGCCAAAGTCCTGCAACACAACAACAACAAGATTCCATCTATAGAGCGCCTTTCAAATCGGGAGGACGTCCCAAGGCACTGGACAGTTGGGTCAGGACCCGAGCAGGGGGGAAATGGTCAGGGTGAGGGGAGGGAGTGAGGAGGGGGTAGAGAGTCGAGAGGGGAGCTGAAGGCACAGTCAAAGAGAAAGGTCTTAAGACCGGCCTTGAAGGAGGAAAGGGAGAAAGCGGCGAAGGCACTGGGGGATAGACTTCCAGAGCTTAGGGGCTGAGAGACTGAAGATCTGGCCACCGATGGAAGGGCGGTTGGGGCGGGGGATGTGGAGCAGACTGGAGCCAGAGCAACGGAGGGTACGGGCAGGTAGGTAGGGGGATAGTAGGTCGGAGAGGTAGGAGGGAGCAAGTCTATGAATGGCCTTGTAGGTGAGGATGAAGATCTTGAATTCGATCCTCTGGGGGATGGGGAGCCAGTGGAGGCGAGCGAGGGTGGGAGTGATGTGGTCGCGGTGTCTGGTGCGGGACAGTACACGAGCTGCAGAGTTCTGAATGACCTGCAGTGTGGAGGGAGGGCCGGGAAGGCCGGCGAGGAGAGAGTTCCCATAGTCCAGCCTTGAGGTGATAAAGGCGTGGACCAGAGTTTCAGCCGCGTGAGGGGTGAGGTAGTGCCATAGTCTGGCGATGTTTTGGAGGTGATGGAAGGCGGTGCCAGTTGTGGTGCGGATATGAGGAAGAAAGGACAGCTCAGGGTCGAACAGAACCCCGAGGTTCCTGAATGGCTTTGAGAGGTGGAGAGTGCAGCCTTGGATGCTGATGTGGTCAGCGCCTGAGGTGCGGAGGCTCTGACGTGAGCCAATCAGGAGGGCCTCAGTTTTGCACACGTTGAACTAAAGAAAGTTGTCTCTCGTCCAGACTCGATGACAGACAGGCAGCTGTTAGGACATCGGTGGTCGTGGAGTTGAGGGTAGAGGAGGAAAGGTAGAGTTGGGTGTCATCCAAATACATGTGGAAGTTAACCCCATGTCTGCGGATGATGTCACCAAGGGGGAGCATATAGAGGGTGAAGAGGAGGGGACCGAGCACAGAGCCCTGAGGGACACCACACGAGACAGTGCGAGAGGTGGAGGAAAAGCCGTTTGTGGAAACAAAATGAAAACGGTGGGAGAGGTACGACCTAAACCACTCAAGGACAGGGCCTTGAAGGTTGAGGTGGGAGGACAAGCAGTGGAGGAGGATAGCGTGGTCGACCGTATCGAATGTTGCCGATAGGTCGAGGAGGACGAGGAGGCAGAGGGAGCCCTGGTCGTAGATGGTCAGGATGTCATTGGTGACCTTGACCAGGGCAGTTTCTGTGCTACAGGCAGCACGGAAACCCGACTGAAGGGGTTCGAATAATGAATGGGTGGAAGTTGGAGGGGGAGTGACCGCGTAGCGGATTGCCTTGATTTTGGATTCAAGGAAATCCAGCATCTCCTTGCAGTGAAGGTTGGAGGAGATGACCTGCGTGGGGTGGCGGGGGCGACGTAGGAGTCAGGATGTGGTAGAAAACAGAAGCCTGGGGTTGTTCTTCGCCTCCAGGATTTTGAGGAGGTCCAGCCAGATTTGTCGGTGGACCGTTAGGCCAGATTTGAGGCAGGTGCGTTCAGCGGCCTGCACCTGGCTCTTCAGTGAGCGGAGGTGGGTGGTGAACCAGGGGGAAGAGCGAGAGTAGGAGACAGTACGGGAGGTGATGGGGGCAAGAGTGTCGAGTGTGGAGGAGAGGGTGTTGTGGAGGAGGGTGAGAGCAGAAGAGGGGTCAGTGAGGGTTGAAGGCCAGAGGAAGAGGTGTTCAGAGGACTCCAAGGCAGCGGTTAGGGATTGTGGGGGTAACTTCTTCCAGGGGCGGTAGAAGATGGTGGTGGGTCTGGTGGACGTGGGGAGGGGGGTGGAGGTGGTGAAGGAGATGAAGTGGTGATTCATTGCTGCAGATCAACTTCAGTCACACCTCTCCCTCCATTTCCTCTTTGAGCCCCTGCAGTCTGGTTTTTGACCTGCCCAATCTTATCTTAGCAAATGGTTTCTCCTCCCGCCCAGAAACGCGGGTACCCCAGGAGTCCATCCTTGGCCTTTTTCTTTTCCTTGTCCATATGCTCTCTCTGGGCGATGTCATCCACAGAATGGGGTAAACGTCTACATGTATGCCGATGAGACACAAGTCTACTTGCCTCCTCCAGTACCAACTCCAGGTCCCCCGATGTTTTATCAGCTTGTCTGACAGACATCAGTCCTGCGCGTCTGAACTCCTCAACCTCTCTGGGTTCTCCCTCAGACTCTCTGAACAGTGTGTAATCTGGGCGACTGGTTCAATCCCCAGCTGTCCTTCCTCCCCCACAGCTGGTCACTGATCAGGACGGCCTGATTTCACCTTCGCCACATTGCCTGCCTTCAACTGTACCCTATCACAAATGCATCCAAACCCCTCGTGCATACGTTTTTCATCTCCCGCTTGGATTACTCAAATGCACTGCTCGCCGGTCTCCTCAGCTCCACTATTCAAATGATTCAGCTCATTCAGAACTCTTGCCACCCGCATCCTGACCCAGACCAAACTCTGCACCAATGTCTCACCAGTTCTGGCCAGGCTCCACTGACTCCCCATCACTGAACGGATCAATTTCAAGATCCTCACACTTGAGTTCAAATCACTTCACCCTCTGGCACATACCTGCCTCTCCGACCTCCTCAACTCATCAAACCACCACTCAGCACTTACGTTCGACTGGCACAGGCTTCCTGCTCGTCCCTCGCATCCTGCGCTCCACCATCGGAGGTCGCGCTTTCAACCACTATGCCTGGAAACTGTGGGTCGCTCACCCTCAGTCTCTCCGCCTTGCCCCCTCTCTACCCTTTTTCTAGTCCCCACTGAAAACCTTCCTTTTTGACTGTGCTTACAGATCTTCCCCCACCTCAACCCGACACCAACACCTAACCCCACCCTCCGACCCCCCTCCCCCCCCTCCCCCGGCTTGGAGTGAGTCAGGCTCTGACACTCTTCCATACCATGACACCTTTGCCTTTCTCCCCATCATTAGCCAACTCTGCCACTGTCTTTCACCGCAGGCCACTGAAACCCTCATCCAGGCTCAACTGTGCAAACTCCCTGCTTTTTGGCCTCCCCTACTCCACTCTCCACAGGTTGCAGATCATTCAGAACTCTGCAGCGCACGTTCTCTCCCGCATCAGGCTCCGCGAGCCGATCACCCCCATCCTCGCCCGGCTCCACTGGCTTCCCATCCTCAGAGGATACAAGTTCAGCATCCTGGTCCTCAACATCAAACCCTCCCTGGCCTCGCTCCTCTCTACCTCTGTGACCTCCTAACCTCCACAAATCTGTCTGCTCCCTCCGCTCAGCAGGCTCTGGCCTGCTCTATGTCCACCTTGTCCGTCCCACCATTGACGCATGGGCTTCAGCCTCTCTGCTTGCACACTCTTGAACTCCATCCCTCAGTCCCTCCACCTCACCCCCTCCCTTGCCACCTTCAAAACACTCCTCTTCCACCTTTCCTTCAATTAACCTTTGATGCCTTCCCTCTCTGCCCTCCACCCCTCCTTATCCCAACCACCAGCTCGGGTGGGCAGCCCTAACATTACAGCTCCTTGAAACTTGCTGACGTGAAAGGTGCTGCGTAAATGTAGTTCGTTGTTCTTTGGTGTATCAAAGGGTTAGGGTTAGGGTATGTGTATCAGAGGGTGAGGAGTGTGTGTAGATTGTGTTTCATCATTGGACATAAAATGACACAACATGATTTGTAAATTGATCCAATATTTTGCAAGTGAAAGACAATAGTTTGGATATTAATATTCAGTTGAACAGATACAGACGGGACCTCGGTTTAGTGAGGATTAAAGATCTCGCTTCTTGGGTGATTGTTACAGTGAATGAGAAATGTTACAGATTATAAAAGCTGTCACTGAAAATACACGGTGTTTATACACAGTGAGACACGGCTGCTCACTGGGGAACAACATGTCACCTTGTTTATAGATCCCAAAGTGATTTGGGAGATTTTAATGAGATGCCGTCAGAGCCTCATCGACCCCATACCACACCCCAGACCCCACTCTCTGGTGACAATGTGACAATGGGAGATGTGAGGGTGTGTGTGAGAGGGATGTGAGAGTTTGTGTGGGGAAATGTGTGGATTGTGTGTGGGGGGATGTGAGGGTGTGTGTTGGGAGGATACGAG
The DNA here is from genome assembly GCF_018977255.1 of Callorhinchus milii. Classification (NCBI taxonomy): domain Eukaryota; kingdom Metazoa; phylum Chordata; class Chondrichthyes; order Chimaeriformes; family Callorhinchidae; genus Callorhinchus; species Callorhinchus milii. Next base: position 2,313,607 of record NW_024704771.1, read on the forward strand.
TGTGTGGGTGGATGAGAGGCTCTTTCGACCACATTAACCTGTCACTGGGCAGATTGTCAGAGGCTCAGAATTATACCAGGGATTGAACAGAGGATAAAGTTTCTCAGTGAAAGTTTGTGTGAAAGTGTGGAGATGAGACATGTTGTCAACGTTATAAAATGATATCTGTCCCTCTTCATAGTCCAGATAAACTCCGACCTTCCCGAGTCTCACTGTCAGGGGCAGGCGGGTGGGAGGTGAAGACAGAGCATCATAGCTCTTGCCCCTCAGCCTCACCCCCAGACCCCACCCTCTGCTGACCAAGTGATTCGTTGATTCTTGTTGACAGACTCTGTGGCCAATCCCATAATCCACCATGACTTGTTGCCCACCTGCACCTCCCAGTAATGTTTCCCTGATGTGAAGCCCTCAGATCCCAGGACAATGGGATACAAACTAAACCTCTTCGGGGAGTCAGGGAGCGACTGCTGTTTGTCTCCGAGTCTCACACTGGTCCGGTCCTCAGACAGGATGAGCAGGGGATGGGCTGTGTCAGGATCCAGAGTGACTGTAACTGGAGGGAGAATCAGACCATTAATGTCGGACACATTTACAATTATAAATAAGATGATCTTCAGCGTCGTCACCGGGAGAGAAGCCTTTGTGTAAAACATTGACATCTCCCGAGAACAGAATCCAGCAGAAAGGCTGACAGTCTGTGTGTGTGTGTGTGTGTGAAGGGGGATGTGAGAATGTGTGTGTGGGTGGGGATGTGGGGGTGTGTGGAGGGGTTGAGTGTGTGTGGGGGAGGGGATGTGATGTTGTGTGGGTGATGTGAAGTTGTGTGGGTGATGTGAGGGTGTGTGTGGGGGGATGTGAGGTTTTGTTGGCAGAGATGCAAGGATGTGTGTGGGGGCATGTGATGGTGTATGTGTTGGAGGTGTTGAGGGTGTTGCGGAGGTTTGAGTGTGTGTCTGTTGGGGCGATGTGAGCTTGTGTTTGGGGCATGTGAGGGTATGTGTGATGGGGGAGGATGTGATGGTGTGTGGGAGCTTGATGGTGTTTTGGGGATTGGTGGGATGTGAGCGGGAGATGTGGGTGTGGTGAGGGTATTTGTGGGGGTGTGTATGGGTGTGTATGAAGGTGTGTGGAGTGTTTGATGTTGTATGTGTGGGGATGTGAGGTTGTGAATGGGAGGGGGGGATGTGAATGTGTGAGAGGTTGTGTTTGTGAGGGTGTGTGGGAGGATATAAGGGTGTGTGTGAGGGAACTTGGAGGTATGAGTTTGAGTGCATATGAGAGTGTGTGGGGTGTATGTGATGTTATATGTGTGGCGGATGTGAGGCTCTGAGTGGGATTGGGGATGTGAGGATATGTCGGGGAGGTGTGAGGATGTGTGAGGTGAGGATATGAAGGTGTGTGGGGGGAATGTGAGGGTGTGAGTGAGGCGGGTGATGAGCATGTGTGTATGTGGGTGAATGTGAGCGTGTGTGAGGTTTTGTATGTGGGGTGGATGTGAGGTTGTGTGGGTTTGCGAGGGTGTGTGTAATGGTGTGTGGGGTGGGGGGGGTTGTGATTTGAGGGAGACTGTATGGGTGGGATGTGTGTAAGTGTGACGCGGAGTGTGAGCGTGTGAGTTTGGGGTGATATGTGGGTGGTTGAGGGTGCGCCCGGGGATGTGAGGGTGTGTGTGAGGTAAATATGAATGTATGTGTTGGGGGGGGTGTGAGTGGGGGGAATGTGTTAAGGTGTGTGTGGGGGGAATGTGGGTGTGTGTGGGGGATGTGGGTGTGTGGGGGGATATGAGTGCGTGTGGGGGTGGAAATAGGTGTGTGTTTGGGGGGGATGTGAAGTTGCGTGTGGGGCGATGTGGGGAATGTGAGGCTGTGTGTGTGGAGGTGTGAGGGTGTGTGGATGTGACAGTGTGTGCGGGTGATGTGAGGGTATGTGGGGGGTGATGTGAGGGCGTGTGTGTGAGGCTGGACGTGAGGCGGTATGTGTGGGAGGGATGTTGAGGGTTTTATGGTGGGGTTGAGTATGGGTGGGGGAGGGGATGTGATGTGTGGGGAACGTGAGGGTGTGTGGGGGAATGTGAGGGTGTCTGGTGGCGATGTGAGGGTGTGTGTGTATCGGGCAATGTGAAGCTGTGGGTGGGGGAGATGTGAGGGTGTGTGTGAGGGTCTGTGTGTGGGGTGGATGTGAGTTTGTGTGGGTGTGTGTGAGAGTGTTTGTAATGGTGTGGGGGGGGAGGTGATTTGAGGGAGACTGTGTGGGTGGGATGTGTGTGAGTGTGAGGCGGAGTGTGAGCCCGTGTGTTTGGGGTGATGTGTGGGTGTTTGTGTGGGGGGGTGTGTTTGCTTGTGTGGGGTTTGTGTGAGGATGTGTGTGTTAGTGAGTGTGAGGGTGTATGCTGTGTATGTTCGGGGATATGAGGATGTTTGTGGGGGATGGGCTGTGATGGTGTGTGTGAGGGGATGTAAGGGTTGTGTGAGGGGATGTGAGGTTATATGCGTGTGGGGGGATGTGTGCGTGTGGGGGATTTGTGCGTGTGGGGGGATGTGTGCGTGTGGGGGTTGTGTACATGTGGGGGGATGTGTGCGTGTGGGGGGATGTGTGCGTGTGGGGGGTTGTGCATGTGGAGGTGATGTGTGCATAGAGAGGTGATGTGTGTGAGGAGGGTTGATGTGTACGAGGGGATTTGATGTGTGCGAGGGGGATTGATGCGTGTGGGGGGGTTGATGTGTACGTGGGGGGGAATGTGTGCGCCGGGGGGAATGTGTGCGCCGGGGGGAATATATGTGTGAGGGACGTGGGTATGAAAGTCTATTTTTTTGGGGGGGGGCAGGGTGATGTGACTGTGTATGGGGTGGTGGGGAGTCAGTGTGTTGGATGTTGGTGGTTCGGTCACTCAGACTCTTACCTGCACACCTGCGAATCCTTTTCAACACTGGAACCAAGAAGAAATAAGTGATCAGATCTTTGGCAGCTCCTAACCAAGTCACACTGCCTCCCTCCCTCTCCCTCACTCTCTCTAACTCACTCCCTCCGTCTCTCACTCCCTCTCTCACTCCCTCCGTCTCTCCTTTCCTCTGTCCCTCTCTCCTTCTCGCTCCCTCCATCTCACTCCTCTCACTCCCTCTCTCTCCCCCATCATCTCTCTCTCCCTCCTTGTCTCACTCCCTCCATCCCTCCTCTTCTCACACCCTCCTCCTCTTATTCCCTCCTGCTATCATGCCCTCCCTCTCTCACGCCCTCCCTCTCACACCCTTCCTCTCTCAAGCCCTCCCTCTTTCTCTCCCTCTTTTTCTCCCTCCCTCCCTCCCTCCCTCATTGAAGCTCACTCATTTTTTTTCCCTTTTAATGTGTGTATGTTCACAAGCCAATGTTGTCTTCGGGAAGAGAAGGGAAAGTTCAAGATGTGAAATAGACCAATGGTTGGAGTTAAACAGCCTGTAATAATTCATGGAATAGAATCATTGAAATTTACAGCCCAGAAGGAGGCCATTCACCATCGAGTCTATATGGGCTCTCAGATCAAAGTGTTCATACAACAGCTGCCCTGCCCTACAACTAAACCCCTTCAAGCCTCTATCCCTCATGCACGTACTTATCTACTTCTCTGTCTACTTCCCCTCTGTTCCACCATTGGAAATCATGTATACAGCCACTTCGCCCTTAAATTCTGGAATACTGTCACTCAATCCCGTTGCCTTGTCCCCTCTCTCCCCCTTTTCAAGTCCCAACTGAAAAGCTTCCTTTTCGATCGTGTTTACAGTCACCTCCCACCCAGCCCCCCCCCCGAAAAAAAGGCTCTTTATAATACACAATATAATAATAATCCTTGCATTTGATATCTGCCACTATTAAGCACTCTGAGACGTTATCCTGAAAGCTGGGTGCTGTATAAGTGCAAGTTGTTGTCCTATAATAATAGAGTTTTCTGGAGAGTGCAGTGAGTGGGTATTTTGTTAGCAAACAAATACAACAACAACAACAAGATTCCATTTATAAAGCGCCTTTCACGTCAGGAGGACGTCCCAAGGCGCTGCACAGTTGGGTCATGACCCGAGCAGGGGGGAAATGGTCAGGGGAGGGGAGGGAGCGAGGAGGGGGGAAATGGTCAGGGTGAGGGGAGGGAAGGGAGGGAGCGAGGAGGGGGCAGAGAGTCGAGAGGGGAGCTGAAGGCTCGGTCAAAGAGAAAGGTTTTGAGACCGGCCTTGAAGGAGGAAAGGGAGGAAGCGGCGAAGGCACTGGGGGATGGAGTTCCAGAGCCTGGGGGCTGAGAGGCTGAAGGCCCGACCACCGATGGTAGGGCGGTTGGGGCGGGGACGTGGAGCAGACCGGAGCCAGAGGAACGGAGGGTACGGGCAGGTAGGTAGGGGGATAGTAGGTTGGAGAGGTAGGAGGGAGCAAGGCCGTGAATGGCCTTGTAGGTGAGGATGAGGATCTTGAATTCGATCCTCTGGGGGATGGGGAGCAGTGGAGGCGAGCGAGGGTGGGAGTGATGTGGTCGCGGTGTCTGGTGCGGGACAGTACACGAGCTGCAGAGTTCTGAATGACCTGCAGTGTGGAGGGAGGGCCGGGAAGGCCGGCGAGGAGAGAGTTCCCATAGTCCAGCCTTGAGGTGACAAAGGCGTGAACCAGGGTTTCAGCCGCGTGAGGGGTGAGGTAATGCCGTAGTCTGGCGATGTTCCGGAGGTGATGGAAGGCGGTGCCAGTTGTGGTGCGGATGTGAGGGAGAAAGGACAGCTCAGGGTCGAACAAAACGCTGAGGTTCCTGACTGGCTTTGAGATGCACTTTTACTGCACCTCAATGTCCTTATGTCTGTTTTGTGTGAAGCATGTGAATGAAAGATATCACATTTAAAATTGTTATTTTATTTTGATAACTTACCCACTCTCTTCTCAAGATCTAGAGGATACAAAACAGAACTGTTAGAAACTGATTTCTGAATCCAGTATAGTTTAATGGTCAGTCTACATGTTTACAACATTAACAGATGTTAAAGTGCAGCTCAGCACAATTATAGGAGGTTTGAATTACAATAAAATTTACATTTACACAGCACCTTCCACAGCGGGGGACATCCCAAAGCACTGACAATGCTGGGGTCTGAGCTGCAGGTGGGAGCCGGGGTGGAGGGTCAGCAGAGGGAGATGGGAATATTAACTAAAAAAGCAGAATAAATAGGTCATGAGATGGGCCTTGAACGAGGTGAGGGAGGGGCCGAGACAGAAGGATTCTTGGATTGAGTTGCAGAGAGTGGCGGCAGAGAGGCTGAAAGCCTGAGCTGCTGATGGTGGGGAGGATCGGGTGGTGACATGAAACCGGGGTCACTGAGTGAAGGGAGAGACCAATTGTTTTATAGAACTTACACATTCATACAGTAACAGTGTTGTGATGAGAGATGTTACTGATGGGAACGTACCTTTGATCTCTCGATGCTGTTTTACACTGTAGCCGACCAGAACACTCAGCATCATTATGGCAAGTCCTAAGAGCAGTGAGGAAACCACCAAACCCACTGGCACTTTGGGAAAGAACTCGTCTGTCAAGAAATGTAAATAGACATTTAAGTATATATTATGATGTCAAAACAATAAATATCTTTATTTACCCTCAAGTGACTGTATTACACACAATAGCTCAGTAGCTGTCACGGGCTTCACTCAAAGTGAAGTCCTGGTAGTGTATTGGATAAAACGCTCGCCTCGCATGTGAGAAGACACGGGTTAGATTCCCAGGCAGAGAGAAACATTAGACAAGTTTCCTTACTCCACATGCCTCTGTTTACTTAGCAGTTAAGTAGGAACCCGCTTGTTCATTGTTTGGAAGATCGCTTTCCAGGGCTAATAATCCCATCAAAAAATACAATATAATAATTGGGTCACTCATCCGTGACTGTTTGTGGGACACTGCTGTGTGCAATTGGCTGCCGTGTATCACCCACAAAATATACAGTCAATTCACTTAGAGTATAGTCTGTGAAGCTCTTTATGATGTTTCATTCAAACACGTGATAATGCACTGTATCAAATCCTACAATTATTATTATGTACTTTTCCTGGGCAGAGAATTGGGGTCTTGGAGCTGAAGTGGCACTAAAGGGATGTGGTTGTTAAGGGAATGTCAGAATAAAATCCATTCTTTGTGGCCGTCCCGTTAGTCCAGTCCCTGAGAGCCAGACTCCAAGGGTGAATGTATGGATAAGGAAAAGAAAAGGAACAAAGATGGAGCTTTGAGGAACCCCCTCTGTGAATATACTGGGCAGATGTGAAGCCATTGGTAAGATAAAGTGGAGATGCTGGGAGAGACAGGCATGAAACCAGCAAAGTACAGAGGATGTGAGGTGAATCAGGGAGGAGAAGTGGACAAGTGTGAAAGGTGATAGAGCGATAGAGAAGGACAAAGAGACACAGGGAGCCCTAGTCATCAACAGAGAGAACATCTGGTGTGACTTTGTCCAGGGCTCTCTTGGTGCTGTGGGCAGGGAGGAAGCCAGTTTGGAGAGAATTTTACAGGAAATGATGGGAAAGGAAGGAATGAATCTTCAAGGCTACAACTCATCCCAGCACCTTGGAGAGGAAGGGCAGGTTGGAAATGGGGCAACGGCTAGAGAGACTGTAAGGAATTCAGTGAAAGTTTAAGTTGAAGAGCGTAAATGGCAGCATTTGTGAAAGAGAATTGCCATGCCAGAGGAAAGGAAACCATTCCTAATATCTATTTTATTTTAGTTTTCAAATGTGATTTCTGGAGGAACTTCTAACCTTCAATGTCAAGTAAATAGAAATTGGAGACCCCAAAGAGAACATTGGAACAAATGTAAAACAGAATCCCAACACATTCTTCCATAAAAATAGCAAATAGAGGGTAATCGGGAACAAGATAAATCCATAGGGATACAAAGTGAATTGAAGAGAAGGCTGAACAGGAGATAGTGATGTATTAAATGACCACATTTGTTGGTAATCAAACAGACAGTCACTAACAATGTGCTGTCCAATATAACAGTGATGACAGAGCAATACCTGGCAACTCATGAACCCGAGTGAATGGAAAATTCATGTAAACCATAAATAGAAGCAAATAATTGGAAGATGACCTCAATGTATATGTCTGCCTTAAACCTGACCTTCAGAATGCTGAACCTGTGTCCTCTTGTCCTGCTGCCTCCATGTGGATGTCCTATAATTATGTCCTATTCCCCAGCTCAGGTCCATTTCCCTGACAGCCCAGCACCTTCGCACATCCTCCCAATTTGAAAGATGTTTTACAAATGTCTTTTGTTGTTGTCCTGTAGCTTCTCAGCTCTTAACCTGTAGTCTTCCCTTCACTGTGAGGTGGATCAGGCAACTTTTGCCTCTTCTGAAGCAATGGTGGCTGTGAGTTACGAAGTGTTGATTAATTCACAAGATAATCAGCAGTTTGAATAGGTTAGCAGGAAGGATGGGTGAGCTGGAGTACTGAAATCAGAATTGATTTCAGTTTGTAATGAGAATATTCATTGGCTTCAAAACCCTCCATGGCCCTGCTTCTCCTGATCTTTGTGATAAGCTAACTCTGTTTCTGCCCCAGTTCTGTAGAATTCCATCCACAGACCCTCCATTCGCTCAGTCACTTGTCTCCTTCAAGATCCACCTCTTTCACCGAGCTTTCATTCATTCATTCCTACTGCCACCTACCCTGCCCTCCATCCCTCCTGACCCCAAACTTCAGATAGGGTCCAACATGGGGTGGACCTTTGTATAGTGTGTCTCACACTGGGACATCCTCCTGGCATGAAAGGCACTTTACAAATGTAATTTGTTGTTCTCAAACCACATGCTGAGTTTGGTATTTTGAAAGGATGAACTCAAGTGGACCGTATCATCCAGACTGATCGAGTTTTCACTTCATGTGCTATACAAATCTGCATCATATTTAACAAACAATCATTAATATTTCCTTCTTGTTCATTTACTGACCTGAGATTTGGAGTTTTGCTTCTTGTTCATTTTCTGAATTGTGAATCAGACACCTGATCTTGTTGGTTGAATAGATTATTTCTATTTGGCTTTTAACACTGTAGAGACCTTTAGAATCCTCTCTGACAGTCCAATTACTGAGTGTTGTTAAGTTGTTTCCCTGATCATCAAACCATAGAACCTCTGGTGCTGGGAACCATCCACTGGATTCACACCGCAGCCTCACACCATCACTGTGCTCATCAACGTGAATCCAAAGCTGACTGCCAAGCCCTGGAAGAGACAGGAGACGTGAATCAGACAATATTTATACCCGGGACATTAAAGACCAGTAACTTTACTGAAAACACGTTTACAACATTCTGAATAAATTGACACTAATGAATTGTTCTTGTCAATATAAATTATTGCTTTTGGACATAACATAAACAAATAATGAAAATTTGTATACAGAGATTACATTAAATAAAATGAATTGTAAATGTTACTGACCTATAACATTCAACTTTATCAATACATCTTGATATGATCCGGCGTACTCAACAAAGCATGTGTACTCTCCGTTATCTGACACCCGCACATCTCCCAGTCTGAGAGACACGTTGCCATTGATAAACTCCTTTACAAACAGTTGTGTTCTATGTCTGTAGGCTTCATCCTGTTTCCTCAGTTGATGTCGTCTCTCCTTGTATAAGTGCACAGGGGAATCGTAACTTGTCCTGAACCATCTCACCTCCACACCCTCTCGTGGCAGGTCTGTGGAACACTTACAGTCCAGGACAACATCTGAACCAGCAATGGCTGGGACAGGGAGGGCCGGGCCACTGACTGTGAATCTCTCTGTTCAATAACAAACAATGGATAGTTAGGATTTTCAGTCACACTGACTCGGACAAACTCTGCCAATAGACAGTCACTGTCCTTGCAATAATCCTTGCACTTGATATATCTTATAGATAATTATTTGGGGAGGACAAGTTTTCTCAGCTATGGGGAGAACGTGGGAGTGGGATTGATTTGGATAGCTGCTTTGAAAAGTGGGCAGGAACACAATGGGTCAAAGGTCCTCCTGTGTTGTATAATTCTATGATTCTCTGAGGATTTTTTTCAATTTCAATGGATAGAGTTAGGATTTTCAGTCCCACTGGCTCAGACAAACTTGTCAACAGACGTCACTTAGATATCAATTTGTTTCTGATATAAAGTAGAAGTCACACTTTTACAGCTGCAATAGAACTGACATTGGCAGTAAATTCATCTGGATCTTATAAATAATAATAATAATCCTTGCATTTGATATAGTACCTTATCATGTCTTCTCAAAAGCGCTTCGCAGAATATATTGTAGAGGGAATTAACTATATTTCATGGGTAAAAAGTGGTTGCCAATTGCACAGAGTGGTATCCCACAAGCAATCGTGGATTGAGTGACCAATTTATTATTTATGTTATTTTAAGGAATTATTACCCCGGAAACCCGATCCATCAATTGACTAACAACCAGGTTCCTACTTAGGGGAGCACAGCTTTGCCTGGTTCCAATCCTACTTTTCCCACCGTTTGCACTTCATTTTCATCAACAGCTTCACCTCTAGTCCCCGCGCTGTCATGTGTGGCATCACTCACAGCCCTGTCCTTGGTCCCCTCCTCTTCAATCTATACATACTCCCTCTCGGTGATGTCATCCTCAGGCAAAGGATCAATTTTCACGTGTATGTGGATGAAATCCAACTCTATCTCACCACCTCCACCATTGACTTACAGGACCGTTGATGTCCTGGCTAATGATCTGTCTGACATCAAGTCCTGGACAAGAGCCAATTTCCTCCAGCTCAATGGAAGACAGAGGCTCTCTTGCTTGGCTCCTGCAGCAGTTCCTCACTTCATCTAATAATAATAAATAATCCTTGCATTTGATATAGCGCTTTTCACGTCGGGAGGACGTCCCAAAGCGCTTCACAGAATAGACTGTAAAGTGAATTGACTGTATATTTGTGGGCGAACGCGGCAGCCAATTGCGCACAGCAATGTCCCACAAACAGTCGTAGATTGAAAATGACCAATTTATTATTGCTTTGTTTTGGAGGGATTATTATTAGGTGTGTGGAGTAAGGAAACTTGCCCAAGGTTTCGCCCTCTGCCTGGAATTGAACTCAGGTCTCTCACTTGCAAAGCGAGTGCTCTAACCACTGAGCTACAGGACTCCACATCTGTTGAACATTATCACTATTCATGGCTGATTCACATCTCGGCTTGACTATGCCAACTGCCTGCTCACCGGACTTCCCAGCTCTTCCCTCCACAAGCTACAGATTATTCAGAACTCTGCAGCTTGTGTCCTCTCCCACACCAGCCTCTGGGAATTTATCATCCCAGTTCTTGCCCAGCTTCACTGGCACCCCATCCCTCAGAGAATCAAGTACAAAATCCTCGTTCTCATCTTTAAGTCCTTCCAGAGTCTTGCTCCCCCCTACCTTTCTGACCACCAAATCCTATATCAGCCTGTCGGCTCCCTCCGCTCAGTGAACACTGGCCTGCTTCAGGTCGCCCGCACTTCCAGCACCACCATTGCCAATCAGGCATTCAGCATCTCTGCCCCCACACTCTGGAATTTTGTCCAACAATCCCTCCACCTCATACCCTCTCTTGCCTCCTTCAAGTGTCCCTTCTAAAGATCTTGCTCCTCAATTGTATCTTTGGGCACCTTCCCACCCACATCCCCTGCCGTCCACCTCTCCTGACCCGACTCCCAGCTCGGGTCTAAAAACCCCTGACTGCCTAGCGCTCTGGGACATTTTTCCGATGTGAGGGGCACTGTACAAGTGTAATTTGTTTTTGTTATTGTTGTTGCATTGTCAGAAGTGCTGTCCTTCTGATGAGCCATTAATTTGAGGTCCTGTCTGCCTGTTTATGTGTCAGTAAACATCCAGTGGCTCTACTCGAAAAGAGAAGGGAGTTTGCTACGTTCACCTGCACTTCACAGTGAGAAATGCTTTGAAATGTTTTGATTCTATATTCTCACAAGACTCTGTGAAGAAATGTTTGCTGATCTCACTTATAACCAGGTTAGCTACAATTTCAGATTTTATGTTCCTTTGTTTTCCAAGAAGGAAGTGTTGTCCACTATTTAGCTTGACAATTCACTTCACTATTTAAGCATCTCAATCAGATTCCCCTTCAACCTAATCAGCTCTGAGGAATATAACCGATGTCTAACCAGCCTCTCAACACAGTTAAAACATTTCATCCCAGGTATTAATCTCATGAATCATTTTAAGATTAGTGGAACTCCCTTCTCACAGAATCATACAATAACACAGCACAGAAGGACATTCGGCCCAGCGAGTCCATGCCGGCTCTTTGAAAGAGCTAATGTCTTAAAATCTCAGAGCTTTTAAAAAAAGCAATTTGGTCACTCAATCCAAAACTGTTTATGGGGCACTACTGTGCAAAATTGGCTGCCACAAATCTGCCCACAAAATTTTCCACAATTCTGTGAAATGCTTTGAGACGTCTCAGCAATGAGATGAGGCACTATATCAAATGCAAATATGATTGTTATATAAATTCCTCACTTTTATATTCCTCTTTATAAAGACCATCATTAGTTTCACTAATTACTTTATCAACCCAAAAACAAGATTTCAGTGATTTATGTATTTGGAACCTAAATGCCTTTGCTCATCTCCTGGAACATTAGCAGCTCTCAGTGTGTGAATCACACTCACTCCCAACCGCCGCCTTCAGCAGCTCTCCCTTTACCTTCAGCAATTTAACACCAACAGAAATCAAACAGATTCAATGTGTTTCCTTACCAGTCAGTGAGAGGGGAAGCACAAGCCATAGGACCTGAATACCGTGTTTCCAGCTCATCCTCTAGGACCTTCACAATGAGATCAGAACACAGCAAATCAGATCATTACACACAGAGATTTGTGATCAAATATAATTGATAAAATATAAAACATAATTAATAATTCTGTGATCTTACAACATGTTCTTTGAATTTACACCCACAGCAGAACAAACTGCCTTCTCTGTTGGAATAGTGATTGGGATCTTTAACTGTGACAGTGAGGCCCCCTATGGCCCCGCACTGGGGGTCTCCATGAGGTGGTTTGGGGAAGAAACATGTTATGTGTAACTGCTGTAATGTGCTCCTCCCCCTCCCCCTCCTCAGAGCCGCTCCTTATTCACCCCAACAAGGTGCAGGTCAGAGAGGAGCTCCCATTCCCTCCCTCCTCACTTGCCTCCAATTCTCAGCGTTTAAACAACAAATTGGGAATAAACTGACTGCAGCAGCTCCCGCATTACTATTGACACAAACCTGACAATACAGAACATTTAACTCACACTAACTGTACCTGTTGCAGCTTTGCTTGCAACCAAAGGAGCCAATCTGGAATGTAGATTTCAGTAATAGCGCTGACAAACTTTTTAACATGCCATAAACACCTTAAGCAAAACTGCCATATATGTGTGTTTAGGTCTTAGTTCCTGTGACCTAAACACATCAATGTAGAAGCTCACCGTCGAAAAAAGATATCCTCATAACACTTCCCTTGGCAAGACCTTTCTGATCAGGTATAAATCATATCTTTATTTCAATGCGTTATTGGCAGACAGACCCACAGACATTTTGTCTTTATTAATATAGAAAGATGTATTTCTCTTGAAGGCTGTGTGAATTCCTCTGTCACTACTTTGTTGCAGAATACCATGCATACCTCATATTTTGAGGCTTAAATAAAGCATTTTTAACATAGTTCATCAATAGAATATTTCCCCAAAATATGCCCATGACACTCCCCCTTGAAAGTCCTTTCCAATGAGGTATAAATCGTGTCTCTACGTCAATCGATTATTGCGTTCTTGGAGGACACACAGACAGACTGACGGACATTCTGTCTTTATTAGTGATTTTTTAAACTCCAGATCAGCGCACTTAATAGTGAAACCAATGAATTATATACTGGAATAACAGTAATGTTAAGGCATTATTTTAACGGTAAAATAATATATCATTTCAGGACACAATTTCTGACACTTACCTGTTTAAATTTGGCATTGAAAGACAAGAATCTGCACTCTTAAAAATAAATGAAATGTGTGTTCGGGATGGCGATGTCCAGAGTCTAATGCTGCTTTCGGTTTCTGTGGGAATCACATTATAGTCACACAAACAGGGAAAGGGCAGTTCAAATTTTACCTACAATAGAGAGTGAGGAATAATCGTATGGTTTTCATGTTAGTGTTGATTGTTGCTCATCACTTGCTGTCAGTAACTAACATTCCTGCTCTGAGACCCTGGTTACACCCTCACGTTTCCCTGGAATAATCTTCAGTGCCACAGAAAACGTCCCACGTGATTGATTTCCAGGTTAATGTGTAACAGATCTGTATGGTTGAAGGAGATTGCTGAGGTTGGGAGGGGAGAGACTGAGGTGAAACCATGATCTGGAACTCAATCAGCTGGGGGTGGGGAGCCAGGGAGCTGAGCTGAGATAGAGTGATAGGTTGGCGGAGTCTGGAGTGGGGAGGGCACGGTTGCAGTTATAACACCGTGACTATCTCTATATGATCAAGGTTGAATTGAAAACCTAGATCTATTAAAACACCATTTATTTACAGGCACAGTTACACTGTGTCCCCATTCTGCCAGCCTGTATCTACAGGATGTTTAGCTGATAAAACAGATGTGATTGGGGCATGGAGTTTCATTTGGGTGAGTGTCCGGGCAGCGGGCGGAGTTAATAATAATAATAATTGTTATTAATTAACTGAATTTTGAGTTTGGTGGAGATGGCGAAACCAGCGACGAGTTCATTTAAATAGTCCAGCTGGGAAGTGAAGAAGGTGTCGATGAAGATTTCAGCTGTGTCAGTGATGTACGGACAGTGATGGGCAATGTGGCGGAGGTGGAATAAAGGGGTCCTGGTTAGGGAATGGATGTGTGGTAGCAATGAAATACAGATACGATGCCCGGCTGGGGTCAGACACCACCTCACCTTTGTACTGGGTGCAGGTGGTAATATAATAATAACCTTTGTATTTGATAAAGCAACAAACAGCGGGAAAGCTCTGCAAACTTTGCCTGAAAGGATGGTTTAAGTTGATTCAATAACAATGTTTAAGAGAAAAGTAGATAATTATTTGGGGAGAATGAATTTGCAGGGCTCTGGGGAGAGAGCGGGGAATAGGATTGATTTGGAAGCTCTTTTCAAAGAGCCGACACAGACACAATGGGCCAAATAGCCTCCTTCTGTGCTGTATAATTTATGATTCTATAGCTGTGCTGTTTTATCTGCTGAGACTCCAGCAGTTACCCCAATGCACAATCTGGGGACCCCCGGCCTTGGTTCTTGCCAACCTGAGCCTAGTGAGAGATCTTCCAGGATTCCTGCACTGATAATCTCCAGTGCCCAAAGCTGGGAAGGTGCGTGTGTGGATGTTGTGCTGTTTGTCACAGCCTTTTTGCTTCTTCTCTGCCCAGTTTCCCGCCTTCAGCTGCTCCGAACAGTATGTGAAGTGTGTGGTGTTGGTGTCCAGTCAGATTGTGTGTGTGTGTGTTTGGCTTTGCTGAAGACCAGAAAAGCGCTCAAGTGAGGGGCACAGTGACACACCTACAACTGTCCCCTCCTCCCCGCCTCCCTAATTGGTAAGAGAATCTGTACTAAGTCTGTGTGAGTGTCTGTCTGTCAGTGTATCCGACAATCACACAATAACCAAATGACATAGAGTCATGATTTATACCTCATTGGATAAGTCTTGCAGCTGGCAGTGTCATAGGCATATTTTTTTGCCCATCGTTAATTAGCTATATTAAAAAATGCTTTAATTAAGCCTTATATATGAAGTATCCATCGTATTCTGCAACTACATAGCGACAGACGAAAGCACAAACTGTTCAGAGAGATACATCTATACTCTGCAACAAATGTATGGCTTTCTTCTGGTAGTCGTGGGAGCCGTGTCCTCCCATGTGGGACAGACAACAACAACAAGAACAAGATTGCATTTATAGAGGGCCTTTCACGTCGGGAGGACGTCCCAAGGTGCTGGACAGTTGGGTCGGGACCCGAGCAGTGGGGGAAATGGTCAGGGTGAGGGGAGGGAAGGGAGGGAGCGAGGAGGGGGTAGAGAGTCGAGAGGGGAGCTGAAGGCTCGGTCAAAGAGAAAGGTCTTGAGACAGAGAGACTGAGGGAGAGACAGAGAGAGAATCTGAGAGCAACAGCGAAATAGACAGAGACTGAAATAGTGAAAGGGATAGAAAGAGAAACAGAGAGAGAGAGACACTGAGATAGACTGAGATAGTGAGAGACAGAGAGAGAGAGTGAAACTGGGAGTGAGAGATTTGGAGAGAGACTGAGCGACAGACAGGGAGACTGAGAGAGGGAGACAGAGAGAGACCGTGAGACAAAATATATTAAAGGAGTCCTCCAACAGGAGTCCTCCCAGATGAGTATAAATAAAGATTAAATATCTGTCTGTGTGACTGTCTGTATGTCAATCTGCATTCCATATGGGATCATTTGGTTTCAAATAAAGCAGCAACAGGTACAGCTAGTATAATATAAAGACAAAAAATCAAATATACACTATATGATATATATTACATATAAAGCAGGGAATCCTTTAATTAAAGAATAAATCACTTATTGTATAATAAATGACAATGAAACACATTATTATTATACTCCGGGTTCAAATATTATTGGACTCTGGGATCAAAAGTACAATTTCTTAATTTCTTGGATGACACCACATTGGGGGCTGCATTTAATACTAAGGAGGACCGCAACAAATTACAAGACATTAATAAACTTGCTGAATGGGCATTTAATTGGCAAATTCATTTCAATATAGATAAGTGTGCGGTGTTACATTTTGTTAGGAGGAATAAGGAGGTCATATACTGCCTGAAAAATAAGAAACTGAATGGGGTTGAGGAGCAAAGGGATCTCGGGGTACAGACACACAAATTGCTAAAAGTAGCGACGCAGGTTAACAAGATCATAAAAAAAGCAAACCAGACATTGGGGTTCATATCTAGAGGTATAGAAATGGAAGCAGGGAAGTCATGTTAAACTTATATCAAACCTTACTTAGACCACACTTGGAATACTGTATACAGTTCTGGTCCCCGTATTATAGAAAGGATGTAGAGGCACCGGAGAGGGTGCAAAGGAGATATACAAGGATGATTCCAGAACTGTAAGGTTATAGCTATCAGGAAAGGTTGGACAAGCTGGACTCTTCTCTGGTAAAGAGAAGGGTGAGGGGTGACCTAAAAGAGGTCTTTAAAATAATGGAAGATTTTGATAGGATAGACCTAGAGAAGATGTTTCCACTTGAGGGGAGACCAAAACCAGGGGCCATTGATATAAAATAGTCACCAATAAATTAAATAGGCAAGTCAGAAGAAACTTCTTTACCCAGAGAGCGGTGGGAATGTGGAACTTGCTACCACAAGGAGCAGTTGAGGCTGATTGCAAAGATGGATTTAAGGGGAAGCTGGATAAATACTTGAGGGGGAAAGCAGTAGAAAGTTACACTGATAGGCTTAGTTGAGGAAGGGCAGGAGGAGGGTCATGTGGAGCATAAGCACTGACATAGGCCAATTGGGCCGAATGGCCTACTTCTGTGCTGTACGTTCAATGTAATTCTATGTCATTATCTGTAACAATAAATAGGTTTATATCAAAGTTGTATTCTACACTACACCTGTATTCGTCACAACACCACATACATGTAGACGTTTTCCTTAAGACTAAAGATCTATAGTTTTGATTCGGGTTTCGGTCACCTCTCCCCTCCCTCTCCCCCTGTATCAGGATCAGACTCCAACATTGTCAAGTGCTGCGGGACACTGCGCCATGTGAAGGGCTATATAAATGCAAGTTGTTGTTGTTTGTGTGTATTGGGGAGCGTAGATTGGTATAATGATTGGACATAAACTAATGATATCACATGACTTATTGCAAATTGAGGCAGTATTTTGCACGTGAATGTCAATATTTTGGATACTAATATCCAGTTGAACAGACACAGAGTGGCCCTCGGTTTAACGTCTCCAATACATGGCACTTCTTGTGTGATTGTTACAGTGAATGAGAAATGCTACAGATTATAAAAGATGACACTGAAAATACACATTGTTCATACACAGTGAGACGCGGCTGTTCACTGGAGAACAACATGTCTCCTTGTTTATAGATATAAAAGTGATTTGGGAGATTTCAGTGAAATTCTGAGCACAGCCCCGACTGTGAGACTGGGCATTGCTGGAGAGAAAGATATCAGCGATATCCCTGTTTCAGAGCGTGTGAGCTCACACACCGGATGGAAATTCAAAGAGTCTCTCAACATAAGCACAGAGACGAGCTGACAATGAATTTTAATAATAATAATAATCCTTGCATTTGATATCCCCCTTATCATGTCTTTGAGACATCTCAAAGCGCTTCACAGAATATACTATAAAGTGGATTGACTATATTTTGTAGGCGAAATGCAGCATCCAATTGACGCAGCAGGATCCCACAAACAGTCATGGAATGAGCGACCAAATTATTGGTGGTACTTTTTTGAAGGAATTATTATCCCTGGAAAAGCGATCCCCCAATCGATGAGATGGTAAAGGGATTTATAGGGTAGTTACAGAGACGTTATTACCCCTGGTGTTGTCACGTCTCGCCAATCAGAGAACGTTTCCTTTATCCCTACCCGTTGTTTCCTGCCTCTCAACCAATTACCAAGCCATGTCACAAGTTTATCTCTGACACCGTGTGCTTCCATTTTGACTAATATCAAATGCCTTCTGCAATCCACATAAACAACATCCATAGACACTCTTATCCACCATTTTAGTGACTTCCTAAAAATGTTAACTGAATTAATCAGACACAACCCACCCTTCCTTCACAAACCCATGCTGAATCTCTATTACTAGCTCATATCTGTTCAAGTGTTCAGTCACTCTATCCCTGATGATGGATTCCAGTATTTTTCCTATAACTGATGTTAAGCTGACAGGTCTGTAGTTTCCTGGTTTTTCTCTCCCTCCCTTCTTAAATAAAGGAGTGACATTCACAATTTTTCAATCTAAGGGCACAATTCCTGAATCTAGTGAGCTTTGGAAAATTATGACGAATGCATTTCCAATTTTCTCTCCTTTTTCCTTTAACATCCTGGGGCGGAAACTACCAGTTCCCAGAGATTTGTCTATCTTGAGTCTCTTTAGTTTCTCCAATACCATTGTTTTATTGATATTAATTTTATTAAGTATTTTTGTTTCACTTATTTTTAGGTTCCCCTCTATGGCTGGTATTTTATCCTCATTCTCTTCTGTAAAAATGGTAGCAAAGTATTAATTTAACAAGTAAGCCATTTCCTTATTTCTATTATAGTCTATTATAGTCTTTAACGGACCCGTATTCCACTTGACCATTCTCTTTCTTTTAATATATTTATAAAATCTTTTACTATTGCTTTTAATAATCATTTTTTCATACTTCCTTTTTGCTCCTCTTATTGCTTTCTTCCATAGAATTATACTGCACAGAAGGAGGCCATTCAGCCCATTGTTTCTGTGTTGGTTCTTTGAAAAGAGCTATCCAATTCAATCCCAATTCAACTTGACTCACATAGAGTAGCATCTCAGAGTGCTTGAATTCCAGGCTTCTGGTCTTGGATCAGTATTGTTCACAGTCAGAGGGTCAGTTGGGAATTTGAGAAAATGCCAAACAAAAAGCAAATCTCCACAATTCAAAAAATAATAAAAAATGGAATGGGTGACATAAATTTATCTTTCCAATCGATGTGTAAAGGAACTAATTGTCAATGGTTCAGAGTTTTTTCCATCCAGATTAAACCAGGGACTGAAGAAAGGATAAAGTTTCTCAGTGGAAGTGTGGGTGAAAGTGTGGAGATGAGACATGTTATCAGCGTTGTAAAATGTCACCTGTCCCCCCTCATAGTCCAGGAAAACTCCGATCTTCCTGACTTTCACTTTTAGAGGCAGGCGGGTCCAAGGTGAGGTACCAGCCCAGTATTCATTTCCATTTCTCAATATCACAGTCCAGTATCCAGTCTGTGGTGTGGCTGTGATGTCTCCTTTCCTGTTGACAGACTCTCTGGCCACTCCAACATTCCACGCAGTCTTGTTGCCCACCTGCACTTCCCAGTAATGTCTCCCTGATGTTAATCCCTCAGATCCCAGGACACAGACCCAGCGATCAAACCTCTCTGGAGTGTCTGGGAGTGGCTGCATTTGGCCTCCAAGTCTCACACTGGTCAGGTCCTCAGACAGGATGAGATTAGGATGGGCTGTGTCAGGATCCAGAGTGACTCGAACTTTAAAAAAATAGAAAATGTGAATCAAGCTTACATAAAAAATTACATTAAGAATTTATATTGGGAATTATAAGTTCAGCCAAAAGTTTTAGAGTTGAACAAATTGAATAAAATTGAATATCTCAATTAAAAAAATCCCCAAATACAATTAAGCTTTAATAAACTGAAAAAAAACCAAAAAACAAGCTGATAATTCACAACAAAACATTGGCATTTTCTGTCCATTGTGTCCATGTCACTGCTGCCTCTTTTCCTAAAGCATCCTTTCTTTTATTAATTCCACTTTCAAACTCTCCCCATAATTTTAAATATTTTTAATATTCAGGTAATTATTCATTTCCCTTTTAATATTGATTCAGGATCAACAGTAGCTTTAGTAAT
This sequence comes from Callorhinchus milii, assembly GCF_018977255.1. Taxonomy (NCBI): domain Eukaryota; kingdom Metazoa; phylum Chordata; class Chondrichthyes; order Chimaeriformes; family Callorhinchidae; genus Callorhinchus; species Callorhinchus milii. Next base: position 2,333,287 of record NW_024704771.1, read on the forward strand.
GAATTCCAAACCCCTATAACTTGTTGAGAGAAAAATCCATCACAAACTCTCCCATACATTTTTTGTTGACAATCCTGAAACTGTGGCCTTTGAGCCTGATACTCCAACTAAAGGAAATAGCTTTCCCCTATCAACTCTGTTATGTCCCTTCACTCTATTACATTCCTTTTGAATTGCATGTCCTCTACTCCAGAAGAAAACAAACACATTTGACTATTTTCTCTTCACAGAGACCAGTCACTGGCGGTAGAGATTCCTCCCACTCAAGTTCCTGTTAACCCTGTAAGCCAAAGCCCTAGTAGGGTGGTCCTAGCTGGGCAAGCAGACAGCAATATCAATGGCAAGCTACGCGGTTTTAGCTGATTAGACTCCAGCAGTTACCCCAACACACACTATTGGGTCCCCAAGCCTTAGCTCTTGCCAACCTATGCCTGATACTTTCCAGAATTAGGTAAGAGGGATGCATCCCTCCAAGGAGAGAGAGGTCAATCCATACAAACAAATATCTCTGTGGAATGGATGGAATTCTCAGGTTGGTTTGGACACTCTTATACACAATGATGGGGTTCCACATGCATCAGACACGCAGCTGACCAAAAAAAATCATTATTTAAATGTGTGTGTTCTGAGGCTTCTCTCATTGAATTGATTCACAAATTATTTTTGAAATGAACAGATTACTTGGGAGAAAGAAAAGGATCTGAGTTTGTAATTGCAGATCAGTGACTCTCATTTGCAGCTGGGTTGAATTTGGTGTAAAGTGTGAATCACCAAAGAGAGATGGAGATTTGAATTGCTTGTGACTGAAGTCGGAGCAGCAAACCCTCAGTGGATTGAAGCAAGTCTGGCATCTGGCACCTCCCCATAGAGGAACCTTCTGCCTTGTGTTATCGACAGCTGTAAACGGGGTCTCTGTGGGGCTGAACTGGCTCCATGGTGACATGTTTGTCAACAGAATGTCGGGAATCGAGGCTGTGACGTCTCTAGTTCAGTTCCTGAGCCAGGTGCAGCCGCAGTATTCCAGGTCACTGCTGATAACAGCACATTGGCAGGACTTGGAAGGGCAGACCAGTCACTGGGGGCAGGGAGTCATCCCACTGAGCTCCTGTTAACCCTGCAGCCAAAGCCCTAATGGTCAGGGTGGTCCTAGCTGGACTAGCAGCAGGAGGCAAGCCAGACGGTGCTCTCAAAGGCAAACTATGTGACTTAGCTGGTTGTGAGGTGAGGGGGAAAAGGAGGAGTGGGGGAAACACATGGTGTATAAACATAGACTGGCTGAGCGGAATGATGTGTGTCTGTGCCTCTCACTCTATATAATTACCTGCACAACGGGAAAGCCTTTTCATCTCTGAAAAGAAAAAGGAAAGGTTTTTGAAAACGCTCAGCATCACTGTGAATGTTTAGATGAACATCATTCAGCAAAACTGGCTCAGTCTGTAACTCTCGTCTCTCAGTCATAACAATGACTCAGAGCTCCACATCAGTTACTCTGAGCTCGAAGACTGGGCTGACCATCCATTGCAGCGCTGTAGGAGTGTTTCATTGTCGGAAGTGCTGTCCTTCAGGTGAGACGTTAAACCGAGTTTCAGTCTTCCTGTTCAAGTGGGTGTTAAAGATCCTTTGGCACTATTTGAAAGTGAAGGGAGTTGCTCTCTCCTGGTGTTCTGGCTGACAAACCTCCAGAAAAAATTGGTCATTCATTAGTCACTAAAAATTAGTCACTTCTTGGTTATTTATGGGTCATTGCTGTGTGAAATTGGGCTAATTTGTTTACCTGCAGCCACAGTCATTCCAATTAACTGTATTCTGTGAAGCACTTTCACATCACTTCCTCCTGATGTGAAAGGTGCTGTACCAAATGTAAGAATTTTATTATTAATAATAGCCATAATCACATAATAATATGCACAGATAATTGGATAATAACTAACAACTCAGGGAGACAATTCAAAGGGGATTGAATTGATACTGTAAGCTTCAACATAATAACTACACATGAAATATAACCTTGTCAGATATAGAACTGAGAATTTGCTGAGTTGTCAGCAAATGATATCATGTAAATTGAGTTTCAGTTGATTATTAGACCTATATTCACTTTCCCAACTTTATTTAGTTCATAACAACAGCCTCTAAGCGCTTTGGGATGTCCTCCCGACGTGAAAAGCGCTATATCAAATGCAAGGATTATTATTATTATTATGCAGCGCCTTTCATGTAGGAAGAGCATCTTGAAGCACTTTTAATAAGTTGGGATGGAATGGCAAAACCACAATGTGACAATTATCACTGGTAACATAAGATAACATACAACAATAACAACAAGATTCCATTTATAGAGCGCCTTTCACGTCGGGAGGACGTCCCAAGGCGCTGGACAGTTGGGTTGGGACCTGAGCAGTGGGGAAATGGTGAGGGGAGGGAAGGGAGGGAGCGAGGAGGGGGTAGAGAGTCGAGAGGGGAGCTGAAGGCACGGTTGAAGAGAAGTGGATGTTCAGCCACATAACATAACATGTTCAGCCACATAACATAACATGTAGGAGCAGGAGTAGGCCATTCAGCCCTTCGAGCCTGCCCCGCCATTCAATCAGGGGTGATCTTCCAATCTAACTCCAGATAATAACATAACCCTGCATTATTCCCATATCTCTTAATCCATTTTGCAATAATAAATCTATCTATCTATCTCAGTCTTGAATATATTCAAGGACTGAGCAAAAACAGCCCTTTGGGGTAGTGAGTTCCATACATTCACCACCTTTTGAGTGAAGAAGTTCTTCCTCAACTCAGTGTGAAAGGGCTGCCTCTGGTTTTAAGGTTGTGACCCCTGGTTTTAGTTTCTCCAACCGGGGGACACAATCTCCCACTCTCTACTCTATCATGCCTTTTGATGATCTTATAGGTTTCTATAAGGTTCCCCTCTAATTCTTCTATATTCTAGAGAATATAGACCCAAATTGTTCAGCCTATCCTCGTAACTTATCCCCTTCATCCCTGGTACTAACCTAGTAAATCTGCGCTGCACCCCCTCCAAGGCAAGTACATCCTTCCTTAAATGAGGAGACCAAAACTGCACACAGTATTCCAGGTGTGGTCTCACCAGAGCCCTATACAGTTGCAGCAAGACTTCCCTACTCTTATACTCTAATCCTTTCATAATGAATACTAACATACCGTTCGCCTTCCTAATTGCTGCTGCACCTGCAGACTAACTTTCTGTGATTGGTGTACAAGGACACCCAAGTCCCTCTGGACGCTAACACATTCCAATCTCTCCCCTTCTAAAAAAATAACCGGCTCTACTGTTTTTGCTACCGAGGTGGATGACTTCGCACTTCCCTACATTATACTTCATCTGCCACTTACCTGCCCAGTCACCTAACCTATCTATGTCTCGCTGTATTTTTGTAATGTCATCCTCTGTGTTTACACTTCCTTCTAGTTTTGTGTCATCTGTGAATTTAGATATACTAGCTTTGATATCTTCATCTAGTCGTTGATGTAGATGGTAAATAGCTGAGGCCCAAGGACTGATCCTTGTGGCACTCCACTAGTCACATCCCGACAATCCGAAAAGGATCTGTTTATCCCTACTCTTTCTTTCCTGCCCATTAACCATTCCCCAATCTACGTTAATATGCTCCCCCCAATTCCATGGGCCCTTAACTTTTGGACTAACCTTTTATGCAGCACCTTATCGAATGTTTTCTGGAAGTCCAAATAGACCACATCCACTGATTCACCCTCATCTAGTTTACTCGAAATATCTTCAAAAAACTCTTATGAGATTTGTCAATCATGACTTCCCTTTTGTAAAGCCATGTTGACTTGGCCTAATTATATTGTGCCCTAAATACCGCACTACCACATCCTTAATCAATGATTCTAAAAATTTTTCTATAACTGATGTGAGACTAATTGGCCTATCATTCCCCATCTTTTCCTTTCCACCTTTGTGTGACATTTGCGATCTTCCAATCCATGGGGACTGTTCCAGAATCCAAGGAATTTTGGAAGATCGGACATAAGGCCTCCACTATTTCATAAGCTCCTCTTTTAAAACCCTGGGATGTAAGCCATCCGGACCAGGGGATTTGTCGCTTTTTAGTGCTAACAGTTTCCCAGCACCAATTCTCTACTAATGAAAATTTCCCTAAGTTGCTCCCTGTCCTTATCCCTTTGGTGCATCTCTATTGTTGGTAGACTTGTTGTGTCTTCTCGGGTGAAGACAGATGCAAAGTACCCATTCAGGGACTCTGCCATATCCTTATCCCCGTTACAACTTCTCCCGTCTCTGACTGTAGTGGACCTACATTTACCCTCACGAGCTTATTCCTCTTAATATATTTCTAAAAGCTTTTACAATCAGACTGAATGTTCCTCGCTCGCTTACCCTCATACTCTTTTTTCTCGCTCTTAATGAGTTTTTTAGTTTTTTTTTTGCTGGTTTCTAAAACTCTCCCAATCTTCAGATTTGCTGTTTTTCTTAGCAGTTTTATAAGCTTATTCTTTTAATTTGATGCTTTCCCTAACTCCTCTAGTTAGCCACGGATGAATTGCTTTCCCTCTTATTCCGCAAGGGATTATGTAACCGTTGAGAATTTTGCACTACATCCTTAAATATTTACCACTGTTGGTGGTACATTTTTACCTCTTAATCTTATTCTCCAGTCTATTTTACCTAAATCTTTCCTGATACCTACAAAATTAGCCCTATTTAAGTTTAGAATACTTGCCTCGGATTTAACTATATCCCTCTCTAACTTAATGCCGAATTCAATCATATTGTGGTCACTCTGCCCGAGAGGATTCGTAATACCTACACTGCCAACTTGCCCTGTTTCGTTACACAGAACAAAGTCTTGGATGGCTTGTCCCCTAGTTGGTTCCTTGGCGCGCTGCTCTAGAAAGTTATCGCTCAACATGCAATGAACTCTTCTTCTGACCTACTTTTGCCGATTTGGGTTTCCCAATCTATGTGGAGATTCGAATCACCCACTATTATCGTTTTACCTTTCCTACATGCTCTACTGATTTCTTGATTAATATCCTGTGCTATATTGTGATCACTGTTTGGGGGTCTATAAACCAAATGAATGAACCACAATGAATATCGCACTTTACCATCATGTTAACATATTTGACAGTACAAGCAAATATTTATAAAGTTGGTGGTCGGAGATGAAATGTGTTGGTTATCATTTAATCACAACATTCAAATGTTATTTAATTTTGCTGACTTACCCAGTCTTTTCTGGAGATCTATTGGATACAAATAAAATTATTAGGATAATCTCAAACGTATTCTTAATACTATATTATTTTGAAAGAAGTTCTGCATATTTACAATTTTAACCAAACCTGTGAGAAATACAGATCAATAAAATCATAGAATTGTACAGCACAGAAGGAGGCAATTTGGCCCATCATCTCTGTGACAGCTCTTTGAAAAGAGCTATCCAATCAGTCTCACTCTCCCGCTCTCTCCCCATAGCCCTGCAACCTTATTCTCCCCAAATAATGATCTACTTCTCTCTTAAAAGTTGTTATCGAATCGGCTTCCACCACACTTTCAGACAATGGATTCCATATCCGAACAACTCGCAGTTGAAAATTTTTTTCCTCACCTCCCCTGTGTTGCTTTTAACAACTATTTTAAATCTTTGTTCTCGGGTTACCGACCCACCCTCTAGTGGAAATAATTTCTCCCTGTTCACCTTATCGAATCCCCTCATAATATTGAAAACCTCTATTATGTCACCTCTAAACCTTCTCGCTCCAAGGAGAATAATCCTAGCTTCTCTAGCCTTTGCTGATAACTGATGTCCTTCAATCCTTGTACCATCCCAGTAAATCTCCTTTGCACCCTCTCCATTGCCTTGACATCCTTCCTAAAGTGTGGTACCCAGAACTGAACACAGTACTCCAGGCCTAACCAGTGTTTTATAAAGGTTCATCATAACTTCCTGACTTCTGTATTCTATGCCCCTATGTATAAAGCTTAATATTCCGTATACTTTTTGAACAGCTTTATCTTCCTATCCTGTTACCTTCAAAGAGTTACTTATATGAACCCCCTGATCTCTCTGTTCCTTCACTCCATTTAAGATTGTACCATCAGCTTATATTGCCTCTCCTCATTCTTCCTCCCAAAATGCATCACTACATATTTATCCACATTAAACTTCATCTGGCATGTGTCTGCTCACCAGTCTGTTTATCTCCTCTTGCAGTCACTGTTTATTGCTTTTCCTGGCTTAGTGTCATCTGCAAACTTGGAAATTGTACTCTCTATACTGAATTCCAGGTTATTTATATAGATCAAAAACAGCAGTGGTCCCAATACTGTCCCCTGGAGGACACCACTGCACACTTCCTTCTAGTCAGAAAAACAACCGTTCACCATCATTCTCTGCTTTCTGTCCACCAGTTAGATCTGCATCCATGCTGCCACTGTCCCTTTAATATCGTGGGCTTCTATTTTGCTTACAAGTCTCTTAAATTGCCTTTTTATCAAACACCTTTTGAAAATCCATATAAACTACATCAACTGCCCTATCTTCAACCACCTTCTCTGTTACTTCATCAAAAAACCGTATCAGGTTTGTTAGACACAATGTGCCTTTAACAAATTGACTGATGGCTATCCTTTATTAACCCATATTTTTCTAAGTGAAAATTTATTTCTCCCAAATTATAGTCTCTAGAAGTTTCGCCACTACTGACGTTAGGCTGACTGACCTGTAGTTCCCGGGTTTACCCTTCTGCCCCTTCTTTTACAGGGGACTAATATTTGGCAACACCTCGGTGTCCAAGAAGAATTGAAAGATTGTGGCCAGAGCCTCCGCTATTCCAATACTTACTTCCCTCAGTAATCTAGGATGCATCCCATCTGGATCATCTAACTTGGTCCCAAATTGTCCCCACCCTAACTTTGACTAATCTTTAACTCTTTATTTGTTTACAAAATACCTTAGGGTTACCTTTGATGTTACCCACTAACCTTTGTTCATATAATCTCTTTGCTCCTCTTATTTCCTTTTGCAATTCTCCTCTGTACTTTCTATATTCTATTCGATTATCTTCTGTATTTTGTTCATGATATTTATCATCAGGCTCCTTTTTCTGTTTTACGTTAATCCCAATCTCCTTAGTCATCCAGGGAGGTTTGGATGCCCTAACTTTCCCATTTTTGGGAATGTATTTGTTCTACCTCTGAACCAGCTCTTCATGAAGATTTCCCATTGTCCTTTAGCTGATTTATCTGCCGATCTTTCTTTCCAGTCCACCTTGGCTAAGTCCCTCTTTAACTCACTGAAATTAGCCTCTTCCAGTTGAGTATCTTCACCTTTGATTGTTCCTTGTTCCTTTCCATAAGTGCTCTAAACCTAATGATGCTGTGATCACTGTTGTCCAGATGCTTTCCTACCGAATCCTGGTCCACTTGCTCCACTTCATTCCCCAGAACTAGAGCCAGTATTAATATCTTCCTTGTTGGGCTGGAAACATACTGATCCAGAATGTTATGCTGCACACATTTCAGGAATCCTTCCACCTCCTTGCCCTTTACCCTCTTATTGTGCCAGTCTACGTTAGTATAATTGAAGTCCCCCATTATTACTACTCTACTGCTTTTTCATCTTTCTGAAATCTGCTTGCAGATTTACTCATCTATCCCCTTCCCACTATTTGGTGGTCTATAGTATACACAATACAATTACACAAATTTTGCACTGTAAGTTTGTAATCACATTTCTTTGAAAAATACTTTGTTATTGGTTTTCAACAAATTAGCTGTGATATCTGAAGTAAGAATTTCTCTGAAAAATGCTGCTTACTTCAGAATGATTTCTATCATGTCTTACAATCTCTGGCACCAAACTAATACTATGAGAATTGCCTTCACATAGTTATCCTAAAATAAATATCAGTATAACAGCTGTGTATTATAGATCACCGAATGGTTCCCACATTCATCTAAAACTACTGCACATTTTATTCATAAATCTTGCATGAAGTATATTGCATTTCACATGAAACCACATGAGTTTTATCATTTGTGATCTTTTTGTTATCAGTACATACCTTTAATCTCTCTGTGCTGCTTTATATTGTAAGGCAAAACAAAACTCAGAGCCACTGTGACAAGTCCTAAAAGCACTGAGGAAACCACCAAATTCACTGGCACTTTGGGAAAGAACTCATCTGTCAAGAAATGTAAATAGATGTTCATTGATAATGATAATAATAATCTACACATTTGATATTACTTTGGTGTTACATCTCTAAGTGCTTTACAGAGTAAAGTGCAGGACTCTATTTTGTGGGCAAAACATGGCAGCCAGTTGCGCACAGCAGTGTCACACAAACAGTCATGGATTGAGTAACCAAATTTTCGGGGGGACAGATTATTACTCCCAGAAAACGATCCTCCAATTGACCAACAATCGTATTCCTACTTAATGATAGGTAAGCAGAGGCATTTGTGTGGAGTAAGGAAACTTGCCTAAGGTTTCTTCATGCCTGGGAATTGAACCCAGGTCCTCCTGCTTGTGAGGCCACTACACTAAGGAAATCCTTTCATTCTGATATCAAACAACAAATCGCCTTCAATTCATTACTCAACACTCTTTGCTGAGATCTTGTAAGTTACAGAAATCTGTATCATATTTATCAGACTATCATTAGTAATTCAGTGTAAATACTGACCTGATATATGCAGTTTCCCTTCTTGTTCATTTTCTTCATTGTGAATTAGACACCTGATCTTGTTCGTTGAATGGATTATTTCTATTTGGCTTTTAACACTGTAGAGACCTTTAGAATCCTCTCTGACCGTCCAGTTACTGAACGTTGTTAAGTTGTTTCCCTGATCATCCAACCATAGAACCTCTGGTGCTGGGAACCATCCACTGGATTCACACAGCAGCCTCACACCATCACTGTGCTGCCCATCAACGTGAATCCAAGGCTGACTGCCAAGGCCTGGAAGAGACAGGAGTCGTGAATCAGACAATATTTATCCCCAGGATATTACAGTGCAGTAACTTTAATGAAAACACATTGACAACATTCTGAATAGATGATATTAAATTACATTCATTTATAATAATAATAAACCTTGCATTTCATATAGCGCTTTTCACGTCGGGAGGACGTCCCAAAGCGCTTCACAGAACACACTGTAAAGTGCATTGACTGTATATTTGTGGGCGAACGCGGCAGCCAATTGCACACAGCAATGTCCCACAAACAGTCATAGATTGAAAATGACCAATTTATTATTGCTTTTGGTTTTGGAGGGATTATTATTAGGCTCTGTGTGGAGTAAGGAAACTTGCCCAAGGTTTCGCCCTCTGCCTGGAATTGAACTCAGGTCTCTCACTTGCAAAACGAGTGCTCTAACCACTGAGCTACAGGACTCCACGGCACTTTATGTTATTAAAACACATGTAGTTTCACCCACAAAATACACAGACAACTACACAGTGAATTCACTTCACAGTACATTCTGTGAAGCACTTTAAGATGTCTCAAAGATGCGATAAGGCGTCATATCAATTGGAAAGATTATTATCATTATCATTACTTTGGAATGTAATTATCATTAAAGTGGAGTCCTGTAGCTCAGTGGTTAGAGCACTCGCCTTGGAAGCGAGACACCTGGGTTCAATTCCAGGCAGAGGGCGAAACCTTGGGCAAGTTTCCTTACTCCACACAGAGCCTAATAATAATCCCTAAAACAAAACAATAATAAATTGATAATTTTCATTCAATGACAGTTTGTGGGACACTGCAATGCTCAATTGACTGCCGCGTTTCGTCCACAAATATACGGTCAATTCACTTTACATCATGTTCTGTGAAGCGCTTTGAGCTGTCGAGAAGACATGAAAAGCACTATATTAAATGCAAGATTGTTTACAGACTTTTCTTTGTTTATAATGTATTTCAAACACAGAATAACATAACGATTGTATTTACACACCATTACCCCCCAAAAAAATGAGTTGTAAACATTTCAAACCTATAACTTTCAACTCCATCACTGCCTCTTCATACCATCCAGCGTAGTCAATGAAACATCTGTAGGTGCCATTATCTGAGCCCCATACATCTTTGAGTTTGAGAGATACATTGCCATGAATGAATTCCTTTTTAAAAAGTTCTGTTCTGTGTTTGTAGGCTTCTTCCTGCTCGCCTGTCTGATCGCGCCCCTCACTGTATAAGTGCACAAGGGAGTCAAATCTTGTCCTGAACCATCTCACCTCCACACCCTCCAGGGGAAGGTCTGTGGAACACTTACAGTCCAGCACAACATCCGAACCAGCAATGGCTGGGACTGGGAGGGCCGGGCCACTGACTGTGAATCTCTCTGTTTAATTACAAAAGAAAGGGGAAAAAAGTTAGGATTTGCAGAATGGCACTGGTACAACTTCCTGTAACTCAGTGGTTAGAGCGCTCGCCTCGCAAGAGAGAGGACCTGGGTTTGATTCCCATGCAGAGCGGTATGTTCGGCAAGTTTCCTTACTCGACACGCCTCTGGTTACCTTGCAGTGAATAGGAACTTGGTTGTTAGTCAATTGGCTGACCGCATTTCCGAGGGTAATAATCCCTCCAATAAATAAATAAATGAAATTGTAATAATTTAATCACTCACACCATGACTGTTTTGGGAATTGGCTGCCTCATTCCAACCACAAAATATACAGTCAACTTACTTTGTAGTATATTCTGTGAAATGCTTTGAGACATCTTAAAGATGTTATAAGGCGTTATATCAAATGCAGGATTTATTATAAATATTAAGGTAGAACATCAGCAGCTGTCAGTGCGTGAATTTCGCTCACTCCCAGCCACGGTCTTCAGCAGCTCCCCCTTTACCTTCAGCAATTTAACACCAACAGAAATCAAAGACATAAATGTGTTTCCTTACCAGTCAGTGAGAGGGGAAGCACAAGCCATAGGACCTGAATACCGTGTTTCCAGCTCATCTTCTCGGATCTGCACAATGAGATCACAACTGGTTACAACACAGAAAATCAGATCGTTACACACAGAGATTTGTGATTATGGATACTAATAAAGTAGCAGATACTTTGAAGTTACAGAGACACAAAGAAGCCTCAGCGTAGGCCAGATGGCAGGCCTGAGGTTTGGTAGTGCAGTGGTGGGGTTTGGTGGGGAGATTCTGAGGTCGCATCCATGTATGAGGCACGCAGGACACTGAGCGCCATCCAAGGTGCCTACAGCCTCCACGATTGCATTATTTTAGGTCGCAGTGATCAACCTATGGCCTGTGGGCTAGAAATGTCTCATGGGGCCTTCAAGAAGCAGCCCTCTGAACTCCACACTCCCATCACCCCAGTCCTTGCCAGGATCCACTGGCTCCGTCACAGAACAGATCAATTTCAAGATCCTCTCACTCTACAGATCCCTTCAAACCCTGGCACTTCCTTGCCTCTCCAACCTGCTTTTCTCGCAATGCCACAACCCATCACCTCCACCGGGCTGGGTCCAGCCTCCTGCTTGTCCCTTGTGCCCTCCATTCCACCATAGGCAGCTGTGTATTCAGCCACTGCACCCCCCAACTCTGGAACTCTCTCCCTCAGTCCCTCCACCTTGCCTCCTCTTTCCCCATTTACAGACCAGCTCTGAAGACCTTCCTCTTCTGCTGTTCCAACGGTCCCCTCCCCCCGGCTTGGTGTCAGGCTCCACCACTGTTAAGCTTTCCGATAGCTACCCTACTTGAACTCCGAGCTATAAATGCAAGTTGTTGTTGTCGACATCGGTCCATGTTTGATGGTAATGTGTTTTCATTTCTTTCTTATTTTGTTCACCAACCATAAAGGATTGTGGATTGTTGTTGTTCAGTTGTTCTCTTGAGAGAATAAATTTGTGTATCCTCAACTGTGTCTGTGTGCCCACATCAGCCTGGCTTGCGGGCTTCCTGGTTGCAGTATCTTGTGATCTTGTGACTCATCTTTCACTTCCCTTCCCAACCGCCCACCCACAGTTTGGAAGATGTTGTAATCACCCAAGAATGGGTCCATGTCATGCAAGCGTTTACAGTCACAGCTTCTTCCTCAACTGGAAAGCACAAAAACACAATTCCAAAGCTGAATAACAAGAAAAAATGTTCAACAGAAAACAAGAAATCACAGAGTGATTGCAGAATAACAGCAATTTACAAGTAAAAGTACATTTCACACTGGGCCATTGACCCCCATTAAGCACGTGCTCTGAATAATCATTGCAAGTGGAACCTATCCACTCACTGGCAAACTAGAACAGAAATAAAATATGACTGGGGATTTGTCAGCTAAATGAACATTTCCAGATTGAAAGTAAAAAGCACAAACTCTGATGATGCACTGGCTTGGAATGAAGAGGCCGATCGTGAGGTGAGTGAAGCCAAGAGAGAACACCCCCTTCTCCCAGCAAGGTACAGCCCTCCCACACACAGTGTGATCTGAAAGTCTCTCTTACCTTCCTTTCCAGTCAGGATCAAGTTGAAAGATGTTTCTATGGCAATTGGCTGCCGCGTTCGCCCACAAATATACAGTCAATTCACTTTACAGTGTGTTCTGTGAAGCGCTTTGGGACGTCCTCCTGACGTGAAAAGCGCTATATCAAATGCAAGGATTATTATTATTATTATTATTATTATTGAGACAAAGTGGTGGAAGCAGCCACAAGAGGAAATATATACACAGGATTTCACTTTTCAGTATGTCAGTGCCAGTGTAGTGACAGATGATAATAATAATCCTTGCATTGATATAGCACCCTATCACATCTTTGAGACATCTCAAAGTGTTTCACAGAATATACTGTAAAGTCAAGTGTCTATATATTCTGTGGGTGAACTGCAGCAGCCAATTGCACACAGCAGTGCCCACAAATAATAATAATAATAATAATAATCCTTGCATTTGATATAGCACTTTTCACGTCGGGAGGACGTCCCAAAGCACAGTCTGGATTGAAGTGACCAATTTTTTTAAAGGAATAAATTATGTGCAAATTGATTAACAACAGGGTTCCTACTTACGGCTACGTAAACAGAGGCATGTGGAGTAAGGAATTTGTCCAACATTTCTCCCTGCCAGAATCAAACCCAGGTCTCTCGCTTGCGAGGCGAGTGCTCAAACCACTGAGCTACAGGATTCCATTAATTCCAGTCTTTGTGCATTACCTGATGGAGACCCAACATCCAGTCAGCAAGAGACTGCACGGAGAGTGTGAGAGAGAGAGAGAGAGACTGCATATAATAAATGACGCCATTTCACTTTGGAAAATCATAATAGAGTTCATGCAAAATAAAATAGTTTCAAAGGATTGTGATAACCTTATAGTTCCCTCGTACATAAAACTGAATTGAAATAACTAACTCTACAGACAACAAATTGCATTTATATAATAAATAATAATATAATACAATAATCCTTGCATTTGATGTAATAATAATAATAATCCTTGCATTTGATATAGCACTTTTCACGTCGGGAGGACGTCCCAAAGCGCTTCACAGAACACACTGTAAAATGAATTGACTGTATGTTTGTGGGCGAACGCGGCAGCCAATTGCGCACAGCAATGTCCCACAAACAGTCGTAGATTGAAAATGACCAATTTATTATTGTTTTTGGTTTTGGAGGGATTATTATTAGGCTCTGTGTGGAGTAAGGAAACTTGCCCAAGGTTTGGCCCTCTGCCTGGAATTGAACTCAGGTCTCTCGCTTGCAAAGCGAGTGCTCTAACCACTGAGCTACAGGACTCCACGATCGCTGGGTTGGGGGTGGAGGAGGGAAGATAACTGAAAGCACAGTCAAAAAGGAAGGTCTTGAGATGGGCCTTGAAGGAGACAAGGGAGAGGGTGAGATGGAAAGGCTCCAGGATAGAGTTCCAGTGGATGGGAGCAGAGAGAATGAAGGCCACTGAAGGTAAAGCAGACGGTCCTGGGGATGTGGAATAGGCCAGTATTGGCTGAGCGGAGGGAGCGGACAGGCTGATTACATTTTAATAGATCACAGAGGTGGGAAGGAGCAAGACCGCGGAGGGCTTTAAATGTGAGGATCAGGATTTTGAACTCTATCCTCTGGGGGATAGAGTTCGAAATGGAGGCAGTGGAGCTGCACAAGGGCGGGGACGATGGGGTCATGGAGCCTGGTGCAGGAGAGGGCATGAGCTGCAGAGTTCTGAATAGTTGAGGGTCAAACAAGATGCCCAGGTTCTGGACTGGCTTACGGAGCTGCAGTGTGTATCCGTGAACAGCGATTCTGTCAGCGCCTGAGGTGTGGAGGTGCTGATGGGGACCGAACAGGAGAGCCTCGATCTTGTCGACAGTCAAGTTAGCTCTCATCCAAGAATTGATGTCTGACATTCTGCCAGGAAAGCTGTGGTCCTGTGGTTGAGCGCAGAAAGTGACAGGAAGAGAGGGGGAGTGGGTGGTAGTCGCCCCTTTACCTCCGCCGCTGCTGTATAGTTTTTGAAGGGAAGGGCTCTTACCGTGAATTGGGTGCGGAAGCATTTTACATTCCAGTGGGGTTTAATATGCTGTTTGGGTGAATTGGGCAAAAGGGTCTTTACATTCTCCTCTAGAAAGACACGTTCAGGTGTGAGGCAATAAAATCATTTATTGGTAACAAAATCACTGGTTGCAATATTTATTAAATATTTACAGGGAATATTACATAGAATTGCACAGACTGTGCAAAAGAAAACAGGCCATTACGATTAACTCCTGCAGTGGGTGATTGTTTTTATAGTCCTCAGGAATTCTCTCTCTCCCATATCCCTCTATTCCCTTCTCCCTCATGTATGTAAATATGAGAAAGGTCAAACTGAATTAAAACAATGCAGTAAACCAAAAATATGATACTAAAAATATATATATTCTAATCCTTGCATTTGGTTTAGCATTGTATCACATCATCAAGATGTCTTAAAGTACTTCACAAGGTGTAGGCGAAACAAAATACACCGTGTTTACATAAAGTAATACAAAGATGCACAGCAGCTGTACTGTACTGGATTATTAATTCAACTAGTATTACTCTTTGCATTGATACAGTGCTAATTATCTCAAAATATCTCAAAGTGTTTCCAAGATGTTTTACTATCAAGTTGCTGGAACACACTCTCTCTATCCCTCAGCCCCTTGCCCCAACATCCTTTTTGAGTGTCACCTCCCCCCACCTCGGCACCACCAGCTCGGAGTCAGACTCCGCCACTGGGAAGTGCTCTGAGATGCTACCCTGTGTGGAGGATGCTATATAATGGCAAGTTGTTATTGTGTCTTACATTTAAAATGTTCTGATTCAAATTGATATCCTTGAAATCGTTTTACTTGACAGGAATATGCTTGAAGTCATCCATACTTTATGAATGGTTTCAGGTCCCGGGTGTCAGCCTGAGAGCTGGGAGCACTCTCACTTCTTGGTAGGTTCAAGGTCCAAGTCAGGAAATTTTAGCTCATAATCCAGGCTAACTGACACTCCAACGTAGTGTTGGGGGGAAATGCTATATTGTCGGATATGCCTTCATTTGATGCCCTCCCTACTCCTGTTCCTATGTTCCTATATTCCTATGAGACATTAAACTAAAGTCCCATCTCCCTATTAAGGTGAAGGTTAAAGATCCCATGGCTCTAGTCAAAAAGAGAAGAGCTTTTTCCAATGTCCGAGCCAACGCTCCCCTAGATAAAATTGGTCACTCACCCCATGGTTGTCCATAACTTGGCTGCCAACTTGCCCCCAATTAAATAGTCACTACATTTTGTAGTAAATCCTATGAAGCACTTTGAGACATTGATAACGTGATAAATGCAAGGGATTATGTTTCTAGAATCATAGAATCTTACAGCACAGAAGAAGGCCATTCGGCCCATCGTGTCACCTCCTTGAAAGAACCACCAACTAGTCCCACTCCCCCATTCTAACCCCATAGCCCTGCAAATGTTTCATTTATCAAATACTGATATAATTCCTTTTTGAAAACCTGCTGTCGAATCTGCTTCCACAGACTTTCAGACAGTGCATTCCAGATCATAACAACATCTCCTTAGCTTTACATTGCAACAAACACAGCTTGTTTAGCTTCCTATACTAATGATTGTAGTGACGTGTTCCCCAAAGTTACTGGTATAATAACTCAATTTGATTCAGACAATTGCACACAATTTCTTCTGTCAACTCCGACCACTTTACATTTCTCTGTATTAAGCTGTGTCTGTGTCTCTCTGGTTATTGCTGATTAAGCTGTCTGCACAGTGACAGAATGATTAATGCTACAATGCAGGTCCAATGATGAAAATAACACCAAACAATCTGAGTGTTGACCAATATTATGAATGGGACATTCAGTTTGAGTCGATGGAATTTTCTTCCTTATTATACTGTCATCGCACAGATTGTCAGTGGCTTGGAGTTTTTCCCATCAACATTAAACCAGGGACTGAAGTAAGGATAAAGTTTCTCAGTGAAAGTGTGGGTGAAAGTGTGGAGATGAGACATGTTATCAGCATTGTAAAATGTCACCTGTCCCCCCTCATAGTCGAGGAAAATTCCGATCTTCCTGGGTCTCTCGCTCAGAGGGCAGGGAGTAGGAGGTGACGTACCAGCCTCATATTCATTCCCATTTCTCATAGTCATTCTCCAGTATCCAGCCTCTGGTGCCAGTATGATTACCCCCTTTCTATTGATGGACTCCCTGGCCACTCCCACATCCCAGTCAGTCTTGTTGCCCACCTGTACCTCCCAATAATGTCTCCCTGATGTGAAGCCCTCAGATCCCAGGACACTGACACAGGAATCAAACCTCTCTGGGGTGTCAGGGAGCAACTTCTGTTGGGCCCCCAGTCTTACACTTTTCAGGTCCTCAGACAGGATGAGCCGGGGATGGGCTGTGTCAGGATCCAGAGTGACTGTAACTGGAATCAAAAACACACATAATCCTAATCCAACACTGATTTACATTTTTAAACATAGATTTATTCATAGATTCATAGAATGTTATGACACAGAAGGAGGCCAGTTGGCCCACCGAGTCTGTGCCGGTTCTTTGACAGAGCATCACTTTCACTAACCCCAATTACCAGCTTTCTCCCCATAACTCTGCAAACCCGTCTTCTCCAGATACCTATCCAGTTCTCTCTTAAAAGCTGTTATCGAATCGGACTCCACTGCCCTTTCGGGCAGATCATTCCAAATTCGAACAACTCGCTGAGTGAAAAAATTTCTTCTAACCTCCCCTCTGCTTCTTTTGGTAGATATCTTAAGACTGTAACCATGAGTCACAGTTACACCTAACAACGGAAACAGCTTTTCTCTATCTCGCCTGTCGAAACCTTTCATGATCTTGAAGACCTCAATCAGGTCCCCGTGTAACCTTCTCTGCTCTAAAGGGAAAAGTCCTAACTTCTCCACTGTCCACATAGCTAAGGTTCCCCATTCCTGGTATCATTCTTGTGATCTCCTCTGCACCCTTTCCAGTGCCTTAATGTCCTTCCTGAGGTAAGGTGCCCAGAACTGGACGCAGTACTCCAGCTGAGGCCTAACCAGTGTTTTGTATAGATTAACCATAACCCCTACTCTTATACTCTAAGCCCCTACTAATGAAGCTCAGTACACCAAATGCCATTTTTACTGCCTTATCTACCTGCCCCGCTACCTTTAATGATTCGCTTACTACAACACCCAGATCTCTCTGTACGCTCACCCCCCTTAAGATTGAGCTACCAAGTCTATATTGCCTCCTATCATTTTTCCTACCTAAGTGTATCACCTCACACTTACCCATATTGAAATCCATCTGCCAATGTCAGCCCATTCCACCATTCTGTGTATGTCTGCTTGCAGTTAGTACAGTCCTCCTCACTATTTACTACCCGACCTAACTTTGTATCATTTGCAAACTTGGAAATAGTGCTCTCTGTGCCCAAGTCCAGATCATTAATATATATTAGAAAGAGCAGTGGTCCCAATACCGATCCCTGGGGGACACCGCTGCACACCTCCTTCCATTTCGAGAAGCACCCATTAACCACCAACCTCTTTCTGTCACTGTCACTGAGACAGTTCTTAATCCAAACTGCCACTTAATACCGTGGGCCTCTAATTTTTGTATTAATCTCTTATGCGGTACTGTGTCAAAAGCCTTTTTGAAATCCATGTAAATAACGTCCACCGCATTTCCCTCATCAACCCTCGCAGTTGTTAGAATTTACACTTTTTATATAATGTTAGAATCATAATAGATGTTGTGAATGGGTTAATTTTAAGTTAAGTGTGGGCAGTCATGGGATAGGACACATCTGGTTTTCTCTGTTTTTGAAAGAATAACATACAGGGGCAGGGGGTCGCCTCTTATCAGTAAATGACAACAAGCCCACAGAGCTAACGGTCCAAGGTACCAGTCGACACAGGATCTCGACTGAGCAATAAGTCGCTAGATTCTGACAGGGCCAACCGACAGAAGGCAACCCCCAAGAATAGCAATTAATGAGCAAGTTGCTTAAACTAGAGGGCCTTGGTACCATCCCGGGATACTGATAAGAAATAACCAGTCACTTAAAAGGAATGTACTAATGATCCCACACCACAAAATAATGAGCACCAGATACAGTGCTAAACTGATCAATCCTCTATCTTAGACAATTAGATCAGATAACGGGGGTCTTAAGGACAATGTATATGTGTGCTGAGGCACGTACACCCCATGAGATGTTCACGTGAACCCAGCATGATCTTGGCCAGGTGACCTAATGTCCGCACCATGATTGGATGGACACAAGCTTAAGACACTGTGCCAGACCAAGATCAGTGCGCGCCCAGGACAGTACCCACCGTGGATGGAAGACTGAGAGCTAGAAGACAGAAGTAGACGACCACGAGGAGGAATTATGCGGTAGTATTGTTCTGTTAGTAAATTGATTGATTGTGCTTACTTGCCCACGCCCATCGGGAACTTGGACGGATCCTGGAGTTTAATAAACACTACTCTGGTTGCAAACAGTGATTGTGTTTGATTGGAACTCGAAAAGAAGATTTTATTTTCTAACACAGTCACCTCTTCAAAAAATTCTATTAGATTTGTTAGGCAAGATTTGTCTTTAACAATCCATGGTGGCGGTCTCTAATTACCTCATGTTCCTCTAAGTAGAGATTTATTTTGTCCTGGATTACAGTCTCCAGTAGCTTTCCTATTACCGAAGTTAGGCTGACTGGCCTGTAATGTCCGGGCTTGTCTTTCTGCCCCTTTTTGTAGAGTGGGGTAACATTAGCCACTCTCCAGTCTCTTGGCACCACTCCTGTGTCCAATGAAGATTGAAGTATAATAGCCAAAGCCTCCGCTATTTGAACCCGTATCTCCCACAGCAACCTTGGGTCAAACCCATCTGGTCCTGGTGACTTATCAATTTTGAGCCCAGTCAATCTTTTCGGAACTTCCTCTCTGTCTATAGTAATCTGATCTATGTCCTCTACCCTCTCATCCAATACTGTGGCATTTGGGGCATCCATTTCTGTTGTGAAGACAGATGTAAAGTACCCGTTCAGTACATCAGCCCTGTCCTCTGCCTCCACAACAAGATGGCCGTCATTGTCTTTGATTGGCCCCACCCTACCTTTAACTAACGTTTTTTCCTTTATGTGCTCGTAAAATATTTTAGGATTCCCCTTTATGTTACCCGCTAACCTCTTCTCATGTGATCTTTTTGCCTGTCTTATCACTCTTTTATGATCACTCCTGCAGTCTCTATAGTATCTTGCGTCTTCCAATTGTCATACGCCGTCTTCTTCTTTTTCATCCTAGACAGAATATCCCTGGTCATCCAGGATGGCTTGGTTGTCGCACATTTCCCTTTTGTGTGAATATATCTATTTAGACCTTGAGCTTTCATATCTTTGAAGATCTCCCATTGCTCATGAGTCATTTTACCTGCTCATCTTACTTGCCAGTCCACCAACTCTTAGTCCCTTTTTAGCCCATCAAAATTAGTTCATCCTTAACTGTACTTTGTCCCTGTTCATGAGTAATCTAAATCTAATAATATTATGGTCACTGTTACCTAGATGCTCCCTTACCGAAATCTGTTCAACCCCTATTTCATTCCCCAGGACTAGATCCAGCAATGCTTCCTTCCTTGTAGGACTGGAGACATACTGCTCATGAAAATTTTCCTGTACCCAGTCTATGAATCTTTCTCCTGCCTTGCCCTTAGCGCTGGTATTTTGCCAATCTATATTGGGATAATTGAAATCCCCCATTATCACAACTCTGTTCGCCTTACATCTGTCCGTGATCTGGTTGCAGATCTGCTCCTCTATCTCCTTCCTACTATCTGGTGGTCTATAGTAAACCCCTATCAGTGTAACCACTCCTTTCTCATTTCTTATCTCTAACCAGATGGATTCTGTTGTTGGACCCTACAGAGCCGCATTCCTTTCTACAGCTATAATTGTATCCTTAACTAATATTGTCACCCCTCCTCCTTTTCTTCCTTCTCTATCCTTCCTGAACACATTATTTCCTGGAATATTTAACTCCCATTCCTGTCCTGGCTTGAGTCATGTCTCGGTTACTGCCACCACATCGTAAGCCCCTACGCCAGTTGAACCTGGTGCTCATCAACCTTATTCCCTCAGCTACGTGCATTTAGGTACATGCATTTGAGGAAATTGTCCGCTTGTACCTGCTCTACACTTCCCACTTGTCTTTTTCCTCTAATCTCTAATCCATTGTTTATCTTTGGATATCCATCCCCCCTCAACACTAGTTTATTTCCATCCCTACAGCATTTGATAATCTCTTGGCAAGGAAGCTCACCCCTGCCTTGCTTAAGTGCCGCCCATCCTCAAGGTAAAGATCCCACCTCCCCCAGTCATGGTCCCAATTGTCCAGAAAACGGAAACCTTCTTTTGCGGAACATTTCTCCAGCCAATCGTTCATGCGCCTGATCCTTTCACTGTGGTGTCCCGTTGCCCGAGGTACCAGGAGCAACCCAGAGATCACCACCTTGGATGTTCTGGACTTGAGTTTGCTCCCCAGCTTTTGATACTCGTCCTGAAGCATCTCAGCCCTCTTCTTACCAATGTCGTGGGTCCCCACATGGACCACGACTTCTGGACATTCTCCTCCCCCCCCCCGAAAAATCTTGTCCATGTGCTCTGTGAAGTCCTCTACCCTTTCACCAGGAAGGCAGCAAACTATCCTTGCCTCACGATTCTGATTGCAGAAGATCCTGTCAGTGCCTCTTACTATATAATCCCCTATCACAACTGTATTGCCCTTGTGAACCATGCCCTTGTCCTGTTGGACAGAATGTCCACTGCTGTGCTCACGAGAGGCTTCCACGCTCTCGATAGCTAATGTTGAGTACCGATTAGAGACTGGTACTCTGTTGGGGGTGCTCTGCCTTGAACAAGCCCTCTTCTTGCCCCATCACACTGTCACCCAATCACTCTTAGCATGAATGAAGGGTGGCTGTGTGTTGGGCTCCCCTGGGAGTGGTCCTTTTCTTGAAGTCTGACCTCCCGATAGCTCCAGTACCCTTCTCTCATTGCCCCTATACAGCGATGGGCTGCTATAACTGAGTCCTAGGGGAATGAGAGTCTCCACCATGCTGTCCAGGAAACTCTCACTGTCCCTGATGGAGCACAGTGTCTGCACCTGAGACTCCAGCTCAGCTATTCTAAGTTGGAGCTTGCTCAGTTGCAGACATTTGCTGCAGATGAAGTCACCCGGGCTCAGGTTGCCCTCCATCAACTCCCACATACCACATTCCTCGCACATCACCTGCCAGGCCATTATCTATCTCCTCTTACTTCCCCTTAGGAACCAGCACCTAATTCCCACTCTCACCAAATTCCTGCACGCTCTGGCCTCACCTCACTCCAGACATAGCTCACTCTCGGTTCTCTGCTCGAGTGAGGCTCTTGCAGCTATCTCCTATTTATATTCTCTGGGTGCAACCAGTTTCTGATTGCTCAACAGTAATTTGGAATTAACACCTAATCAAGTGATTAATCAATAAGTTACTTGTTATTGGCTCGGCCTAGTTAGCCCCAGCTGCTCATATGTTTACTTGATTTGAAACAAATAAAACACAATAATTCGGCCCCTTTCATTTCAATTTTTTTTACAAACAGATTTGTTTTAAACTTAATGGAACTGAAAGCAACAATTGTGAGTCATTGGAAAAATCTGAAAGTTCCCCATTTGTTAGTTTGTTCCTATATCTGAGTCTGAAGGTTGTGGGTTAAAGCCCGGCGAGTAAGGAATTTGAGCTCATAATCTACTCCAGTCCAGTGCTGGGCATATTCTCCATTGTTGGAGGCTCATCTGTAATCATTAGAATATACAGAAACAGACCATTTGGCCCAACTGGCTATGCCGGTGTTTATGCTCCACATGAGCCTCCTCATCCCCTTCCTCAACTAAGCCTTCAAGCATAACCTTCTTTTCCTTTCTCCCTCATGTACATATCTAGCTTTTCCTTAAATACATATATGCTATTTGCCTCAACTCCTTGCGGTAGCATGTTCCACATTCCCACTTCTCTCTGCGTGAAGAAATTTCTTCTAACTTCCTTTTTTGATCCATTTGAAACCATTTTATATTGATTGCTTATATTGTCAGCTTTGACTATGTAATTCCACGTTCCCAAATAAGGCTGGAACCCACATTTCTGACTCAAGAGCTGAGAGTTCTCCCTCTGCACCAGGCTGACACACGCTAACTCAAAGCTCAATCTGTGTCTGTTCAGATGAAGTTGAAAGATTCTAACTTTCTATTTGAAAAGAGAAGGGACTAAACCGATACACGTACAGCCTCTGGAACAAGAGAATGGGCTACTCTTCACACACAGCACTGGCCCCCGAATTCTTCCATCTCTAAAAAACCTCACCGTCTGGAACACCATGCCACAATCCCTTTGCCTCGTTCCCTCCTTTGCCACCTTAAGACCCTCCTCTTCAAACATGCCTTCAGCCAGCATCGTACCTCTACCCACTCTGCCCTCCACCCTCCCTAATCCCAACCGCCCCCTTCCCCATCCTCCCACCAATGCTCGTATCCTAATCCCTGACTGTTCAGCACCTTGGGACGTCTTCCCGATGTGAAAGACGCGCTATAAATGTAATTTTTTTGTTGTTGTTCAGTGCCTTGGGACATCTTCCCGACATGAAAGGCACTTTATAAATGTAATTTTGTATTTTGTTGTATAATTATATGAAACTTAATCTGCATTTTGTTTCCAGTCATTTTTATTGATTTCCAATATAGGAACCTTATATCTCGCTTCTTTCATTTTTCAAACTAAGCATTTGGAAATCTGCTTCCAATTCTGAAATCTGGGATGATCAACAAGAATGACCCATGTAAAGCTCATATTTTTAAATTCATTTTCACTTAGTTATACAATGTTGAATAGAATCATAGAATTATACAGCACAGAAGGAGGCCATGAAATTATTCCCACTCCACCACTCTCTCCCCATAACCCTGAAAACTTGTCCTCCCCAAATAATTATCAACTTCTCTCTTAAAAGTTGTTATGGAATTGGACTGTCGATCAGGGAGGGGGCGGAGGAACGGGGAAGAAAGGGAGGAGTCAAATCATGATTGATTGACAACCTGGAGCCGCTTGTGGTTGGGTGGAGCCTATCCATTCACAAGCAGCTCTAGGCTGTCAATCACCTCGGAGCTGCTGCTGATTGGTTCACTTCCTGTCCAATGGACATGGCAATGGGAGGGAGGAGGGGCCAATGGTGTTCCTCTGCTGGGTGGGAAGAAGTAAGGTAACTTCGGTTAACCTCAGGCACCTCATAAGATGGACAAAATGGCCAGCCCCAGTTTAAGCCGCTTCCACTGTATTTAATTGTCTACACCTTTACCAACTAAGCTACCTGGGGCCTTTGGATAATTTTTATCATGTCACTTTATTCCGATTTATGGATCGTATTTATGAATTTTAAAATTGATGAGATAATTTTGTAAGTTTAGGGAGTAAGAAGCTTTTTGCAGTTATTTCCACTGTGAGCCATTAATACAGGGACTCTTACCTGCACAAATAAGCATCCATTCCCACTCTGAAGAAAAAGGAGAAAGGGACAGATGATTAAATCTTCAGGAGGAATCAAGAACAAAGTTTCAGGACAAGTCATTCAGCCCATTGTACTCATTCCCGCATTTTACAAAACCATTTAATTTATTTTTCTCTTTGCTTTTCTCGATTTCCCTTAAATACACTTCTGCCGAAGGATCCTTATATTTCCCTTTTAAGCATAATATAACAATTCTGTATCTAAGACCTTCTAGTACTCTGTGTTTTGCTTTCTTACAAGTCTCTATGTAAAGAAATGTTTTCTGATTTCACTTCTAATTGGAACAGAACTAATTTTTGGACTATGTCCCCAGAGTAACTAGAAATCCCCCTATCTATCTGGCCTATTATTTTGAATAACTCAATCAGATCACCACTTAATATACACTTAATCTATTAATCACCGCAGATACTACGTGCCAGTTACCTTAATATCAGTAGTAATAATAATGATATTCCTTATTTGATAGAGGGTCTTATTCTGTATTCAGGAGATCTCAAAGCGCTTCACTGAATATACTGTAAAGTGAATTGACTGTATAATTTTTTGGATGGGACGAAGCCGCCAAATGCGCACAGCAGTGTCCCACAAACAGTCATAGATTGAGGTGACAAATTTATTATTCAGTGGTTAGAGTACTTGATTGATTCCCAGTAGGGCGAAACATTAGGCAAGTTTCCTTATTCCACACGATTGTTAGTCAATTGGCAGATCGTTTTTCCCGGGAGTAATAATTCCTTCAAAAATTATTAATAATGATATATCTCTAACACGTGATAAGGCGCTATATCAAATGCAAGGATTATTATATTATTGTTTTCAGGTGGGTGTTAAAAAACGAACCCATGACATATTCAAACAGAAGAGATTCTCTTGGCCAACAATCCCCCAAATAAACACTTTCGGATGTTCGCATGACATAAAAAGTTCTGTATCAAACATATTGCTATTATTATTAAACAAGCTGATGAACAGAAGGAGCCATTATTGGCTCCTTCTTAAGCTTAACTTACCCACTGTTTTCTGAAGGCCTATTGGAGAAATATAAAATGAAGGTAGCATTAGGTGCATTGCTTCCCAATCTATTTGCTGGTACAATTGGGCAAAAGAATACAGGCAGAAGACAAAAACAAAATAGATACAAGATTTTCCAAAGAGAAGCAACCAAGATTAATTTCATGCACGTGAACTGCATATTTTAAATTCATATTAAAATTAAATACATATTAAAATCCACTTAAACCGAGTAATGGTGTGAAAGAAACCCAACATTTTTAATATGTATTGTAATACCCAAACCAGGGAAAATGGAACTGGAGGTAACCATTTTTTTTTGGTCAGCTGGTTGTCTGACACATGCGGAAACCCATCACCATGCTTAGGGTATCCAAACGAAGCTGAGAAATGTAATTGCATCCCAATTACACATGGAAATCCCAGAGACAGATTGTTGGGATGGAATGCACACACTCCCTGGAGGGACACATCCTGTTTACCTAATTCCAAACAGTATTAGGTGCAGATTGGCAAGAACCAGGGAGTGGAGTCCTGTAGCTCAGTGGTTAGAGCACTCGCTTTGCAAGTGAGAGACCTGAGTTCAATTCCAGGCAGAGGGCGAAACCTTGGGCAAGTTTCCTTACTCCACACAGAGCCTAATAATAATCCCTCCAAAACCAAAAACAATAATAAATCGGTCATTTTCAATCCATGACTGTTTGTGGGACATTGCTGTGCGCAATTGGCTGCCGCGTTCGCCCACAAATATACAGTCAATTCACTTTACAGTATATTCTGTAAAGCGCTTTGGGACGTCTAGAAGACGTGAAAAGCACTATATCAAATGCAAGGATTATTATTTTATTATTAACCACGGTTTGGGGGACCCCAGAGGGTGCGTTGGGGTAACTGCTGGAGTCTAACCAGCTAAAACCCCATAGCTTGCCATTGATATCGCTGTCTGGCAAGCTTTCCTGCTGCTTGTCCAGCTAGGTCCTTTGGCTTGCAGGGTTAACAGGAGGTTTCCTGCCCCCAGTGACTGCTCTGCCTTTGCAGGTCCTGCCAATGAGCCACGCGGGCTGTGCTGTCATATGTCATATGTCATATGTGGAATACTGTGGACCTACCTGGGTCAGGAAATAGTCTCGAGACTGCCACAGATCACTGGCTCAATACCAACATTCTGTTGCCAGGCAAGTCACCTTGGAGCCAGTTTAGCTCTAAGGAGACCCCATTTACCTCCTATCCATAAAGGATAGGAGGTAATTGGGTAAGTAATTAAATAGCAGACAACTAATGGCACACATAATAATATTCCTTGCAATTCAGTGTCTTATCAAGTCAAAATGTCTTAAATTGCTTCACAAGATTTCTTCTGTGAAGTAAACTAACTATGTAATTGTACAAAATTGAGATTAATCTACCTGTGCATGTTAGGTCATTAAACTGTTTACTTGGATACAATGGTGTCCATTCTTCGGATGGTTTTGCCTATAACATATACAGTCAATTCACTTTACAGTATATTCTGTGAAGCGATTTGAGATGTCTCAAAGACATGATAAGGCGCTATATCAAATGAAGAATTATTATTATTTATATTTCTCACAGCGATTGGAACATACCTTTGATCTTGTT
Source organism: Callorhinchus milii (assembly GCF_018977255.1). Classification (NCBI taxonomy): domain Eukaryota; kingdom Metazoa; phylum Chordata; class Chondrichthyes; order Chimaeriformes; family Callorhinchidae; genus Callorhinchus; species Callorhinchus milii. The sequence goes on from NW_024704771.1 coordinate 2,360,028, forward strand.
GCGTTGTTGCATATTGCAGTATAAGCTCAGAACAAAAACTACTGTGAAAATGGTGAAGAGCATCAAAGAAACCACCAACCACAAGAGATCCTGGGAAATACATCATCTGAAAAGTAAAAATTCAGCGAATAAATTTTGAGTTTGACATTAAATCCAAACAAATGTGATTAATTTCTCAACTAGAATTATCCAGGTAGATTTTAGATAGTTCTTATTCCACTTTCAGCTGATGACTTCGGGTAACTATGTACTGTTAATGAAATGAATGGAAATATGCCTAATTTTAGTTAGATTTTATGAATGTAAGTGGTGGTGGTGGATGGAATCGTCCAACCAGCAGTTGGACCATGTTCCCAACATGGAAGGTACTATATCAATTCAACTTGCTGTGGAATGTGCTAACACATGTACAGAGAAGCATCATTCATTCTCCACATTCTACACTACACACAAGTATTCTGCCAATACAACAGGTTGTAGTTAGAAAGAGATATCAATCTACCAGTTTATAACACAAGTGAACTTTCGTCACCTTTAAAGCTGAGTATTAAATATTGGTTACAGATTAATTTCTTGGTTCAGCTAACAGCAGAATGATTTACATGTCGACACACCTGCGATTTGGATTCTTCCTTCCTTTTCTTTCTTCATTAGACTATTGCTGATCAGACACTTAAACCTGTTGCTGGAATCTTTTGTGATATTGAGGGAGGTTCGGACATTCACAAAACCTTCAGGATTCTTTTCTTCTTTCGTTTGACTTTGTGCCGTCAAATTGACTCCGTTTCCATCCAGCCACAGAATGTCTGGCTCAGGAAACCATCCCTCGGACTCGCACACAAGACGTATACCTCCACTGTAGTATCCTTGCATAAAAACCCAAGGCTGACTGCCAAGAACTGTGAGATGAAATACACGAAACCACTCTAAATCACAATGAAAAGCATTCAAAGTAAGTTCTTTTTTGGGGATCACTTTGCCTAAGGTTCTCCAAACCAGACTGAGAATTCCATGTGTGTTTGCTGCCTACACATAGAGATTTCCAGACATTCTTCAGTCCATTTAAACATATAGTGTAACCAAATATGCTTCTTTATCACGTGAATTTGGTTACAATGCAATGTAATGGTCCCCATTCACTACACACATCAAACAGCATGAAGTGACATTGGAGGCAACCTGATAACTTGGAAGTCAGTCATTTTTCGTTTAGTTCAGGAGTTGAGCTGAGAGGCTGCTGAATGGACAGTGAAACCAGCAATTGATCGATCACACCTTGCTGTAGCACAGGCTGGGATTTCAGGGCTCCCAACCATCTTGCTATAAATGGAGAACCACTCTAACACCTAAACTTTCGGGATGAGAAATTATAAGTGAGGAGAAACACTCAGTCGGCGCTTTTTCCACTGAAGCAGAAGAGATTGAGAGAGAACATGAAAGAGTAAGATTTGAAGAGGCATAAGACAGGTAGAGAGGGAAAAACATTCCCATCAACACAAACAACAACAAATTACATTTGCCTAGCACTTTTCACATCAGGAGAACATCCCAAAGCATTGGACAGTCAGGGATTTCCACCCAAGCTGGTGGTTGGGATCAGGAGCGGTGGATGTCAGGGGATAGGGATAGATGGGTGATTGAAGACACGGTTGTAGAGGAGCAACGTGAGACAGGTTTTGAAGTAGGCAAGTGAGGAGGAGAGGCTGTGGGATGGAGTTCCAGAGGGTGGGGGTAGAAGGGCTGAAGCTCCACTCGCCAATGGTAGTGTGTACGAGGCGGGGGTGTGAAGCAGGCTGTAGCCCACTGAGCAGAGGGAACGGACAGGTCATTAAGGGGTTAGGAGGTCACAGAGGTAGGAGGTGGATCAAGGCTGTAGAAGATTTAGTGACAAGATGTCACAGTTTCAGGGGAATCAGAAGACAAGTTACAGGTTAGAAGGAATTTCTTCACTCAGAAAGCTGTTGGGGTTTGGAATTCTTTCCTTATACTGAGGTTGGGCCTGAGTTCACGCGCTCTGGGATGCTCCCCTGTGTGAGGGACTATATAAATGCAAGTTATTGTTGTTCTTGGGTCAGTTGAAAGGAGAAATGAAGAGCAAAGGAATGAAAATGGAATTAATAAAGAAAAAAAGAGACAAAAAGAATAAATTGCATGTATACAGTAGAGCACCTTTCAGGTTGGAAGGACCTCCCAAAGCATTTCAAACACTGATTGGGAGCCAGAATTTGGGGAGGGGGATTTGGAGCATATCCAAACGAGCTGTAGAAGAGACAGATCCTAAGGCACAGAGGGAGGAGTTATGGAGGAACAACTGCAGATGGAATTCCAGAGGGTGGACCATGATCTGATGGTTGGGGGGGGAGGGGGGGGGTTTGTGCAGGAAACATGAATATGGGGAAGTCACGGAGATAGGTACAGAGATTAACACGTTTAGGTTTGGCCTGGGATAATAGTGCATATCACAAGTGAAAGAACAATACAGATGAGATTGTTGAATAATGAGTGAATAATAATAATATTTATTATTAATATTATTTTAATTAATGGCAGGATGTTACAGATTGAATTTATTCTTTAGTTCATTTGTGATGAATCAATAGCTCAGAGGTCATTTAAAAATGATTTTTCTGAGCCAGAGAGTCAGCAAAACTAGCAACAAATAGTAACTGTTCTGCTAAAAATTTCATTAGAAAACAGAGTGACAATAATGAGTGGACTGGAAGATAGGAATTGACAGGAGAAGGATGTTGCATCTACTGTTAGATACAAACCTTCTTTAATGAACAGTATCAAAGGGAATGGTTTGAAAGGCTGCAAATGTTACCATCATTGAGGAGAAATTCCACCTGGATCTAGATTTCCTCTATTCATGAAGTATTTTAGAGCATTTGCCAATTGTTGAATTCAGTTTTAACCTTGGGAAGAATTTTCTGTCATTTCTTAAAAGAAACGTACAATCTGCAACACTGCATCAATACAATAAGTCTTGATCCAGGGAGATTTTCTCTTATACAGTCTAAAGTCAGGAGGAAAAGAACACTTTGAAGGGACATTTATAAATGTTACTTACCCAGAACTTGCAATTGAATCTTTGCCTCTTCATACCATCCCTCATAATTGATAAAACATGTGTATATTCCGTTATCTGCCACCTGTACATCTTCCAGTCTGAGGGACATGTTGCCATTTATAAACTCTTCTACAAATAGCTGTGTTCTGTCTCTGTAGGCTGTATCTTGTTCCGCTGTCTGATCTCGTCCCTCACTGTATAAGTGGACAGGTGATCCGAATCTCGTCCTGAACCATCTCACCTCCATACCCTCTCGTGGCAGGTCTGTGGAACACTTACAGTCCAGGACAACATCCGAACCAGCAATGGCTGGGACAGGGAGGGCCGGGCCACTGACTGTGAATCTCTCTGTTTAATAACAAAAAAGGGAAAAAGTTAGAATTTGCAGAATGACACTGACACAGTTTCCTTTAGCTCAGTGGTTAGAGCACTCGCCTCGCAAGTGAAAGGACCCGGACTTGATTCCCAGGCAGAGCAAAACGTTGGGCAAATTTCCTTACTCCACGTGCCTCTGTTTGCCTGACAGTAAGTAGGAACCCGGTTGTTAGTCGATTGGCAGATCCTTTTCTCAGGGATAATAATCCCTCCAACAAATAAATAAATTAAACGATTTTCAGTATCACATTGACTTAGACTACAGAAACTCACTGGGATCATGGAATCACAGAATATTACTTAAATAGATATTTGGGGAGGACAAGTTTGCAGGGATATGGGGAGAGCGCGGGGAGTGGGATTGACTTGGACAGCTCTTTCAAAGAGCTGGCATGGATATGATGGGCCAAATGGCCTCCTTCTGTACTGTATAATTCTATGATTCTATGATTACAGCACAGAAGGAGGCCATTTGGCCCATCAGCCTATGCCGGCTCTTTGAAAAAGTTACCCAATTAGTCCCACTGGCCTCTTAACCCACATCATTGCATATTTTTCCTTTTCAAGGACTTACCCAATTCCCTTTTGAAAGCTACTATTGAATCTGCTTCCAACACCCTTTCAGGGAATGTATTCCAGATTGTAACAATTCTCGAGGTAAAAAAATTCCTCCTCATCTCCCCTCTGGCTCTTTTGTCAATTATCTTAAATCTGTGTTCTCTGGTTACCGACCCACCTGCCAGTGGAAACAGTTTCCTGTTTACTCTATCAAAACCCCTCATAATTTTGAACACTTCTATTAAATTTCCCCTTAACCACTACTCTAAGGAGAACAATCCCAGCCTCTCTAGTCTCTCTATATAATTGAAGTCCTTCATCCCTGGCATCATTCTGGTAAATCTCCTCTGCACCCTCTCCAAGGACCTGACATCCTTCTGTAAGGAGGTATCAATAAATTCTGACATAAAATGGAAAAGGACCTTTTACACCCACAACAATAAGCTAATATATTACACTTGAGTATTGTGTTTGCTGGTAAATAATAATGATAATAATACTTGCATTTGATATAGCACCTTATCATGTCTTAGATGTCTCAAAGTGCTTCACAATTTATATTGTAAATTGAATTGACTCTATATGTTGTGGGCGAAATGCGGCAAGCAAATTACGCACAGAAGTGTCCCGCAGACAGTCGTGGATTTTAGGACCAAATTTCTTTTTTTTGAAGGAATTATTATCCCCATAAAAGCAATCTTCCAATCAACTAACAACCAGGTTCCTACTTATTGTTAGGTAAACAGAGGTGTGTGTGAGTAAGGAAACTTGCTCAAAGTTTTGCCCTGCCAGCATCAAACTCAGGTCTCTTGCCTTGCAAGGCGAGTGCACAGTCACTACAGTTTTACAGAAACTCTCCGTGAAGCTCTTCGAAAGACTTGGACATGCGAAGACTCTGCATCAAAAGCAATGATTATAGATGCAGGCATTTTTTTAGATTATTATTTTTTTCAACATTCTTTAAAAGATTGAGTTTAACAAGATTCAACAAAGCTCTCAAACTGACTGTTCACGTTATCATGTCAGAAGCATCTCGCTGTAGCCATACCAGTGCAGGAGAACAAGAAGGCAAAGTTCAGGGGCTGTGAAGGGCAATTTTGTAAAGGCATTTTTTTAAATATAAATTTAGTGTCCGATTAATTTGTTCTAATTTTCTTCTCAGCAAAAAGTGGCTCTCTGCGCCCGGTCTGTCACCCTCAGCCAATCATGCCCTTGCCAGTTTTTTTAAGAGCCATCCTTTCAATCCCATGTACCCGTCCTTTCCCCCCGTTACCTCTGAGCTTACTGCTTTTTTGGTATTTATCTCACTGTATTTTGAAGGCCAATGTTGTTACTGCCTCAAGCATCGCTCCTGGCAGGGGATTCCATATCCTAACCACTCTGCGTGTGAAAATATTTCTCCTCACCTCTCCATTCGCTTGTTTGCTTATGATCATAAATTTATGCCCTCCATTTACATGAACGATGATGACTTGGGCATCAATTTAATGAGGGTGATCAATGGGGTAACCAGCAACTGTGGAACTGAGAGCAGTGAGCATATTGTGGGAGTTGTTGAGGATTAGAAACATAATTGGTCACACTTTTTTTTTCAAAAAGATAAAGCAGATACAACGGATTTCCTTACCAGCCAGTGAGAGGGGAAGCACAAGCCATAGGACCTGAATCCAGTGTTTGCAGCTCATCTTCTCGGACCTTCACAATGAGATCACAACTGGTTACAACACAGCAAATCAGATCATTACACACAGAGATTTGTGATTATGAGCAATAGATAAATCGTTTCAATGGGCACTTGGCTTTTAAAGCAATTTATAATAATAATAGCATTTGATATAGCACCTTGCCATAATTTTACTAATTGTTTTATCTCTATCAAATAACCTCAATTGCCACTTTCTCAGTTACTGCAAATCTCAATTGTCCCTGACTTTGCTCCTTCTGAGCCTATTCTGTGATGTGACGATTTATGTAGTTACAATCAATCGAGATCAGATTACTAGGAATGATGGATTTCAAATATGTGCAGAGACTAGAGAAGCTGGGATTGTTCTCCTTAGAACAGAGAAGGTTGAGGGGAGATTTAATAGAGGTGTTCACAATGTTGAGAGGTTTTGATAGAATAGATAGGGAGCGGGGGGGGGAGGGGTTAGTATCCAGGAGCCATAGATTTAATATAATTGGCAAAAGAACCAGAGGGAAGACAAGGAGAATATGTTTTTACCCAGAGAGTTGTTTCGGTGTGGAATGCACTGCCTGAAAGGGTAGTGGAACCAGATTCAATAGTAGATTTCAAAAGGGAATTGGCTACGTACTTCAAAAGGACAATTTTGCAGGGTTTGGGGTAAGAGTGGGGGAGTGGGACTAGTTGAATTGCTCTTTCACAGAGCTGGCACAGGCATGATGGGCTAAATAGCCTCCTTCTCCCTAATTCTCTGATTAATCAACAATAAAACACCAGGAATTCACTCCTCAGTCTTTACAATATTAGGGCAGAAATCTCTCAGTGATTACACAAGCTCTTTTTCTAATATAAGAATGAGCTTTTAATTTCCAAATGTAAAATGAACATCGTATATTCTGTGAAGACATGAAGACATGCTATATCAAATGCAGGTATTATTATAATATATCACATTACAAATACAAATATACATTCACTGATTTTAAAAGTAGTAATTAAAAGAATTTTAAAAAATAGAAAGGAAAGTTTACTGATAATCTGTTTTGCTTTGTAAAATGGTACTTTTCCTTCACAGAATTAAAACTAAATATTGATTCTGATAAGTATTTCTTTTAACAATAAACCTCCCTACATATCCGAAAAGCTTACACCCCAACTCCACCACCCACCGCCTCGGCTTGGCTGGCTCCAGCCTCCTGTTTGACCTTGGTCCTCTCCCCTCCGCCATTGGTGGCCACACCTTCAGCCACTATGCCCCGAAACTCTGCAACTCTCTCCCTCAATCCCACCGCCTTTCCCTTCCCTAACCAGCTTCAAATTCTGTTCAAAGGCTTTTCTTTTTGATCATGCTCACAGTCACCTCCCCCTTCCCTCTCCCCATGGCTCCGGGTTAGAATCCACTACTGTGAAGTGCTCCGGGACACTACCCCCTGTGAAGGGCACTACATAAATAAGTTGTTGTTATATCTCTCTCCCGTGGTTTGTTCTCTGATGTTTAGACCTGTTGTTCCTTGTTCTCCTCAGGTCTCTGCAGATAAACAGTTCACTTCCAGAGCTCTGCTCAGACGAGGCAAATGCCTTGATCTTAAAAAATCATTGATTCGAGTTACGGGGGAGACTTAAAGGTTGATTCAATTCGAGGGGTAAAAGGACTTGGCTGTTGTCTATGAGACCATCACTGGAAATTAACAGTATTTTCATTTGTGACATTAATTCATAAATGTGAGCAACACAAGTTCACCTAGCAACGAGGAGGCTCCCCAACCGTCTCTCTCCTCTCTCTCACTCTCTCAATCTCCTTTCCTCCTATCTCAGTCATCGCTCTTTCTCACTCCCTGAGTCCTCTCTCAACAACAACATGCACTTCTATAGCACCCTCCATGCAGGTTAGCATCTCCGAATACTTAACAGTGGTGGAGCCTGACTCTGAGCCCGGGGGGTGGGGGAGGTGAGGTAGCAATAAGCACAGTTGAGAAGGAAGGTTTTCAGGTGAGACTTGAAAAAGGGGAGCGAGGGGCCAAAGTGGAAGGATTGAGGGATAGTGTTCCAGCGTTTAACAGTTTCCTCCTCTCCCTGGTCCCAGTCGTCTCTCTCTCTCTTCAACACTCTCAGTCCTGCCTCCCTCCCTCCCCCTCTCTCAGCCCCTTTTTCAAGCTGCTCTCTCCCCAGCATCACGGAAGAGAAGTTTGGAAGTGAATGTGCAGCAGACATGGCACACACCCAGGAAAGGGTCCTGTCACAAAATGTTTTCTGAATCTCATCTGTCACATAATGGAAAGAAAAAAGATATAATAGTATAATAATCTTTGCATTTGATATTGCGCTTTATCACATCTCAGGCATCTCAAAGCACTTCACAGAATATACTGTGAAGTGAATGGATTGTATATTTGTGGGCGAAACACGGCAGCCAATTACAACAGCAGTGTCCCACAAACAGTCTTGGATTGAATTGACAATTTTTTTTAAAAGGAATTTTTACCCCTGGAAAAGTAATCCACCAATCGACTAACAACCGGGTTCCTATTTACTGCCCGATAACCAGAGGCGTGTGGAGTAACAAAACTTGCCCAACGTTTCGCCCTGACGGGAATCAAACCCAGGTCTCTTGCTTGTGAGTCGAGTGCTCTAACCACTGAGCTCCACAAAATGGCTGGAACATAGTGAGTGATCATTACCCACGACAGAGGCAGCCACACTGAAAGTCTGTATCACAGAAGCTTAGGAGCAGCAACATGACTGGGGATTTCCCTGGGAGAGAGATTGAGAGAGTCCACACAAAGCTGCCTGTCAGGAGATATTACCACCGGCTGCTTCACACAGAGAGTTTAATAATAATAATAATAATAATAATATTTGCATCAGATATAGCACCTTATCACGTCTTCAAGATGTCTAAAACACTTCACAAAACATATTGTAAATTGAATTGACTGTATAAGATCTATCATTAAAACACTGGCACTAAAGAGGAACCAGCCATTATATTCCTCTGAACAAATTAACATTTCCAGTCTGAAAGTAAAAATCACACACTCGGATTAAGACACAATGTGACATGAAAGTCTCTCTTACCTTTCTCTTCAGTCAGGATTAAATGATTTAAAGTGGGGACAATAGCTTTGATGAATGCAGTCAACAGAAGGAATCTTAGTTTCACTTTCACTCAATGTATTATTTCCATCACGGGTCCGAAACACAGACTGTTCAGTGCCTTGGGGCATCCTCCCAATGTGACAGGCATTATACAAATGTAAATTTGTTGTTGTTGTTGTCACCCTTTTGATCTGACACATCCAGAAACTCATACAATATAACACAAATTTACATTTAAACAGTACCCTTCATGTTGAGAGGGCGTCCCAAAATCCTTAACATTACAATAAAAAATGACATTAGCAAGTGCTTTTCACATTGGGAGGACTTCCCAAGGCGCTGGACAATCCTGACTTGGCACCCGAGCTGGGGGGAGAGATTATCAAAAGTGCACTCAAATTACATTTGCACAGTCCCTTTTTGTCCTTCTTATTACTTTCTTTGTATCCCTTTGATGCTTTTTATAAGTCTCCCAGTCCCCTGCATTTCCACTTTTTCTTGCATTACTGTATAATTTTTCTTTTAGTTTAAGAACGAAACACTCCCTCTATCCTTCTGCCTCGACCCTTCCTTCCTCATTTTCAGATCATTTCCTCTTCAACCATGCTTACAGTCACCACCCCCTCCCCCCAGCTCCTTCATCAAGCAAAGAGGAGACACCCCCAATCTCTCTCTCTCAGTCCTCTCTCAACTGTCTCAGTTATCGCTCTCTCCCGTCCTCGCTCAGTCCTCTCTCTCCCCCTCTCCCTCAGTCCCATTTCTCAGAGAATTCAGTACAAATTCTTACCTTCTAGGCCTTCCACAGTCTTGTTCCCCCCTACATCTCCAACCACATAATCCCATATCAGCCTGTCTGCTCGATCAATTCAGTGGACAGTTTTAGGTCACCTGCACTTCCCACCCCACCATTGATGGTTCCAGAGTGTGGGGCATTCAGCATCTCTGTCCCACACTCTGGAACTCTATCCCACAATGTCTGCCTCAATCCCTCTCTTGCCTCCTTCTAATCCCGTCTGAAGACCTTCCTGTTCGAATGGGCCTTTGGCCACTCCGAGCATGTGTGTCAATAATAATAATAATAATCCTTCCTTTTGATACAGCATCTTATCATATTGTCGAGAAGTATCAAAGCGATTCATAACGTATTGTGAAGTGAACTGACTGTATATTTTGTGGATGAAACATGGCAGCCATTTGCGCACAGCAGTGTCCCACAAACAGTCACGGATTGAGTAATCAATTTATTACTTTTTTTGAAGGAATTATTACCCGCATGAAAAGCGATCAGGTTAGGTGACGAGATGGCCTCTCCGACATGACAAGCCTCGCCTGAGCCGCGTGACCAGAGGCTCAAGTGAGCTCTGTATCTCCACTTCCCCTGGGTGAGGACAGATCACACACCTCAGATCAGAAGCCCTGCAATATTAATCCCGACCAGCTGACCGTATGTTAAATATAGATGGGCTTCACTCCTCCCTGTACAACCCCAACCTTTGAACAATTGTACTGTTAGATTTACTCCCTTCATTGACTTATAAAAGGAAAATTTTGCTCTTTATGATACAATACTCAGCATAATAATAATAATAATAATCTGTGGATTTGATACATCGCCTTATCCCATCGATGAGACATCTCAAATCGCTTCACAGCATATACTATAAAGTGCATTGACTGCAGATTTTTGGTGGTGAAATATGGCAGCCAATTGCGTTCAGCAGTGTCCTACAAAGGGTCGTGGATTCAGAGACCAAATTATTATTTTAATTTATTTTTGGAAGGTATTATTGCCCCCAGAAATGTGATTGCCTATCGACTAACAACCAGGTTCCTACTAACTGCTAACTAAACAGAGGGGTGTGGAGTAAGGAAACTTGCCTAAGATTTTATCCGGTCCTGGAATCGAACCCAGGTCCTCTCCTTGAGAGGTGAGTGCTCTAATCACTGAGCTACAGGACTCCACAAACATGGACTGGACTCCACAGACTAAGAGACATAGGCTGTACTCATAAATCAAATTACACCACTATGAATCAATGGGAACTATATATATTGTTTGGGACACAACATGTCAAGGGATTGCCAGGATGGTGGAAAGCGAACAAGATGGAACTTGCTTTACTTTGTCCAGAAAATTCTTATGTTCTTATAAAAAGAAAGATAAAGAAGAAATGGAAGATTAATAAAGCTTGTATGTTTAACTCCCCCCTCTTCGGTAATAACCCTCACCGACCCGATCGCACAATATCCCTGACTGTTCAGTGCCTTGGGACATCCTCCCAACATGAAAGGTGCTAAAAAAAATAAAATTGTATTCTATTCCCATAAACGAGACATGGAGAATCACAAGGAAACTGAAGTAAAACCACTTCCATGATAACGTGTTATAACCGTCAGATTCTCAGAATCTCTGAGTGTTTCCTGCAGTCATTCGCACTGGGACAGTGGGAATGTCCATCACGACCTTCCTCTGTGTGAGAGAAACTAAGGAGAACTTCACTTCATCCTGGAATTAAATACAAACAGTAAAAAAAACTTGATTAAACATTAGAACATAAGAAATGCAAGACGAAAAAAGACAAAGGTCCATCTAGATCGCCTTCCAACTTCCCGGAGGTCACATGCACATATGTCCTATATACTATTTCCCATAATGTTATTTCCTAAAAGAAATCTATCTAATCTGAAGTATCAACATTTCCTGCTTCAACCGTCTATCTAGGGAGCCTAGATTCATTATTCACTCACTGAAATAGTACTTGCGTAGATTCATTCTAAATTTACCTCCCTTCAATTGCACACCATGTCCTCTGGTTTTACTATTCTGGACAAGTTGAAATAGCCTGTGATGATCTGTATGGTCTAGCAATTTTAGAATCTTAAAGGCAGCAATCATGTTGCCTCTCAATCTTCTCTTTTCCAGTGTGAACAAACACAACAAAAATAAATGACATTTGTATAGAGCTTTTCACTCAGGAGGACGTCCCTAGTCACCGGACAGACGGAGATCCACACCCTGGTTGGGAACAGGTGGGGTGGAGGGTGGGGAGGTCAGGGGTAGCTCTCTCCAACAGAATCACCAGGGCACGATTAACCCTCAGGTTACTTTTACCAACAACTTGTCAACATTCAGGACAAGTTTATCTCCTGTGTTTCCCAGCTCCCTGATACAGGATTGACAGCAGATGTGGCCACACTGCAGGATAACAGGATCAGTAAACACATTCAGGCAAACAGGACAGTTTAACTCCTCAATCCAGCTCTGATCCTGGTGTCTAGAATGAAGTCGAGAATGGAACTGTGAAGAGATTGATATGTAAACGGGGCAAAGTTCATTCCGGTGTGGGCGAGGAGACAGAGTGAGAAGATAACAAACCCAGAGACTGTGACATTGGCTACAACAATCTCGATCTCTCCATTGTACTCTCCGCTCCACCATTGGAGGTCACCCATTCAGCCACAATCCCCCAAAACTTTGGAACACTCTCCGTCAATCCCTCTATTTTGCCCCCATCTCACCTTTTTCAAATCCCACCTGAAAATCTTCCTTTTCAACCATGCTTACAGTCACTTCCTGCCACCCCCATTCCCCCGCACCACTGACCAGCTTGGAGTCAGCCTCCATCACTGTTAAATGCTCTGAGATGCTATCCTGCATGAAAGGCACTATATAAGTGCAAGTTGTTTTTGAATTGATGATTACGTATACATTTCCCTATTGGGGACTGGTCCAAATATTTTCCAAGCAATGATGGAGTTAATCATTGGAAAGGAAGTTGAGGATTATCTGTAAAAAAAAACATGGCCATCATGGGTTCAGAAAGTGTCGGTCTTGTCTGACCAATTTTATAGACTTTTTGAGGAGGTATCAGCCCAGTGTGACCTTGGGAAGCCATGTGATGTAGTGTATATAGATTTCTAAACCTTAATACTATGAAGTATTTCTCCACTCAGATGGGTCAATCTCGTGCCCTTGCCCCCGAAGAGATTAAATGTTTGATACTGAAATACAGACGTAATCGAAACAAAGAGCATTGGAATTAACGTTTTATTTGTTCTGATCTGGAATGCATTGTCTGAAAGGGTGGTGGAAGCCAATGTGATAACAACTTTCAAGAGATGTTGGCAGATACTTGGGAAGCATACATTTGCAGGGCTTTGGGGAGAGATCGGGAGAGTGGGATTAATTTGGATAGCTTTTTCAAAGAGTCGGCACATACAGATTGGGCCGAATAGCCTCCTTCTATGCTGTATAATTCCACAATTCTATGAGTTCAACTTATGGTTGATTGGACTAGACAAATATAAGGGAGAGCTTCAGGTTTCCTTGACTGTTCTGCTTCCAACAATTGCTGGAAACTCCTTTTCTTATCTTCTACACTAATAAAATGACAATGTCTGTCTGTCTGTGCTTCAACAAGGATCTCAGTAACCGAATTGACATGGAGACATAATTTATACCTCATCGGAAAGGATTTACAACTGAAAGTGACCTGGGTATATTTGATTTTGAGTCTCTCCTATGATTCATGAGTTATGACTTAAGATGTATTTCAGTTTTCTGTTTTTCGCTTCCGTTACACCTGGTGGCCGCCGAATCAAAGTGGCGCTGTGGCATCGTGCAGTTACAACTGCAATCACTCCAACTCTCCCTCCCACTCGCACTCTGACCTCTCCATTCACAGTCTCCTACTCTGTACCAATGAGCCAAAGCACAAGCTCAAGGAACAGCACCTGATTTATCTGGTGGGGACCTCACAGCCTCAATATTGATTTCAACAATTTCACACCATAACAACTCACCTTCCCCTTCCCCATCTTCTGTGACCATAAGTACATCACCTGAGTCCCAGACATACCTTCTCTCTCTGGTCTGCCAATGTTGTTGCAATTTTCCCCTCCCCTTTATTTTGCAGATTAAAACCTCTATTCCCCTGTTTGGTTGCAACCCCCACACCCTTTGTTTTGCATCATTAACCCTTCTTTAACCCATCATCCCCTGTCCTCTATACCATTTTCTCCTTTGTCTTCCTTGCCCTGCCTCCCACCTGTCTGTTAGCCCTTAGAAACCTCTCCCTCCCAACATGACCCAGTTCCTGACGAAGGATCATGGACCCAAAATTTTGACTCACTTTCCTTTCTCCATAGGTGCTGCCTGATCTGTTGAGTGTTCCCAGCAACTTCTGTTCTAGTTAGACCTGGCGACCGCTGAGTCAAAGTGGCACTGTGTCACACAGCACTTTAGTATGTACACGCACACTGCAGTTACATCTGGTGGCTGCACTGGCTGACCTTGGCGCTGTAGCATCCTGCGACACAGAGCACACATGTAACCAATCGGCGGAGGGAACAAAATAAGGGACGCAGACAAAGCTAAGCCATGGCAAAAACAACAAAAAATTACATTTTTAATGTGCCTTTCATGCCGGGAGGACGTTCCAGTGATTATAAATTAAAGATTTATATTCATTAGTATAAAGGTACCTAAGTGAAAAGCAAACCTTTCAAGGATAAGTAAAGATGCTGGACAAAAGAGAGAAGACCCTTTAAATGATCCTGAAGAACAAAGAAGTACACAGCTGCACTTCAATGCTGAAAGGACTGAAACAGCGTGCCAAAATAAGTTGCCCACTCGAAGAACAGAAGGGCCAAAATGAGTCCTTCCACAGGAGGCCTCCCAGATTAATATAGATAAAGATAAAATGTCTGTCTGTGTGTCAATCTACATTCCATATTGGAATCCATATTGCAAGATTCCTGACTGACTTGGTGAGGTGGAGTGTGCATCCGTGGATGCTGATGTTGCCACTGCCTGAAGTGGTGTGAGATATAACACCTGAATGTAGGAATGGGGCCAAGGGAGTAGGTGGTCGGTTTCATGCAGGTATTAGTGGTGGTGAGAGAGGAGTGGGAGACAGTTTCAAAGGTGTGCATGGAGAGACGGGGTGGGTTGAATGGGTGGGAAGGGTGTGGTAGATGGAAGAGCAGAGGCAGCTGAGCGGATCCGCTTGACTTTGGATTTGAGCAAGTCCAGCATCGCCTCTCAGTTGGCATTGGTGATGAGGATGGGCAAGGCATGAGAGGTTCGACAAGAGTGGAGGAGAGGGAGCTTAAAGAAGAGTGAGCGAGGTGGATAGGTCATTGTGGGAGGAAGCCCAGAGGGGATACAGTTGAGATCACTACAAGGCAGCCAAGAGAGAGGGGGGAGATTTGTTTTTTACCACGCGTGGTAGGAGATGGAGGTGGGTTGGGTGGCAATGGGGATGTGGATTGAGGAGTTAAGGGAGATTAAGTGATGGTCTGAGATTGCTTTGTCGATGATGGTGAGGTACAAGATAGCAAGGCCCTGAGTGATCACCAGGTCGAATCGTATACAAGAACATAAGAAATACTTGACAAAAAAGCCCAAGGTCCATCTAGTTCACCTTCCACCTTCCTGGCGGTCACTTGCACTTATGTCCTGAGCTACCCATGTTGTATATCCCATATTGTTATTTCCTAAAAGAAAACTATCTAATCTGTGCTTGAAAGAGTCAACACTTCCTGCTTCAACCGTCTCCCTTGTCTGTTCCACAAGTTCACTATTCGCTCACTACAATTTTTTATGCATTCTGAATTTACCCACCCCCACCTCCCTTCAGTTGCGGGCAATTACCTCTGGTTTTACTATTCTGGACAAGGTGAAACAGCCTGTTATGATCTATGTTTTCTACTCCCTTTATAATCTTCAAGACAGCAATCATGTCACCTCTCAATCTTTCGCTTTTCCAGCATGAACATACCCAATTTACCTAGTCTCTCCTCATAGTGCAGTTCTTCCATTCCCTCAATCAATTTTGTTGCCTTCTGTTATTTCTCGACTTCTACAATATCCTTTTTGTACTGCGGCAACCAGAGCTGTACACAGTACTATAAATATGGCCTCATCAATGAATTATACAGTGGCAGGATTACCACACTATTTCAGCTTGCTATTGATCTTTGGATGAATCCCAACATCTGAAGTGCTTTACTCACTGCCACAGATCATTGTTGAGAGCACTTCAATTTATTGTTAATCAGGAAACCCAGGACCTTTTCATTTTCCATACATATCATTTTGCTTCAGTTCAAATAATAGTCCCTTACAGTATTTTTTGTCCCCATGCATTTTGGAAGAAAGAATGAGGGGAGACAATATAGGCTGGTAATACAATCTTAAGAGGGATGAAGGAACAGAGAGACCTGGGGTTCAGGTAAATGAATCCTTGAAGGTGTCAGGACAGGTAGATAGAGCTGTAAAAAGGGCATATGGGATACTAGGCTTTATAACTAGGGGCATAGAGTGCAAGAGACAGGAGGTTATGATTAACCTTTATAAAACACTGGTTAGGCCTCAGTTAGAATACTGCGCCCAGTTCTGGGCCCCACACTATAGGAAGGATGTTAAGGCATTGGAAAGGGTGCAGAGGAGATTTACGAGGATGGTACCAAGAATGAGGGACCTTGATCATGAGGAAAGGCGAGAGAGCTTAGAATTATTCTCATTGGAGCAGAGAAGGTTACGAGGACCTAATAGAGGTCTTCAAAATCATGAGGGGATTTGATAGGTTAGAAAGGGAAAAATTGTTTCCACTGGTGGGTGTGTCGGTGACTCGAGGTCACAGATTCAAAATAGTCTCTGTAGAAGAAGCCGAGGGGAGGTGAGAAGGAATTTTTTCATTCAGCGAGTTGTTCAAATCTGGAACGCATTGCCTGAATGGGTGGTGGAGGCCAATTCAATAACAACTTCGAAAACGCGGTGGATGGCTATTTGAGGAGGACATGTTTGCAGGGTTATGGGGAAAGGGTTGGGGAGTGAGATTGACATTACATTGCTCTTTTCAAAGAGCCGGCACAGACTCGATGGGTTGAATGGCCTCTTTTTGTGTTGTATGATTCTATGATTCTATGTGAAGTACTTTATATTTTTCCACATTGAATTTCATCTGCCGCCAATCTGCCCAATTCCAAAGTGTGTTCAAATTCTCCTGTAACCTATTTTGTTCAGCTTTGCAATCTACCCCATTCATTAGCTTGGTGTCATCTGCAACCTCAACCACTGTGCTTGTGACTCCCATTTCCAGATCATTTATAAATATATTAAACAAATAAGATCCCAACAACAACAATAACAACAACAAGATTCCATTTATTGAGCGCCTTTCACGTCGGGAGGACGTCCCAAAACGGCCCCATGTGGTACTCCACTGGTAATAATTTCCCAATCTGAGGACATTCGCTGAACCATCAACCTGCTGAGTTCTTCTGGTCAACCAATTGTCTATCCACTGTGATTTACCTCCACTGATTCCCACTTTCTTTACTCTCAGTACCAGCTTCTCAAGCAGAACTGTATTAAAGGCCTTACTGAAATCCAGACATACATCCACAGCCTTAGCCTTATCAAGTTCCCTTGTCACTTCGTCAAAGTAAATTGGCAAGACCTTCTCTTGCTGAATCCATATTGGCTATCATTTATGATTTTATTTCTGTGCAGATGCGCCATGATTTTATCTTTTATAAGAGTTTCCTTTCTTTGAGCCACAATGGATGTCAACTTCACTGGTCTGTAGTTTCCTGGGTCATTTTTGTTACCTTTCTTAAAAATAGATGTAACATCTGTCTTTCTTCAGTTCCCCGGCACTTCTCCAGTATTCAGTGATTTTTTAAATATTTGTGGCAGAGTTTCTGCGACATTATGAACCCTCCTTCAGTGGCCCTATTTCATTGGTTGTTTTTGTTCTCCTCTTAATGTAACCTTTTTATTATTATCCTTTACATATTTAATTCGAAGCTTTTCTTTGCCAATTTGAGGGCATTTTTGCAGTCCTGTCATGCCTGCTGATATTGAATCTAACTTATATCTGTGCCATTTTCCTTACAGCCCAGAAGGAACATTTACCATTGAGTCTATATGGGCTCCCAGAACAAGGTGTTCATACAACAGTTGCCCTGCCCTATCACTATACCACTTCAAGCTTCTATCCCTCATATATACCTGTCTACTTTCCTGTCTACTATAACGATAATAATCCTTGGATTATTCTATTATCATTGGAGGGATATGAAGCATTGGAGGGATATTAAGCATTGGAGGAATATGAAGTTGATTGAATAATAATAATCCTTGCATTTGATATAGCGCTTTTCACCTCTTGACATCTCAAAGCGCTTCACAGAATATGCTGTAACGCAAATTGACTGTATATTTGTGGGCGAATGCGGCAGCCAATTGCACACAGCAGTGTCTCACAAACAGTCATGGATTGAAAATCACCAATTTTTTTTCGAGGGATTATTAACAGGTGTGTGGAGTAAGGAAACTTGCCCAAGGTTTCGCTCTGCCTGAAACTGAACCCAGTTGTCTCGCTTGCAAGACGAGTGCTCTAACCACTGAGCTACAGGACTCCACAGGATTATTATTATTAGAGAGGCTGAAAGTCTGCCTGCTGCTGATGAAGCAGAGAGAGTGAGGACATGAAGCAGGTGGGGGATTGCTGAGCATAGGGGGTGAGGTGAGGATTTTGAAATTGATCTGTGGGGAAATGGTGGAGCTGAGCAAAGATAATAGGAGTGCGAGAGTGGACTTGGGCTGCAGCTGATGTAGGGATGAGCTGGGGAGTCCAGCAAGCAGAACATTGGCGTAGTCGAGTCTTAACACGATAAATGTGTGGATCAGGGTTTTGGTGCCTGAGGGGAGGAAAGGTGGCAGTGAGGAAGATGACCAATGTTATGGAGGTGAGGAGAGCTCAGCAGGTCAGATCATGGATGTGGGGTTTCAAAGACAGTTGGGAGTCAAACAGAACACTGAGGTTCAATACTGCCTCTGCGACACGACGTGAACATCCATGTAGGTTGACGATGTCAACGTCTGAGTTTACTTTTTAGATCCCATTTATACATCTCTATAAAGAACCCATGAGTCATCTACTCTGAAGACAGAAGAGCTCAAGTTTGTCTTGTGCTCCAGGAACGTCAGAAGGAAATAAACAGATGAATCAATTGGACAAATAGATGGCAGATGAAATTTAATGCAGAAGGTGTGAGGTGATATGTTTTGGGAATTAGCACAAAGCATGAAATTATATAAGGAGTGGAATAGGGATATACACAAAGACCTTTAAAAATGGGAGAACAAGGCAATGAACCACTTTGAACTGGACACATCAGGGTAGGCCATTTTGCTGGTCAAAGAGGATTCTGAGAGCCAAGGTTCACTGACCTCTTCCCACACAGCAGTCATTCCCAATGGATGAGAAGGGTTCAATCAGTGCTGTCTTCAAGGCGATTGACTTACCAGTTGTGATTATTTGGGCTCCGCCCATTCATAAGCAGTTCTAGCTGTCAATCAATCAACGTGACTCCTCCCATGCCCTCGCAATTCTTCCACGGTCCTCCGCCCCCTCACTGATTGATAGCTCAACTCCAGCCACTTGTGAATGGGTGGAGTCCACTCTCAATCAATGCTCCACTCCTCCCATTTCCATCCTGGAGCCGCTATGACTGAATGGAGCTGTTCATGACACAGAAGGTGTCAGTGAGTACACTCTGCAGTGACCAGCACAACATTTTTGCCTGAAGTGACCAGATTTTTGCCGGAATCAACTGCCTTATTTAAAACAGGTAAGAATATAAATGAATTGGGGCCGGGCGTTTTATTCGATTTACCCTGTGTCAATATACAGTGGAAACCCAGTTGCGGTCACTTTGGTAATCCAGCCACTTGGCAACTGTGGACACATCTTCATACTCTCTTTCATTTTCTATGTTAAAAGATACGCCGTCTGCTTCAGTAAATCGGGCACCTCGATCTTTGACAATGGCCCTCGACTGTGGCCGCTGTAAGCCTCTTTACATAGAATTACATAGAATATACAGCACAGAAACAGGCCATTTAGCCCAAATGGTCTATGCCATCGTTTATGCTCCACATGACCCTCCTCCTGCCCTTCCTCAACTAAGCCTATCAGCATAACCTTCTATTGCTTTCTCGCTCATGTACTTATTTAGCTTCCCCTTCTATGTTATTCACCTCAACTGCTCCTCGTGGTAGCAAGTGCCACATTCCCACAGCTCTCTGGGTAAAGAAGTTTCTTCAGACTTTCCTGTTTGATTTATTGGTGACTATTTTATGTTTATGGCCCCTGGTGTTGGTGTCCCCACAATGTAAACATCTTCTCTATGTCTACCCTATCAAAACCTTTCATCATTTTGAAGATCTCCATTAGGTCACCCCTCACCCTTCTCTTTACAAGAGAAGAGTCCAAGCTTGTTCAGCCTTTCCTGATAGGTGTAGCCTTGCAGTTCCGGTATCATTTCTGTAAATCTCCTTTGCACCTTGTTCAGTGCCTCTATATCCTTTCCATAATATGGGGACCAGAACTATACGCAGTATTCCAAGTGTGGTCTAACCAAGGTTCAATATAAGTTCCACATAACTTCCCTGCTTTTCATTTCTATCACTCTAGAAATGAACTGCAATGCTTGGTTTGCTATTTTTATGGCCTTATTAACCCGTGTCGCTACATTTAGTGATTTATGTATCTGTAACCATGGATCTCTTTGCTCCTTTACTCCATTTAGGTTTTTATTTTCCATCCTACCAAAATGTAACCACCTCGCACTTATCTATATTGAAATGCATTTGATAATTAAATGGCCATTCAGCAAATTTATTAATGTCGTAATTTGTTGCAATCTTCCTCAGTATTGACTACACCCCCAAATTTGGTGTCGTCCACAAATTTCTGGACTTCACAAATGGACCGGAGGAAGTTAGGACTACAGCTCCAGGAGCGCAGATCATGAAGGCGAAGTGTTTACACACAGGTCTTACAAGCCATGAGCTTGAGCTACACTTGATCTTCCTGTGCTTGAAAAGAGACGAGCACGATCATAGTGACCTCCCACCTTCTCTGTGCCGTCCTTCAGGAATCAAAGAGAGGTAAGGGGGTTGCAATGTAGTGCGTGTATCGGGGGGTGGGAGGGGTGTTGGTGAGGGGGGTGTGTGTCAAGAGGTGAGGGTTAGTGGTGAGTGTATCGGGGTGAGGAATGTGTGTAGATTCTGTATAACGATTGGACATAAACTAATGATAACAAATGCCTTATTGTAAATTGATCTAGTATTTGCCAAGCGAATGACAATATTTTGGATATTAATATCCACTTGAACAGACAGAAACGTGTGCTTAGTTTAACGTCTCCGACAAATAGCACTTCTTGGTTGATTGTTACAGTGAAAGAGAGATGCTACAGATTATAAAAGATGACACTGAAAATACACATTGTTCATACACAGTGAGAAGTGGCTGTTCACTGGAGAACAACATGTCTCCTTGTTTATAGATATACAAGTGATTTGGGAGATTTCAGTGAGATTCTGAGCACAGCCCCGACTGTGAGACTGGGCATTGCTGGAGAGAAAGATATCAGCGATATATATCCCTGTCTCAGAGCGTGTGAGCTCACACACTGGATGGCAAGTCAGATTCTCCCAACAGGAGCACAGAGACGAGCTGGCGATGAGCTTTACAAAGATGGCTCACGTTTTGCTCCCACACATTGGGTGTCAGGTTCCTCTGATGCTCTGAATGATGTTAATCCAGACGAGCTGTTGCGGTGCTGGTGCTGATTGTGCTGTCTGGCGGCTACAGTGGCTCATTACACTGAACCCCCGGCTCGAGGCCGGACCAATGGGGGAGATCCCGTCTGGAGAGCCGGAATTTCCAGCTGAGTGTCATTACAATGTCGGTCCCGGCATTTACTGCTTTATTGTAAAACGCCAATAAATTGTAATTGTTTGAATCCCAGGAACAGAAGATAGTGTATAAGTGATTCAAACAATCTGAGTGACAGTGGGTATCCCCGGCCCCTGTGAAGGCCAGTGGGGATGGTGAGGCTGCTCAGTGTGACAGGAGAGGGGAGCAGACGGGAGGCTACACAGTGAGGATTAACAGAAATCTTTTAAAACCTATTTTGGTGTTGATCCCGTTCTGACTGAATCTGAATTCCGAATATCTGGAGTCCTGGTATCAGGATCCAGAGCAGGAGCTGAGAGAGACAGAAAAATAATACATAGTGGTATGAGTGAGAGGCTCGTGGAGCAGGACAGTTACAGGCGGGAGTGTGGGTGGGGCAGAGACGATGTGTGGGCAGGGATTCCTCCTCAGGACTGAAATTGTGAGAATCTGTCAGCCCTGAGAGACCAATCTGAGTGAAATCTTGTGATAGAGACAGTTCTCTATTCAAATAACAGCGTGAGATCTTTACATCTTTATCACTGATTCTGAAATAAGAGATGGTTCACATTACAAAGTTAATCTGTTGTGCAGGACTTGGAATTGATAAAGGTTTTGGTCATTCAGTGAGTGACCTGGGTTTGATTCCCAGCAGGGTGAAATGTTGGCCAAGTTTCCTAACTCCACACACAAGCCTGTTTACCCAGCAGTAAACAGGAACTCGGTTGTTAGTCAGTTGGCGGATCGCTTTTCCAGGGGTAATAATTCCTTCAAAAGAAAATAAGAACTTGGTCAGTTCAGTCTATGACTGTCTGTGGGACACTGCTGTGTGCAATTGGCTGCCACTTTTCGCCAACAAAATATACAGTCAATTTGCTTTACAGTATATTCTGTGAAACGCTTAAACATACTGCAAAGACACGATAAGGCCCTACATCAAATGCAAGGATTATTATTATTTGCCGATTCTTGGAGACTATTAGGCGCAGGTTGGAAATGTATGTGTCAGGGTAACTGCTGGAGTTTAACCAGTGATAAAGCCTAGTTTGCCACAGTTGGCAGCTTTCCGCTGCTTGTCCAGCTGAAACCAACAACAACAGATTACTTTGATACAGCACCCTTCACATCAATTTCCAAGGCCCTGGATTGTCATTCAGAACTCTGCAGCTCGTGTACTGTCCCGCACCAGGCTTCGGGACCACATCACTCCCACCCTCGCTCGCCTCCACTGGCTCCCCATCCTCCAGAGGATTGATTTCAAGATCCTCATCCTCACCTACAAGGCCATTCACGGCCTTGCTCCCTCCTACCTCTCCAACCTACTATCCCCCTACCTACCTGCCCGTATCATCCGTTCCTCCGGCTCCGGTCTGCTCCACGTCCCCCGCCCCAATCACCCTACCATTGGTGGTCGGGCCTTCAGCCTCTCAGCCCCGAGGCTCTGGAACTCTATCCCCCAGTGTCTTCGCCGCTTCCTCCCTCTCCTCCTTCAAGGCCGGTCTCAAAACCTTTCTCTTTGACCGAGCCTTCAGCTCCCCTCTCGACTCTCTTCCCCCTTCTCACTCCCTCCCATCCCTCCCCTCAACCTAACCATTTCCCCCCTCCTCGTTCCCTCCCCTCCCCTCACCCTGACCATATCCCCCCTGCTCGGGTCATGACCCAACTGTGTAGCGCCTTGGGACGTCCTCCTGACGTGAAACGCGCTTTATAAATGGAATCTTGTTGTTGTTGTTGTCAAGAGTTTGCACCCGAGCTGGGGTTGGATTCTGGAGGGGTGGAGGCTAAGGGACTGAGGTTGGAAGAGGACTGAAGGTGCAGTGAAAGAGGAGGTTTTGAGACAGACCTTAAAGAAGGAGACCTTGACAACATGTGACAGAGCCCTCAGCCTCTCACTACACCTGCCCACACATCACCCGAAGCTACTTAGTTAATGTACATGTCAAATTGTGCTCAATAGACAGGATTGCGAGTGCATTCACTCCATCCAAGATCAATGTCGATTTTGCCTTTCTTTTTTCAACTCAGGTTTCCTGACCAATAATCCCCCAAATAAAATTGGTAACTCTCTCCATGGCTATTTTGGTGACACTTCTGGTCATTAACTGGATTCACGGGGTCACTCAGGAAATTTCCCAATTTGCCGCATACAAAAACAACAACAAGATTCCATTTATAGAGCGCCTTTCACGTTGGGAGGACGTCCCAAAGCGCTGGACAGTTGGGTCAGGACCCGAGCAGGGGGGAAATGGTCAGGGTGAGGGGAGGGAAGGGAGGGAGTGAGGAAGGGGGAAATGGTCAGGGGGAGGGAAGGGAGGGGGCGAGGAGGGGGGAAATGGTCAGGGTGAGGGGAGGGAAGGGAGGGAGCGAGGACGGGGTAGAGAGTTGAGAGGGGAGCTGAAGGCACGGTCAAAGAGAAAGGTCTTGAGACCGGCCTTGAAGGAGGAAAGGGAGGAAGCGGCGAAGGCACTGGGGGTTAGAGTTCCAGAGCCATACCCAGTCTGCCCCAGACCAAGGACCCATCAGCGTCTATTCAGAGGAGAGAGGATTGAGTTCAAAATCTTCATCCTCAACTTCAAGGACCCTCCATGGCTACCAAATTCCTACCTCTGTGACCCGCTGACCCCATATCATCCTGTCCTTTCCCTCCGGCTTGCTTCACATTCCCCGCCCAGCCTGACCGACCATTTGTAATCGGGCCTTCAACCTTTCTGCCCTCACCTTTTTGAACTCCGTCCCATATTCCTTTGCCTTGGCCCATCCATTGCCTCCTTCAAAGTATGTTTCAAGAACCTCCTCTTCGACCGAGCCTTCAGCCACCCTCCCTACCTTCCACCCTCCCCGATCCCGACCCACAGCTTGGGTCCAAATCCCTGACTGTCCAGTGCCTTGGGCCATCCTCCCGATGTGAAAGGCACTTTACAAATGTAATTTTGGTTTGTATTGTTTTCAGGTGGGTTGTGAAGGTTTCCTTCTTCAAGGTCTGTCTCAAAATCTCCCTCTTTATCATGTCTCACTATGTGTAATTTACTGATTGATGTTGAGACATCGGAAAGGTCTTGCAAGGGGGAGTGTCATGGGCATATTGTTTCTCAGGGATCTCCTATCTTTGATGAGCTACGTTTAAAAAAATATTTAATTTATTTAAGCTACAAAATATTAGGTATAAGTGGTATTCTGTAACAAAATAGTGCCAGAGATATCACACACTCTTGTAGAAATATACATCTATACTAATACAGAAAACAATTCTGACTGTGTGTCTGTCCGCTAATAAGACAACAACCAATTGACGTAGAAATATGCTTTATACTTCATGGGAAAGGTCTAGGGTGTGTCATGGGAAAATTGCTTAGAAGGATCTCAAATTGTTATATAAAGTAAAATAATCTAATATAAAGTATAATAATCCTTGCATTTGATATAATGCTTTTCACATCTTCTAGAGGTCTCAAAGCCTTCACAGAATATACTGTTAAATGAATTTACTATATATTCATGCACAAAATGCACATATATAGTACAGATTATATTAATAATGTGATATGAAGTATAGCAATCCAATATAAAGTATAATTATCTAATATGAAGTACAATGATTTAATATGAAGTATAACAATATAATATAAAGTATAATACTGAAATCTACATTCCATATTCGATGCTTTGGTCACTCGTGTAGCTGCAACGAGTACATCCCTACACTATATCACACATAGCACCCCTGCACTGTGTCAGCTAGTTATTAATAAGTGTAAAGCCACGTGAAAATATTCCCCACGTATTTTGCTTTCTTAATCCCAACAGAGGCAACTCGGGCAATGCTTTCAAATTCAGAACGGTTGAGCAAGGTTTAATGTAAACAGAATCCACTTCAAGGGTTAATGTAATCTCTTCCCAGGCGGGGAATTCACAACATGGAGATCCTTAATAATCCTTGCATTTGATATAGCGCTTTTCACGTCGGGAGGACGTCCCAAAGCGCTTCACAGAACATACAGTAAAGTGAATTGACTGTATATTTGTGGGCGAACGCGGCAGCCAATTGCGCACAGCAATGTCCCACAAACAGTCGTAGATTGAAAATGACCAATTTATTATTGTTTTGTTTTTTGGAGGGATTATTATTAGGTGTGTGGAGTAAGGAAACTTGCCCAAGGTTTCGCCCTGCCTGGAATTGAACTCAGGTCTCTCGCTTGCAAAGCGAGTGCTCTAACCACTGAGCTACAGGACTCCTTGGGTCAGACTATCCAAAGGGGAAGTGAAAAGTCAAGTCAGACCGCGATGGTGAGCAATGAAGTAAAAATAAACAGCGGCTGGAAACCGAGGCTAAATGCAGAGGTTGTGAATGTTGAAGAATAATTGGTGAGTGAGGTTTGGCCTGAATTAGCCTGCCTTCCCCCTGCCACCACTTCTAAGAATGGGTTAAATAAACGAGGAGTCCTGTAACTCTCCTCACAAGCGAGAAGACGTGGTTTCGATTCCTGGGCAGGGAGAAATGTTTGGAAAGTTTCCTTACTCCACACACACACCTCTGTTTACTGAGCAGAAAGTAGCAACCCAGTTGTCAGGAGTTTTAAAATAGTTTTATCAAACAAATGTGCCATGTTACAAGTTAATAAATTCCTTACTGCTACAAGGATAGACTGAATAGGTTAGGCCTTAATTTGCTTGAGGGGAGACATTTAATGGGGCCCTATGTTTAAAATTCTAAAAGGTGACCATAAATAAGCTGTTCTCACTGGTTGGGGATTACATAACCAGGGGACACAAATATATATACATTTGTCAGCCAAGGTCTGACACATGCGGACACCCAACACAGTGCTTAAGCTGAGATTTGCATCCATCCCACCGACACATGGAAACCCCAGAGATAGATTGTTGGAATGGATTGTACAGTCTCTCCCTGGAGGGACACATCCCACTTACATAATTCCAGATACTATCAGGCGCAGGTTGGCAAGAGCCAAGGCTTGGGGAACCCATAGTGTATGTTGGGGTAACTGCTGGAGTCTAACCAGTTAAAACTACATAGCTTGCCATTGATATCACTGTCTGGCAAACGTTCCCGCTGCGTGTCCAGCTTGGACCATACTACCTGATAGGCCTTTGGCTGTAGGGTTAACAGGAGCTGAGAGGGAGGATTCCCTGCTGATGAACCAGGCCGGGCTGGGCTGCCATGAGCAGTGGCCTGGAATACTACAGACCCTCCTCGCTTAGGAACCGGACTAGAGACCGTCACAGAGGGCTGCTCGATTCCGACATCCCATTGCTAGGCACGTAACCTTGGAACCAGTTCAGCTCCGCGGAGACCTCGTTTATCTCCCCCCAAGGAGGACAGTCCCACAAAATATTAGGCACCAAGTTATACAGTTGGTTTGAGAGATCTGAAGTGTCTGCTTTCAAAGAAAGTTCCTTCAGGATCAAAGGTTGAAAAGATAAGTCCAGTTACTGCACAACAAATCCCGAATGTGGCACTTGATGAGATGCGCTGTTTGAGGCGGGAACTCTGTTTAATGAGGAACTGTGTGAATGGAAACCACAACTTCAACCAACACAATTTGGCAAAGACGATAAAGTAGACGAGTATTTCACGCAATCCTCAGCACCACACGTAATTATTAAACAGCTAATCCTCTGTCTGCTGGCAGTAATGATTTCCTGTTATGAATGACTTGTGAATCCATGTTGCAACCGTGAAAGCCAGTCTTGCCGTCAAAATGCACGTCAATTTGTCTTGTTTTAAGTTCAGCAACAAACAGAGCATGAACTATAACATTCTAATAATAAACCAGATACACTCCTCAGATTAACACAGCTATTAATCCAGCAAACTGCTCCAGTAACCGCCAGCATCAGCAATTGTGGGAAGTTCAATTTATTTACAGAATGTGGTCACCTTGCTATACAGCTGTTACACTGGTACATTGGTTTTGAGGTAAACAATATACCTTTCTGACCAGCCTGACACGGAACTTGCATCAAAGGATATATTTTGGAACTACAACAAATGCACATATCGTATTTATCCAGTGCCTTTCACGTCGGGAGGATGATCCAAGGCGATGGATAGTGAAGAGTTTGCATCTGAGCTGGAGGTGAGAATCAAGAGAGGCAGAGGGCAAAGGGAAGGGAGGATGACAAGAGCAAACTACATGACCAAAGAGGAAGGTCTTGAGATGGACCTTGAAGGAGGCAAGTGAATTAACAATGTTATTTGGGGGATTGTTGGCCAGGACACCAGGTGAGGAAGAGAGAAAAACTCCCTTCTCTTTTTCAAATAATTTCTTCAAGTGAGCAGCAATTCTTCACACGATGAAGAGGCAAAGGAACATTAGTGCAACAAACATGATGTGTTATAACCTAATGGCACAAGAGGCCATTCAGCTCCCCCAGCCCAGCCCAGGCTGCCACAGCTTCTCATCTCCAATATCAGTTTCACAATAATGTTATACACTCTCCTCTCCATTAGATCTCACTCCAGTTCTGTTTGTGGGTTGTGTCTGAGCCACAGATACACAGTCTGGAGATGTTGGTGACACAATCCTCCTCCTGAAGGAGAGAAACAGAAACCAGATGATTAATAGTTGTCCCCACTACAGTGTTACCGACTCCGTACTTACCGAGAGGTCTCTCACATCACAGACTCCTGTGTGTCACTGAAACATACATAGGCGGTGGGTGATAGGAGCAGCCTCCGCGCCAGCGTCAAAGATATCCTCACCCCACTCCCACTGCCCCCCACCTCAGTTTGACCATTGACCCTGTCCCTGTAAAGCACTCCAAGATGTTATCCAATATGAAGGGCATTGTATAAATATAAGTTCTTGTTTCCTATCCACATGTCTCTGTTTACACAGTAGAACACAGTCGTTAGTCGATTGGCAGATCACTTTCTGGGGTGTGATAATCGCTCGAAAGAAAGAAATAATTTGGCCACTCAATCCACAACTGTTTTGGGACACACTGTGCGCAATTGGTTGCCTTGTTTCGCCCACAAGACACACAGACAATTCACTTTATAATATATTCAGTGAAGCGCTTTGAGACGACTGAACAAGGTGATGAGGTGCATATAAAGTGCAAGGTTTATTTCTTGTTACTGCTGTTTTTTAGGCTGACGTGGAGGATAATTTGTTTATCGCCTGTTCAACAAACACTCATGAAGTGATTCAGCAATTGTCTGGAGGATTGTTGGACAGGACAAGACAGTGGGAAGCTGACCTTATCCGAGTGCTTAGTGTCGTCTCAATACCTTTTGCATCTCATTACGTGGACAACAACAACAGCAGCAGAACAACAAGAATAACCCAGTGATGGCTTCCACCTGAAACAGATTGGAAATGTAATTAATAACAACAATAAAACAATAATCCTTGGATTTGATACAGCGACTTTCAGACAGAGAACCTCTCCAAATGCTTCACATGATTTACTGGTAAATTGCAGTGACTGTTTTGTGGGTGAACACGGCAGTCAGTTTGCGCAAACCAATGTCCCACGAGCAGCTGTGAAGTGAATGACTGGATGTATCTGGGGGATTGGCAGCCAGGACACCGAGAGAGAGAAACTCCTTCTGTTTTGCTGCAGGATCTTTAACTTCCGTCTGAACAGGCACAGACAAGACATTAATTTCACAACTCATCCAAAGGACGGCACCTCCAAACAGCACTGAATTGCAGTGTCACCTGAGACAGGAGTCCCAAACCCTGATGCGGGGGCTTCAATCCACAACCTCTGACTCAGAGGCAAGAGTGTGACTGATTGAGCCCGGATGACGCACAATTATACACCAATTAGCCTCCATCCCTCCTGCCCCCTCCCCAACCTTTTGGCAAAGATCAAGTGTAGCATCTATAATAACAATAATGATCCTTGCATTTGATATTGCACCTTATCACATCTTTGAGACGTTATTCAGGATTCTCTTGAGATGATATTAAGTCGGTAAAGCCAAATAATATTATTAAAATCAGCGGTATTGTAACATTACAATACATTTACGCAATCAGCACAATTGAGATCATATTACCTGATCCCAGCTTCTGTTGCAACTCAGTCAGTTGCTCTTCTCTGAACCTCTGCCCTAATTACACACTTCCACTTCCTTTTATAACAGTAATATAACTGTTTCGAAAAATGTGGCTGTGTTGTTTCTACACAGCTGTGCTGAAAGCTGGTGCTGCTTATCCTGACCTCTGATCTGTTTTTTTTTACTTCCTCAATCTTGCAATTATAGCAAGATTTTGCTTCCCCACAAAATTAACCAAATCTTGTTTCCATCTACTGCAACGTTAAAAGTACTCCACCCAAGAATGTAAACAACTCCACCCAAGAATGTAAACAACTCCACCCAAGAATGTAAACAACTCCACCCAAGAATGTAAACAACTCCACCCAAGAATGTAAAGAAAAACAGAAGTCGCTGGGAACACTCAGCAGGTCAGGCAGTATTTGTGGAGAAAGGTAAGTGAGTCAATGTTTCGGGTCATTGACCCTTCGTCAGAACCTGTGGTCCAGTCCGTTAGCTTCAGTTCTGACGAAGGGCCGTGGAGTCGAAACGTTGACTCACTTTCCTTTCTCCATAGATGCTGCCTGACCTGCGGAGTGTTCCCAGCGACTTCTGTTTTGGCTTCAGATTTCCAGCACTTGCAGTATTTTTTGTTTTGTCTGTACAAGAATGTTCCTGACTCATCAGTTGCTCACTTTCATCCTGGCATCTAGTCCCTTAAATGATTTTAATATTACTACTAATAGCTTGTTTAATAGCCCTTATACATAACCCCACCATCATCACACTTGAGCAATTATTCTCTACAGTGTCTCTAAGCACTTCACAGAATATACTGTCAAGTGGGCGAAACACAGCAGCCGATTTCATATAGTGACATCCCACAAATAGTCATGGATTGAATGACCACATTATTTATTTGTTTGAACGTTTGGTTTTTGTTTATTAATTTATTTTTGACTGATGAGAGTGTGGTGTGTATCTGCCTAACGCATGGATTGGATTTCCTGATGTCAGGTTGTGTCAGTGTAGGATTGTTCTCTCTCTCTCTCACCTGCTGAGCTGCTGTCAGGGCACAGATCTGCAGTGACTGGTTTGCTGGCTGTCTGGCTGACCGGGTTGTGAGCCACACACGTGTAGCTGTCTCGCTCCCGCCCCGTGACGTTGCTCAGATGTAATGTGGACCCATTGTAGACGACTGTGTTACCAGCAAAGCCCGAGACTTTCTCCCAGTGAAACAGTGGGTTTGTACCGTTGGGAGCAGAGCAGGTCAGAGTGGCAGCTGGCACAGAGCAGTTAGTGGTTACCTTCACCACGGGCTGGGCCACGGGCTCTGAAACACACAATGTCACATCAATGTCAATATCACACAGTAAATGTCATTCTTTACACAACTGTTTGCCGAGTCCGGTGTCCGGCTCATGTGGAAACCCATCACTGTACTTGTGATGGTCCAAACCAGACTGAGAGCATCTCTGCGAAGAGAAGGTGACATAAAAATACTTTTCCTGTCAATTAATACAGCACTTAATGACATAATAATATTCACTGTATTGGATATAATGCTTTATCATGTTGTTCAAACAACGAGAACAACTTATCTATGTGGCGCCCCAGCATAGAGTACCAGAGGCATCTCAGAGGGCTTCACAGAATATATTGTAAACTCTCTGCTGCGTTCATCCACAAACACAGAGCCACCACAACTTATTGTGAAATCTTGTGAAGTGCTATTACTTGTAAGAAAGATAGAAGCCCATGGTATAAAAGGGAGAGTGGCAGTGTGGATCCAGAACGGGCTGAGTGACAGAAAGCAGAGAGTGGTGAACGGCTGCTTTTCTGACTGGAGGGAAGTGTACAGTGGTGTCCCCCAGGAATCAGTATTAGGACCACTGCTCTTCTTAACATACATAAATGATCTGCACTTGGGTATAGCAACACCATTTCCAAGTTTGCGGATGACACAAAGTTAGGTAGGGAGGTACACAGTGAGAAGGATAGGAGTCAACTGCAGGAAGACATAGACAGAACGGTAAACTGGGCAGACACATGGCAGAGGAGTTTCAATGTGGAGAAATGCAAAGTAATGTATTTTGGAAGAAAGAATGAGGGGAGGCAATATAGGCTGGTAATACAATCTTAAGGGGGGGGTGAAAGAACAGAGAGACCTGGGGGTTCAGGTAAATGAATCCTTGAAGGTGGCAGAACAGGGAGATAAGGCTGTAAAAAGGGCATATGGGATACTTGGCTTTATAAATAGGGACATAGAGTATACAAGAGTCAGGAGGTTATGATTAACTGATATAAACACTGGTTAGGCCTCAGTTAGAATACTGCGCCCAGTTCTGGGCACCACACTACAGGAAGGATGTTAAGGCATTGGAAAGGGTACAGAGGAGATTTACGAGGCTGGTACCAGGAATGAGGGACCTTGATCATGAGGAAAGGCGAGAGAGGTTAGGATTATTCTCATTGGAGCAGAGAAGGTTACGAGGAGACCTCTTCGAGGTCTTCAAAATCATGAGGGAATTTGATAGGTTAAAAAGGGAAAAACTGTTTCCACTGGTGGGTGTGTCGGTGACTCGAGGTCACAGATTCAAAATAGTCTCTAAAAGAAGCCGAGGGGAGGTGAGAAGGAATTTTTTCACGCAGCGAGTTGTTCGAATCTGGAACACATTGCCTGAAAGGGCGGTCGAGGCCAATTTGATAACTACTTTTGAAAACGTGGTGGATGGGTATTTGAGGAGGACGGGTTTACAGGGTTATGGGGAAAGGGCTGGGGAGTGGGATTGACATTACATTGCTCTATTCAAAGACCCAGCACAAACTCGATAGGTCGAATGGCCTCTTTTTGTGCTGTGCAATTCTATGATTCTATAAGACGTTTGGATGATGCTGTGCACAATCGGCTGCTGCATTTCACCCACAAAACACTCACAAAAATCTACACATACCTGTGAAGTGAGTGAGGATTTTCATCCAGTGAATTCCTGGCCAGGACACCGGGAGAGAGAAACTGCTTTTCTTTTCAAATAGGCCGTGGGATTTTTAACATCCAGAGGCACAGACAGGACCTTAGTTTAATGTCTCATCCAAAGGACATCACCTCCAACAACAGCACCTCCAACAACAGCCTCCAGCAACAGAATGTGCTGTGAAGTGAATTGACTATATATTTGTGGACGAAACGCAGCAGCCAATTGCACACAGCAGTGTCCCACAAACAGTCATGGATTGAGTGACCAAATTATTATTTTTTTCTTGAGGGATTACTATCAGGCTTGAGGACTAAACTTGCCCAAGGTTTTGCCCTGCCAGGAATCGAACCAAGATCTCTTGCTTGTGAGACGATTGCTCTAACCACTGAGCTACAGGACTCCACAACTATTAAGTGTTATTGGAGTATAATTCCAACGTGGGGTCTTGAACCCACAAACTTCTGATTCAGAGACGAGAAGGAGCCTAATCCAGCCAGACCAGTACTCACCAAAGACTTTCAGATGAAATGTAAGCTCATCTCTCTGCCGCAGCACCTTTCCCAGGTAGTTTGTTTGGATGCGATATTCTCCACTGTCTTCCATGTGGACATCTTTAAGTAACAAAGAGCGATTGACTGTGAGCTGAACCCGGTCTCTATAGAGAGGATGGACAATATGTGCATTTCCTATAGAGAAGGGCTGATCAGAATTCCAGCCGAGGATTTTAATTGAGTGTGGGCTTTCCCGGCGAGCTGTCACTTCGTATTTCATGTTGTTGTCGTGAATTACAGGGAACTGGACATCTTGACCGACGGAGAGATTGGTGACTGTGTCCGGGATGGCCCTCACAGCCGGGCTGCCCAGTCTGACACAGAGCAGGACTGAAAGAGGAGAAACAGCAAAAATTTACAAACAACAGCAACAACTTGCACTTATATAGCGCCCTCCACACAGGGCAGCATCTCAGAGCGCTTAACAGTGGTGGAGCCTAACTCCGAGCCGGGGGGATACAAGGGCTGTAAGCACAGTTGAAGAGGAAAGTCTTCAGGCGAGACTTGAAGGAGGGGAGAGTGGGGGCAAGGCGGAGGGATTGAGGGAGAGTGTTCCAGAGTTTTGGGGTCTGCTGCCGATCTCTGATGGTGGGTGCAAGGGACGAGTGCCAGGAGGTCAGAGTGGTAGGGAGCTGCCAGGGAGTGAAGGGATTTGAATACGAGTGTGAGGAACCTGAAGTTGATCTGTTTGTTAATGGGGAGTCAGTGGAGCCTGAGCCAGAACTGGTTATTGTGGGTACGGGCTGTGGTGGAGGGAGGACAGCTGGGGACCAAACTGGACGCCGAGGTTGAACACTGGTTCGGTGCATCTGAGGGAGAGCCCCGGGAGGTTGAGGAGTGAAGACATTTAAACTGCAGAGGTGAAGCACAAGACAACTGAGAGGTGGGACCTGTTGGTGAGTCTAACGCGAGTGGACAAAAAAAAAGCAGCAACAGCTTTTCTTCAGCTCCTTAACTCAAACCAAATAGATTCTGACATTAATTCCTCTGGACATCATCCCTTTCCAGGACTGAACAATAACTTTGATCAATATTGCCAACCCCATCAGCTTTATTTCCTACCCTATCCCTGCTAAATATATTTTATTCAATCATGGAATCCTGTAGCTCAGTGGTTAGAGCACTCGCCTCGCAAGAGAGAGACCTGAGTTTGATTCCCACCAGGACGAAATGTTGGGCAAGTTTTCTTATTCCATACGCCTCTGTTTACCAGGCAATAAATAGGAACCCGGGTGTTAATCGATTAGCAGATCGCTTTTCCAGAGGTAATAATCCCTCCAAAAAACAATCATAAATTAGTCATTTTAATCCATGACTGTTTGTGGAACATCGCTGTAAGCAATTGGCTGCCCGTATCACCCAGAAAATATATGGTCAATACGGTTCACAATATATTCTGTGAGGCGCTTTGAGACGTCTCGAAGATATGATAAGGTGCTATATCAAATGCAAGGATTATTATTGTTGCTATATTATTTGTAAAGGAAGTGCATGCAATTCATGGTGTGGGGAAGGGGGAGAAAGAGAG
This sequence comes from Callorhinchus milii, assembly GCF_018977255.1. Classification (NCBI taxonomy): domain Eukaryota; kingdom Metazoa; phylum Chordata; class Chondrichthyes; order Chimaeriformes; family Callorhinchidae; genus Callorhinchus; species Callorhinchus milii. The sequence continues at coordinate 2,394,637 of NW_024704771.1, forward strand.
AGGGGGGGACACACAAATGCTGTATCTGATCACTGTAAATCAATGGCATATTAATCTTTGCAAGGACAGGCAGTTTAAAAAACTGTAGCCTTCAATGCAAAGTCTTGCTACTCTGTAAAAAGGAGATCTACCACTGCGGCACCAGAAAAAACCCAAACTTCCATACCCGGGTGAATATTACCTGTAATAATTCTGAAGAGAGTCACCATGTTTGGGGATCGGGGAATCTCCAGCCGACATCCTCTTACATTTGATAACTTTGCGGTTGTCTGTGCGCAAATTGGCTGCCGCACTCGCCTACAAAACACAGAGTTAACACACTTTACAGTGTATTCTTTGAAGAGGTTGAAATTATTATTATGATTAATATTGTCACCCCATTTGGCATTTGATCAAAGACGCTCATGTTTGAAAAGTGAACAGAGGAAACATTCAATATTTCCGAGACGTTCTCATTGTAAGGAAAGAGTTCAAATAAAATGATAACGCTGTGGAAATGTACTCTGTAGGAATGAACACGTTGATGTGACTCAGAGTCTCCAACTCTATTCACAAGAAACAATTCAACGGTTAATGCTTCAACACATACAATGATACACGCAGTAAAATTCAACAAAACCGTTCAATCATTAGAGCACTCGTTTCGCAAGCGATTCGATTCCCGGCCGGGCAAAATCTTGCGCAAGTTTCCTTACTACACACTCCTGATAATAATCACTCATGAAAAAAACTAATAATAAAAAAATTTTGGTCACTCAATCCATAGCTGTTTGTGAGACGCTGCTGTGTGCAATTGACTGCAGCATTTTGTCCAGAAATATACAGTCAATTTACTTTAAGGTCTATTCTGTGAAGCGCTTTGAGACATCTTGAAGACATGAAAAAGCGCTGTATCAAATGCAAAGGTTATTATCATTATTATTACCCAATTCCATTGAGAAAGTCGCTGACCACCAGCTGTTCACAACTGTTCCTCCTGCACTATTCCAAAGTGACATCTTTCTTTTATGTGTTTCTAACTCGCCTCCCCTTGTCAGAGAGACGGCTCCCACCCTTCGCTGGCTGCTGGAGACCTTGAACAAGCTCTTTTCCGGGAAAAGAACTGATAGGGAAACAGAGAGATAAACAGTATTTTGGGGGAGGGTTCTACCATGGATTCTTAGTGTGAGATAAGCAGATGTGCACGAGGGCATTTCTCCTTCTGAGGCCACTTGTTTTCACATCTGGCTCAAGGACATGATCAATTAATCTCAGAGGAGTGTCCGCCTGCTCAAGAGAATATGAAATCAGACTTGTGCCAGGGTCAAATGACTTCACTAACACTGGTTACCGCCCTTAAGCTAATCATTAAAACACACAACATTGTTCCTACCCCGGTAACTAAGGAATCCAATTCTAAAAAGACTATGAGTTTTGGTTACATTCCAAAAAGTATATCAAAGATTGGAATAGGTATTAGCAGTTGATTGACTGTCCTTTGATCAGCAAAAATAACCTTATCTTGAAACTGGTTGAGACTCTTCGATGATCAAAGAAGTTGAGTTATTGCTGACTTTTCTATACGAGCTGCGAACACAAGGAAGTTGGAGAGAGAGATGATCAAGAAGCCTGAAACACAGACAGCGGAAGCTCCAGAGACAGGTAACTGATCATTATCACTACCCACTTCTCTACTTGATTGATGCCTTATCCAATAGATTTTGTGTCAAAGTTGTGTTATTATTATTTGACAATCTAAATACAACAACAAAATTACATTTAGAGCGCGTTTCACGTTGGGAGAACGGCCCAAAGCTGAACAGTCAGGTGTTGCGGCCCGGGTATGGGGGAGGGGTGGTGTAGGGGTGAAGGAAGGCAGAGAGGTAGGAGGGCGACTGAATCATAGAATCATAGAATCATAGAATGTTACAGCACAGAAGGAGGCCATTCGGCCCATCGAGTCTGTGCGGCTCTTTGACAGAGCAACTGACTTTTATTAACCCCACTCACCAGCTTTCTCCCCATAACTCTGCAAACCCGTCTTCTCCAGATACCTATCCAGTTCTCTCTTAAAAGCTGTTATCGAATCGGACTTCACTACCCTTTCGGGCAGATCATTCCAAATTCTAACAACTCGTTGAGTGAAAACATTTCTTCTAACCTCTCCTCTGCTTCTTTTGGTAGATATCTTAAGACTGAAGGCACGATCGAAGAGAAGAGTCTTGAGACCAGCCTTGAAGGAGGCAATGGAGGAAGCGAGACGAAGGGATCGTGGGATGGAGTTCCAGAGTGTGAGGTGCTGGCCCGAGACACCCGGCCCACCTCAGGGTCCACAAGACCCCGGCCCAGCCTGCAGCTGCCGGTCCCTGCCTCTGGCTACCGGCCTCGATCCCCGGGAGACTAGCCCTGTGACTCCCTGCCACTGCCTGACTTACCTTCCGTGAGTCCCGCTCGGTTTTACTTGGGTTTACGATGCCCTCCCACTCGCTGGCTCCCAACTGTCCCTCCCACTCTCTGGCTCCCAACTGTCCCTCCCGCTCTCTGGCTCCCAACTGACCCTCCCGCTCGCTGGCTCCCGACTGTCCCTCCCGCTCGCTGGCGCGTGACTCTCCCTCCCACTCGCTGGTGCGTGACTCTCCCTCCCACTCGCTGGCTCCCGACTGTCCCTCCCGCTCGCTGGCTCCCAACTGTCCCTCCCACTCGCTGGCTCCCGACTGTCCCTCCCACTCGCTGGTGCGTGACTCTCCCTCCCGCTCGCTGGCTCCCGACTGTCCCTCCCACTCGCTGGGACAGTCAAGGATTGACAAGGATATAAAATTAATTTCGACATTTGATTTATTATCCGTCCCAAATAAACCATTCAGAAGGAGGTACTGAGGGAGGATCATCATTTTTATTACAAAAAATAATTTAGCGTCTTATTGTGTGTCCCTCCAAGTCCTGGTGCTGAGCCAGGCTGGGCTGGGCTGGGCTGCCATCAGCAATGCCCTGGAATACTGCGCACCCGTCTGGCTCAGGAACCGGAGTCTCTCCCGTTGGCCTGGGCAACACTCCCCAAATAAAACTAACCAGTCACTCCATGGCTACTTGTGGTTACGTGGAAATTAGCTGCCGCGATGCCCCAAATAAAATGATATCTGACAATGTGATCAGCCTCTACATGAAGTAGAAGAATTATTAATATTATTAATAAATGTAAAGCCAGGTTTTGCTTTCCTAAACCCATCCCGTTAAACAGAGGAGACTCAGCCAATGCTTTCAAATTCAGTAACAAGGCCAGACACACACACTTACCCTGCTTCTCACAGCGGCTTCAGAATGGAATAAGACCAATTTACTGTAAAAATAATCTACTCCAAGGGTAAATGTCATCTCTCCTGGGAATTTTGACTGTTGGGGACTTTGATCTCATGTAACTAACAGATTTCTACAGGTGAAGCAATGCTTCATGTATTTGTTTCAAACCTTAGGATGATTAAGATAATATGAAACATTAATATAAGTAATCATACAATGTCTTTAATTATCTATTAATATTCTGTAAAATTTACCAACAATGCTGTAAACACTGCCGACTTATTATTATGAAAGGGCAACTTACTGCTGGGAATTTTTTGTAATTACTTTTGAAAAATTCCGAGTTGCTGGTGATTTCCACGACAACTTTATATGTTAATATAGACTTGACATCTGTCCCCAGGAAGGGGATTTGCATCTCTCCCCACGCAGGGGATTTCAATTTTTAAGGTCAGACAATCATATCATGAGTAACAAATTAAATACAACCAGTGATCACACAGCGAATGGAAACCAAGGCTAAGTGCAGAGGCTGTGAATGTAAAAGAGAACATTTACTGTATCAGGAAACCGTGAGAAAGCCACAAACAGCACATTTAAACACATAGTGGATTAGTCTCAGTTACCTTCTCTCTTACATTTTCACTCACCGCTTTCTGCAATAAAAAATAGAAATGGCAGTTGTAACTTTACATATTGTCTATGTATATAACAAGCTCCGCCCTCAATACATTATTGGGCCACGTTTAGCTGACAAATTGATGTAGTCAGCCCTGTGTGTGACACATGTGGAAACCCATCACCATGTTTAAGAATATCCAAATCAAGTTGAGTTTCCATGCATCCCAACCCACCTACACATGGAAATCCCACAGATAGATTGTTGGAATGCGCTCTCTTCCTATGGAGGAACAAATCCTGTTTACCTAATTGCGGAAAAAGTATTAGGCACAGGATGGGAAGAGCCAAGGCTTGGGGACCCATGAGTATCTGTTGGGGTAACTGCTGGAGTCTAACCAGCAAACCATACAGCTTGCCATTGATATCACTGTCTGGCAAGCTCGGTCCAGCTCGGACAATTAACTTGTAAGGTTAACAGGAACTGAGTGGTATGTGTCATGGATACCTTGTGTTTATTAATGCTCTACCTCATTCTAACAATATTGGCTGTAGATAGTCTATATATAGAAAGTTTGGGTTGAAATAAGCCGCTTTGCTTTAAGAGTAATTATGATTCGGGCACCACAATATAATTTTATAGCGGGACAGCCTTGGAGACGCAAAGTCAGTGATCTGGGTGAGTGTTGCAACAAAAAGGCAGGAAAAGAGGTTGTGTGGAGCCTGGAGCGGCAAGTGACATATTGGATGGGAAGGAGTTAAAATAGGAGGCGGCTCATTGGACTCAAAGTCGCTCTTGGCGTTAGTGTCATCAAGGGAGGGTTGCCTCCGGGTCAAGATTGTTTTTCTTTGTTTACTAACGTTAGATAAAGCTGCCGGTGACACAGTTCTGCTGTCAGGGTTTTATTTTTTGTTCAAGTTGTGACCGTCTATTTTATTGTCGGGCGTGTAAGTGAGCCATAGGGTCCATTGTTAGGACCAATAAAATACCGTTGTCTTCTCTAAAAAGTGCATCTCGAGTCTCTGTTAAATTCAAGGAGGGAGAGAGAGACACAAACAGGTTAATGAGAAGTCATCTGTCTGAGAGTGCGAAGGGCACTGACTGAAGTGTCCCATTGTTGCGCTATAAGGCATTGGGATGACCTGTCGTTGTGTTAATTCTCATATAGAGTTCTCAGCAGAACTCACAGAGAACAATCTACACAGAAGCCACGAGTACACTGGGCCCTTCACATAACATGTGTAAACATTCAGAGGACTCCCTGTCCCCAGTGATTGGTCTGCCCTGCAAGGTCCTGCCAATGAGCCAGGCTGGGCTGGGCTGGGCTGGGCTGGGCTGTCAGCAGCAATGACCTGGAACCCTGCGGACCTGCCTGGCTCAGGAACCAACTCCTGCTCTGTATCACACTGGTTGCTCTGCACTGTGTCGCACTGGTTGCCCTGCACTGTGTCGCATTGGTTGCCCTACACTGTGTCACACTGGTTGCCCTTCACTGTATCAAACTGGTTGCCCTGCACTGTGTCACACTGGTTGCCCTTCACTGTATCAAACTGGTTGCCCTGGACTGTGTCACACTGGTTGCCCTGCACTGTGTCGCACTGGTTGCCCTGCACTGTGTCACACTGGTTGCCCTTCACTGTATCAAACTGGTTGCCCTGCACTGTGTCACACTGGTTGCCCTTCACAGTATCAAACTGGTTGCCCTGCACTGTGTCACACTGGTTGCCTTGCACTGTGTCGCACTGGTTGCCCTTCACTGTATCAAACTGGTTGCCCTGCACTGTGTCACACTGGTTGCCCTGCACTGTGTCGCACTGGTTGCCCTGCACTGTGTCGCACTGGTTGCCCTGCACTGTGTCGCACTGGTTGCCCTGCACTGTGTCGCACTGGTTGCCCTGCACTGTGTCGCACTGGTTGCCCTGCACTGTGTCGCACTGGTTGCACTGCACTCTGTCGCACTGGTTGCCTTGCACTGTGTCGCACTGGTTGCCCTGCACTGTGTCGCACTGGTTGCCCTGCACTGTGTCGCACTGGTTGCCCTGCACTGTGTCACACTGGTTGCCCTGCACTGTGTCACACTGGTTACACTGCACTGTGTTGCACTGGTTGCCCTGCACTGTGTCGCACTGGTTGCCCTGCACTGTGTCGCACTGGTTGCCCTGCACTGTGTCGCACTGGTTGCCCTGCACTGTGTCACACTGGTTGCCCTGCACTGTGTCACACTGGTTGCCCTGCACTGTGTCACACTGGTTGCCCTGCACTGTATCGCACTGGTTGCCCTGCACTGTGTCGCACTGGTTGCCCTGCACTGTGTCGCACTGGTTGCCCTGCACTGTGTCGCACTGGTTGCCCTGCACTGTATCGCACTGGTTGCCCTGCACTGTGTCACACTTGTTAGAAAATAAAATCAGCCAAATCTGTAAGGAAATAACGCTAATTCCTCTAACCAGATATCAGACTGTTTTATTATAATTCGTTCGTTATTCACCAATATCCCGATGGGTCAGACCATACAATCAACAGATCTTATAACGGAATAACACCACTATAGATATCTCGGTTGAAGAGTTCAACACTGTGTCTTTCCAGCACACAAGTTTGATTCTTCATGTTTTCAGTCTTCTTGCTTACAGCTTTCAATCTTCCATCTGATATCCTCAGTCTTAGTGTTTCCAGCTCTCAGTCTTCCATCTCTGTACCCTTGTCTCCGCAGCCCGGGACGGTCCATCTCCCGTATCCTTGTCTCCGCGACCCGGGACTGTCCATCTCCCGTATCCTTGTCTCCGCGACCCGGGACGGTCCATCTCCCGTATCCTTGTCTTCGCAGCCCGGGACGGTCCATCTCCCGTATCCTTGTCTCCGCGACCCGGGACGGTCCATCTCCCATATCTTTGTCTCCGCGACCCGGGACGGCCCCGTACACAAAGTTATCGGAACTCTTATACCAATGTTCATCCAATCATGGTGCCGACATTAGATCACCGCACCGTCGAAATCATGCCGGGTTCACGTGAACACCTCATGGGGTGTACGTGCCTCACACACACAAACACACTGTCCTTGAGACAGTCCGTCATCTCGTGTACGTGTAGGGAGTTTCAGTCCAGCTGCCCACAACACACTTAACTTAAAAGTTAACCCGTTCGCAACATCTATTATGATTCTAACATTATACAAAAAGTGTAAATTCTAACACACTGTTTTCCCTGCACTGTGTCGCACTGGTTGCCCTGCACTGTGTCGCACTGGTTGCCCTGCACTGTGTCGCACTGGTTGCCCTGCACTGTGTCGCACTGGTTGCCCTGCACTGTGTCGCACTGGTTGCCCTGCACTGTGTCGCACTGGTTGCCCTGCACTGTGTCGCACTGGTTGCCCTGCACTGTGTCGCACTGGTTGCCCTGCACTGTGTCGCACTGGTTGCCCTGCACTGTGTCGCACTGGTTGCCCTGCACTGTGTCGCACTGGTTGCCCTGCACTGTGTCGCACTGGTTGCCCTGCACTGTGTCACACTGGTTGCCCTGCACTGTGTCGCACTGGTTGCCCTGCACTGTGTCACACTGGTTGCCCTGCACTGTGTCACACTGGTTGTCCTGCTCTGTGTCACACTGGTTGCCCTGCACTGTGTCGCACTGGTTGCCCTGCTCTGTGTCACACTGGTTGTGTGGGTGACCTCAGGTGATGTCTGTGTCGGGGAAGATGTCCAGTTCCATGTAATTCACCACAACAACTGCATGAAATACCAAGTGACAGCTCATGGTCAACAGCTGTTTCTTACTTAACGATGTGCACATTGCAACAACAACTAACATTTGTCCTGTGCTCCTCACGCAGGACAGCGTCGCAGAGCTTGACAGTAGCAGATCACGATACTGAGCCGGGGGAAGTGTGAGTAGGGGGGTGGCAACCATTGATGAGTGAGACTTCAGGAACGAGCTGAAGACGGGAAAGGAAGGAAGGGGCAAGGCAGAGTGATAGAGGAAGAGTATTCCAGAGCTTTGCAGCCTCGTGGCTGAAAGTGTGGCCACCAATGGTGGAATAGAGGGCCCGAGGAACATGCAGAGGCCGGAGTCAGTCGAGCGGAGGCAGCGGGTTATGGGTTAGGGGGTAAGCAAGTGGGAGAGGTTGGGAGGTGCCAGGGGATTGTAAGATTATATTTGTGATATAAGAAAGAAAAGGCTACAGAACTCAGACACCTGCCTATCTCAAGGCTGAGAAACAAGTAGGCTGTGGCAGGCTGCCCGGAAGTTGTCCATATCTCTCTCTCTGTGCAAAGCAGCCTACGACAGGTGGGAGCTGTCTCTGTGACAAGCGGAGATAGAGTTAGAAACACATGAACTTTGATATAGTTGGAGCTGTTATAAAGGGTCAGCACACTTCCCAGTGGAATCAATATCGATTCTACTGTACCTATGGTCTCAGTTTTAAGAATAAGTTAAGATAATTGTATTACTTAATAAACCTTGGGGTATTACACCACCATATTTGTCATTTCCATCTGAATCTCTTACAGCATGAGGGGATTTGGAAATAAACGTGAGGATCTTGAAATCAATCCTTTCGGCAATAGGGAGCCAGTGGAGCCTGGCTAGAACTGGTGTGATGGGTGTATGGAGTTTAGTACGGGTGAATCAGCTGGATCCTGTGCACGGTGGAGCTGAGAGACCGGCAAAGAGGGCATTTGAGAAATCCAGTCCGGAAGTGACGAACGCATGGATGAGTGTTTCGGCTGTGTCCTGAGTAAGGAACAGTCGGAGGTGGGCAATGTGGCGAGGGTGGAGAAAGGCAGGGATGGGTTGCTGGGAAGGAAGAACAGCTGTGGATCAAACCTGATGCCCAAGTTACATATAGGTTTGGTGAGTCTGAGGGATAGGTCAGGGAGGTTGAGAAGGTCAGAAGTATGTATATGGAAAGAGACAAGGAACCATCTAAAGTGAAGATATTCAACTGGAAGAGGGCAAATTTCAGTGAACTAAAAAGGGACCTAGCCAAGGTGGACTGGAAAGAAAGATTGGCGGGTAAAGAGCAGTGGGAAGTCTTCAAGGATGAGATAATAATAATAATAATAATAATAATCCTTGCATTTGATATAGCGCTTTTCACTTCGGGAGGACGTCCCAAAGCGCTTCACAGAACACACTGTAAAGTGAATTGACTGTATATTTGTGGGCGAACGCAGCAGCCAATTGCGCACAGCAATGTCCCACAAACAGTCGTGGATTGAAAATGACCAATTTATTATTGTTTTTGGTTTTGGAGGGATTATTATTAGGCTCTGTGTGGAGTAAGGAAACTTGCCCAAGGTTTGGCCCTCTGCCTGGAATTGAACTCAGGTCTCTCGCTTGCAAAGCGAGTGCTCTAACCACTGAGCTGCAGGACTCCACATTCAGGACCCCAGATAGTTCGGGAACAGAATAAATACATTCCCACAAAAGGGAAAAGTAGGGCTTCCAAACCTCCATGGATGACGAAGGTAATTGTATCTAAAATGAAGCAGAAAAAGGAGGCGTATGACAAATGTCAAACCCAAGATACAGAAGACAACCAAATTGAATATAGGAAGTGCAGAAGAGGTTTGAAAAAGGAAATAAGAGCAGTAAAAGGATTATACGAAAAAAGGTTAAGGGGTAACATTAAAGGGAATTCTAAAATATTTTACAAACATATCAAGGAAAAAAGGCTAATCAAAGGTAGGGTGGGGCCAATTAAGGACCGAGGGGGAAATCTTATTGTGGAGGCAGAGGGCATGGCTGATGTGCTGAATGAGTACTTTGCATCTGTCTTCACAAAAGAAGTGGATGCACCAAATGCTACAGTATCAGAGAGGGTAGAGGAAATGGATAGGATAAGTATAAACAAAGAGGAAGTACTGAAAAGGTTGACTCCGCTGAAGTCGCCAGGTCCGGACGGGATGCAGCCAAGGTTACTATGGGAGGCACGGGTACAAATAGCGGAGGCTTTGGCTACAATTTTTCAATCTTTGTTGGACACAGGAGTGATGCCAGAGGACTGGAGAGTGGCCAATGTTACTCCCCTGTACAAAAAGTCACAGAAGGACAAACCTGGGAACTACAGGCCAGTCAGCCTCACAACAGTAGTGGGGAAACGCCTGGAGACTATAATCCGGGACAGAATAAATCTTCACTTAGAAGAATATGGGTTAATTAGGGACAGCCAACATGGATTTGTTAAAGGCAAATCTTGTCTAACAAATCTGATAGAATGAGGTAACGGAGAGGGTGGGTAAAGGTAGTGCAGTTGATGTAGTTTATATGGACTTTCAAAAGGCATTTGACAAAGTGCCACATGAAAGACTTGTAAGAAAGATAGAAGCCCATGGTATAAAAGGGACAGTGGCAGCATTGATCCAGAACTGTCTGGGAGACAGAAAGCAGAGAGTTGTGGTGAACGGCTGCTTTTCTGACTGGAGAGAAGTGTACAGTGGCGTCCCCTAGCGATCAGTATTAGGACCACTGCTCTTCTTAATATACATAAATTATCTGGACTTGGGTATAGCAAGCACCATTTCCAAGTTTGCAAAGTTAGGTAGGGAGGTACACAGTGAGAAGGATAGGAGCCAACTGCAGGAAGACATAGACAGAACGGTAAACTGGGCAGACACATGGCAGAGGAGTTTCAATGTGGAGAAATGCGAAGTAATGCATTTTGGTAGAAAGAATGAGGGGAGGCAATATAGGCTGGTAATACAATCTTAAGGGGGGTAAAAGAGCAGAGAGACCTGCGGGGGGGGCAGGTAAATGCATCCTTGAAGGTGGCAGAACAGGGAGATAAGGCTGTAAAAAGGGCAAATGGGATTCTAGGCTTTATCAATAGGGACATAGAGTACAAGAGTCAGGAGGTTATGATTAACTGATATAAAACACTGGTTAGGCCTCAGTTAGAATACTGCGCCCAGTTCTGGGCACCACACTATAGGAAGGATGTTAAGGCATTGGAAAGGGTACAGAGGAGATTTACGAGGATGGTACCAAGAATGAGGGACCGTGATGATGAGGAAAGGCGATAGAGGTTAGGATTATTCTCATTGGAGCAGAGAAGGTTACGAGGAGACCTAATAGAGGTCTTCAAAATCATGAGGGGATTTGATAGATTAAAAAGGGAAAAACTGTTTCCACTGGTGGGTGTGTCGGTGACTCGAGGTCACAGATTTAAAATAGTCTCTAAAAGAAGCCGAGGGGAGGTGAGAAGAAATTTTTTCACGCAGCGAGTTGTTCGAATCTGGAACACATTGCCTGAAAGGGTGGTCAAGGCCGATTCGATAACTACTTTTAAAAACGCGGTGGATGGGTATTTGAGGAGGACGGGTTTGCAGGGTTATGGGGGAAGGGCTGGGGAGTGGGATTGACATTAATTGCTCTATTCAAAGAGCCGCACAGACTCGATGGGTCGAATGGCCTCTTTTTGTGCTGTACAATTCTATGATTCTATGATTCTTTGAAGTGTAGGATAGAAGATGCTGACAGGAGCCAATGATTATGGCTTCCGTCTTGTCAACATTTAGATGTAAGAAGTTTGCGCTCATCCAGCATATAAATGAGGAAGAGGAGGATGCGAAAGATGGAGCCCTGGGAGTCCTGCGGAGTACTGTAGCTCAGTGGTTAGAGCACGTGCCTCACAAGTGAGAAGCCTGGGTTTGATTCCCAGGCAGGGAGAAATGTTGGGCAAATTTCCTTACTCCGCACACTGCTGTTTACCTAGCTGTAAGTAGGAATCCAGTTGTTCGTCGATTGGTGGATCACTTTTACGGGGGTAAATGCAAGAACGTTCTTAAGGTGCTGGACAGACAGAGTTTCGGACCCAAGCTGGTGTTTGGGGTCGGGGAGGGTGTAGGGCAGAGAGGGGGAACTGGGTGATCGAAGAGCACGTTCAAAGAGCAGGGTCTTGAGATGGACTTGAAGTTGGCAAGGGAGGAAAGGCAGCTGAAACCCTCGTCCATGCGTTTGCATACCTCAGGAACACTGACCTCAGAAATGTAACACAACAACAACTTGCCTGGATATTACTGCAGTGTTGAACCATATCCATTTCATTGTGAGTTACAAAGATTTGTGTGACAAGCTACACATGGACCAATCAGAGTATTGCAGAGCGGAGCTGACAAAGTATGTGGACAATATATACTGTTCTATCTGCTCATTGCTCTCTTTTACTGTAGGATGTGGTGAGGCCAAGAGGATAAGAGATGAGGTTACTGAGGGCGATCTATATGGGTTAAACGTGCTCTTTATCGTTGTCTCGTCATCTCGATACTGTAAATGGTTAACCAGTTTATCCTTTGACAATTTGGGGTGAGCGAGTTTGGGGGGATCGGGGTTGAAGCTTGTCTGCCGAGCAAACCCCGGTGGAAGATATTTGGGTCTAATTTTGGTTAATGGGGGTGAGGAGGTCTAACCTCACTCACCAATCATTCACAAACTCTGCCTCGGTTTCCAGTCGCTGTTTGCTCACTTGTTATATTTTCCTTTATTGCTCTCCATCGTGGCTCTGACATGACTTTTTACTTCACTTGCCCTTTGGATAGTCTGACCCTATGATCTCCATGTTGTAAATCCCCCGCCTGGGGAGAGATTACATTAAGTGGAGTCCTGTAGCTCAGTGGTTAGAGCACTCGCTTTCCAAGCGAGAGACCTGAGTTCAATTCCAGGCAGAGGGCGAAACCTTGGGCAAGTTTCCTTACTCCACACAGAGCTTAATAATCCTCCAAAAACAATAATAAATTGGTCATTTTCAATCTACGACTGTTTGTGGGATATTGCTGTGCGCGATTGGCTGCCGCGTTCGCCCACAAATATATAGTCAATTCACTTTACAGTGTGTTCTGTGAAGCGCTTTGGGACATCCTCCTGATGTGAAAAGCGCTATATCAAATGCAAGGATTATTATTATTATTATTAGCACTTGAAGTGGATTCTGTTCACATTAAACCTGTTTCCATCCACTTTGAAACCAGTGTGAGAACCAGGGAAAGCATGTGTGTGTCTGGCTTTGTCATCAACAACAACAACGACAATAACAACTTGCTATACAACATCCCTCATGCAGGATAGCGTCCCAGAGCACTTGGTCAGTGAGTCTGCATTGACCTGCAGCTCAGTGCTTAGAGCATTCGCCTCGCAATTGAAAGGACCAGGGTTCACTTCCTGGGCAGCGCAAAACATTGGGCAACTTTCCTCACTCCACAGTCATGCTCTGTTTTCCTTGCAGCAAATAGGAACACAATTGTTATCGATTGGTGGTTCACTTTTTCTGGAATATGAATGTGATAGGGAGCCAGTGGAGCCTGGCGAGGACTGGTGTGATGGGGACCCGGAGTTTAGTGTGGGTGAGAATACTGCCAATGGAGTTCCGGATTGGTTGTAGTTTGTGTGTGGAGCAGCTGGGGTGCCAGCGAGATTAGGGGCCAGACGTGGAAATGGTAGGACATTTAGGTAGGAAAACTGATAGGAGGCAATATAGGCTTGGAAGTTCAATCTTAAGGGGGGTGAACGTACAGAGAGATCTGGGCGTTCAAGTAAGCGATTCATTGAAGGTGGCAGAGCAGGTAGATAGGGCAGTAAAAAGGGCATTTGGTGTACTGAGCTTCATTAGTAGGGGCATAGAGTATAAGAGTAGGGAAGTTATGCTTAATCTGTACAAAACACTGGTTAGACTTCAGCTGGAGTATTGCGTCCAGTTCTGGGCACCTTACCTCAGGAAGGACATTAAGGCACTGGAAAGGGTGCAGAGGAGATTCACAAGAAGACAGGCTGGAGAAGTTAGGACTTTTCCCATTAGAGCAGAGAAGGTTACGCGGGGACCTGATATATGTCTTCAAGATCATGAAAGGTTTCGATAGGTGAGATAGGGAAAAGCTGTTTCCGCTGGTAGGTGTGTCTGTGACTCGTGGTCACAGTCTTAAGATATCTACTAAAAGAAGCAGAGGAGAGGTTAGAAGAAATGTTTTCACTCAGCGAGTTGTTAGAATTTGGAATGATCTGCCCGAAAGGGCAGTGAAGTCCGATTCGATAACAGCTTTTAAGAGAGAACTGGATAGGTATCTGGAGAAGACAGGTTTGCAGAGTTATGGGGAGAAAGCTGGTGAGTGGGTTTAATAAAAGTCAGTTGCTCTGTCAAAGAGCCGCACAGACTCGATGGGCCGAATGGCCTTCTTCTGTGTCGTAACATTCTATGATTCTATGATTCTATGATCTGGGGGTCGAACCTGATGCCTCGGTTACATACCCGTTTGGTAAGGTTTAAGGAAATGACACGGAGGTTGAGAAGGTCTGAGCTACAGGAGAGGAGAAGTTGACAGGAACCAAGGAGTATGGCTTCCATCTTGTCTTTCAGCTGCAGGAAATTTGCGCTCATCCAGGCCTTGATGTCTGACAGACAAGCTGACAGGACAGCAGCGGACTTGGAATCGCAGCTGGTTGAGGAGAAGTAGATTTGTGTGTTATCTGCAAACACGTGGAAGTTAATCCGGTTTCTGCGGATGACATCACCGAGAGGGGCCATGTATTGAGGAAGAGGAGGGGGACAGGAATGGAAGTGCGGGTTCCACCACACGCCACTGTGCAGGAATCAAAAGGAAAAATATATGTTGAGAAAACTATTACGAATGCGGGGACTTCACATAATATATTGTAAAGTGAATTGACTGTGTATTTTGTGGGTGAAACGCGGCAGCCAATTGTGCACAGCAGAGTCCCACACAGTCGAGGATTGAACTGATCAATTTATTATTATTTATTTTTTTGAAGGAATTATTACCCATTGGAAAAGCGATCCACCAAATGACTAACAACTGGATTTGTGTTTAGTGCAGGGTAAACAGGCTTGTGTGTGGAGTAAGGGAACTTGGCCAACATTTCGCCCTGATGGGAATCGAATCCAGGTCACTCTCTTGTGAGGTGAGTGGTCGAACCACTGAGCTACAGGACTCCACATATCCTGTGAAAAGCTTTGAGATGCCTCGAAGAAGCGCTATAATGATTAGTTGCTAAATCAAATACAAGGCTTAGTATTGTATAAAGTTTCTACTGGCATCAGTCTTTCTTTTTTCAAAAAAATTATGCGTAGATTGAATATATAGTTACATTTATCTTAAAATTAAAAATTAAAACCACTTCCCATCAGTGGTTTTAAAACCACTTCCCATCAGTCAGTGTATTGCGGGATGTTGCTTCCCATTTACCTGACAATATATAAAGTTACAATTACACATTTCTGCCTTTTACTACTGTAACCGCTGAGGGGAAGACGGTAAGAGAGGCTGAGGGTGAAGCTGATCTTTGTGGGTTAAACGCGCTGTATGTTTCTCGATCAAGTAAATGTGCGTTTACATTCACAACCTCTGCATTTAGCTGCGTTTCCACACTCCACGTGGTTACTGGTCACATTTTATTTTGTCACACAATCTGGACCCAGACATCGATTGTCACTCTCCTTTCATCTGACAATACGATGGTCATTTTTGAATTCCTTGTCTGGGAGCAGATTTCGTTCAGTCCTTGAATGGTTCAGATCGTACCTCTCACACTGCCTCCACAAAATCTCTACAAACATTTTCTCCTCGAGCCCCCGCACCGTCTCGTGTGGTGTTCCTCAGGGCTTTGTCCTTGGTCGCCACCTCTTCAATATCTATATGCTCCCTCTTAGTGACATCATCCTCAGACATGGGGTCAACTTCCACATGTATGTGGATGACATCCAACTATACCTCTCTGCCTCCACCCGTGACTCCACGGGTGGACTCAACTGCTGTCCTGACAGACTGTCTGTCAGACATCAAGTCCTGGATGAGAGCTAACTTTCTACAGTTGAACTTCAACAAGAAAAAGTTTGGCTTCCATCAGCACCTCCACACCTCAAGCACTGACAGCATCACCATCCATGGTTGCACACTCCACCTTGCTAAGCCTTGGAGCCTTGTTTGACCCTCAACTATCCTTTCTTCCTGTTGGGATTTCCAATCCCGAGGTTCAAATACAATCCCGAGGTTCAGAGACAATCCAATTAAGGTGTATTAGAGATTTATTAATCAAAGTAACACATGCGAAACTAGTAAAATAATACTGCCACTGCAAATAACAGAACTTATACTACCAGTTTTGGAGCAGTCAGTCAGTTGCGATGGTTTCAGCACACCTTCTCTCTGGTGGTTCGGCTGCCCCCTTTGTCTGGCTGGATCTGTTGTCTTACTTACCTAAAGTCAGGATAGTTACACTTTTTCCACCTGGGTATCGTCTCCCCTTCTTCTCCAATCAAGCATCTTAGCGCGTACCCAACGTATTCGACCCTCGCACATCCTTGTACCCATATCTTCTAGATAAGCAGACCCTTTTGAGACAAAGCAGCTTTCTCATTATTCTTCAACACAGGACATCGTGCTTCTCCCTTCCAAGGCCGGAGCCTGTCTCTGTCTGGTAGAAACATTTAACGTGATCGGCATGTGTTCGCAGAATACTGAGCAACTTTACTGGAATGTAGATTTCTTGGGCCCTTCTTGAAGCCTGTTCTGTGCCTTCTCTCACCATGATAACTGACTGACTGTTGGCCTTTCAAAACCAGGATGGCTTATTCTGCCATTTCCTAAAATGTTAGTAAAACAGTTTCTTTCCCCCCTGTTTCCTACCGCAATGTATTTATGAGTATTGATAAACATTTATATTAGATTATTATATATCATATTACATTATTATACTTTAGATTAAATTATTATATATTATATTAGGTTATTATAAATCATATCAGATTATTATACGGCATGTTAGATTGTTATGCTTTATATTAGATTATCAAGTGATTGAGCTGAAGAGAGAGAGAGAGCGGAGGAGAGGATCATGAGATGAAGATGTTCACCAAATATGGTACCTATTATTACAGGTAATGAGCTCTAACACACATCCTCCATCTCTGCTACATTTTGCCAGACCTCCCCACCTCAATACCTCACCCTCTTCATAATTCTCAATCCATAATTCTCCCCCCAAACTGCCCTCCCTACCTCCGAGCTTCTATACCTCCCCCAACCATCCTCCCTCCATACCACCCTCCATAAGCACCCTCTACTCCCCTCCATAACAGCCCCATACCTCCCCACTCCATATCCGCCAACCATACGTCACCGTATCTATACATAGGAACGTAGTAATAGGAGGAGGCCATTCACCATTCTATCAGATCATGGCTGATCTGTACCTCAACTCCAATTACCTGCCTTTGCCCCATATTCTGTTACTTTTGGTGAAAAACCTCCTCCTAATTTCACTCCTAAACGGCCTGGCTCTAATTTGAAGATGATGACCCCTTGTTCTGGATTCTCTCACCAGAGGAAATAGTTTCTCTGTGATTGCGCTATCGAATTCCTTTATTATTTTAGAAACCTCAATCAGATCACCACTCAACCTTCTAATCTCAAAGGAATATAGACGATCCCTCAACCCCCTCCATACCTCATAAATCAACCTGACCGCTCCCTTCGATCACTGAACAGGTCTGCCCACTGTCATCAGATGGACCTTCAGCTATTCCTGCCCTGCTCTTTAGTGTATCAGCTGGTCAGTCTGGTCACAGTATAGAGTAGTGCTGGGGGAACATGTTCTTGTCTGACCTGCTGTCCTTTGGATGAGATGTTAAACTGACGCCCAGTTTAGGTGGATGTTAAAGACCCCGTGCCACTAATTGAAAGCAAATGGAGTTTCTCTCTCCCACTGTCTTGGGCGACAGATAAGTTTGGTCTCTCACTTCACAGCTGTTTGTGGGACATTGGGACATTCTGCAGGAATTAGCTGCACAATCCAACACTGTCTCTCCATTTCACAGTAAATCAGAACTGCTTTGAGGCGTCCTCTCAAAGAAAAGACACTGTAACATCTGTAAGAAATGCAAAGATTTGCTTCAATAAGAAATTGTACAATGTTGAGCCCACTGTCTGTTCTTATTTACCACTTTTGCTCTTCTTGTGGTTTTGTTTTGCATCTCTTTCAGCACTGCAATACCTCAGTCTTTCACTTCTGCTCTGTGTCAGAAGCTGTGATCCAGTGATGTGGGCAATCCCAGGCACTGTCACTAATCTCTCCATTGGGAACGATATCTGGTTCCCTGTAACTCACTTCGACAGCCAGTACATAGTGACTGTTCTACACAAACATCCAATTCCCACCGAGATTATCAGATGGATTTTAACAGAGTCGGAGATGTCAAAGATTGTGAACACCACCTACAAAGACAATGACAAGCGCTAAAGGACACGACTGTAAGCAACTCTAATACTTTCAGTGTAAAAGGTTACTTGAGTTTGTGAAACCCGGTGATAAATTAAGCCAGACATCGATATTCAGGTTAATACTTTTGTTTTCTAAATTAAAATACCATTGTATCAGAGTTACAATATGCTTCCTGCAACGTGTAGTTCCAAACTATCGAGTGATCATGATCTGCAGACGGGCAAAGCGCGGACAAGGCAGAGGGATTGAGACAGAGTTCCAAAGGTTCGGAACATAGTGGCTGAAAGATGTCGATGGTGCAGCAGAGGGGATGAGTGGCGGGCAGAAGGCTGAAGCCAGATGAGCTAAGGAGATGAGTAGAGGAGTGGGGTGTGAGGTCGAGGAGGTGGAGAGGCAAATTAATTTGTGAGTGTGAGGATCTTGAAATGAATCTGATAACACTGTTTAGAAACAGGCCATTGGGAATGACGTACAAAGTAGCTGGATGCTGTGATGGGGGAACGGAAGGACAGGTGTTCTGTAGGTCAGAAAGGTGTAATAAGAATGTAATTTGCTGTTGTTAGCAAGATGCAATAAATGTGACGCTAAAGACAAATGTCCTTGGAGGTGGCGTCCTTTGATTGAGACGTTAAACCACAATCCCGTCTGTGCTTGTGGATGTTAAAATTCCTGTGGCGCTACACAATAATAATAATGCATTTCATATAATAATAATAATAATAATAATCCTTGCATTTGATATAGTGCTTTTCACATCGGGAGGACGTCCCAAAGCGCTTCACAGTTCACACTGTAAAGTGAATTGACTGTATACTTGTGGGCGAACGTGGCAGCCAATTGCGCACAGCAATGTCCCACAAACAGTCGTAGATTGAAAATGACCAATTTATTATTGTTTTTTTTTGGAGGGATTATTATTAGGCTCTGTGTGGAGTAAGGAAACTTGCCCAAGGTTTGGCCCTCTGCCTGGAATTGAACTCAGGTCTCTCACTTGCAAAGCGAGTGCTCTAACCACTGAGCTACAGGACTCCACAAAGCGCCTCAACACATCGTTGAGATGCCTCAAAGCGCTTTACGGTGTATTGTAAAGTGCCAACAAGTGAAATGCAGCAAATTACACACTGCAGTAACCCACAAACAGTCACGATTGAGTGACCACATTTGTTTTGGAAAGGAATATTAGCCCCGGAAAGTGATGGGCCAATTGGAAAAGATAAGCGAGTTTCTCTCTCCCGGTGTCCTGGCCTGCAATCCTTCAGACAAAAATTCTCACTCACTTCACGGTTGTTCGTGGGACATTGCTGTAGGTTGCGTTCATCTTTGGATGCACAGGCAGTAACATGGCTTTCCTCTTGGCTTTAGCAAAGTGGGAAGGTGACCTTACTCATAACAACAGCAAGTGACATGGACAACAGTTGCCGCACGAGCCGGACACCCGACTGAGCAAACAATTGTATGTAAAGAGTGACATTTACTGTGTGATATTGACATTGATGTGACATTGTGTGTTTCAGAGCCCGTGGCCCAGCCCGTGGTGAAGTAACCACTAACTGCTCTGTGCCAGCTGCCACTCTGACCTGCTCTGCTCCCAACGGTACAAACCCACTATTCCACTGGGAGAAAGTTTTGGGCTTTGCTGGTAATACAGTCGACTACAATGGGACTACATTTCATCTGAGCAACGTCACGGGGCGGGAGCGAGACAGCTACACGTGTGTGGCTCACAACCCGGTCAGCCAGACAGCCAGCGAGCCAGTCACTACAGATCTGTGCCCTGACAGCGGCTCAGAAGGTGAGAGAGAGAGAGAACAATCCTACACTGACACAACCTGACATCAGGGCATTTAACAGGAAATTCAATACACGAGGGAGAAAGTACACTGGATTTTAGCCAAATTGGTGAGGGGGCAGGAGGGATGGAGGCTAATTGGAGTATAATTGTGCATCATCCTGACTCCAACAGTCACACTCTTACCTCTGAGTCAGGGTTTGGAACTCTTGTTTCAGGCGACAATGCAATGCAGTGCTCGGGGGGTATCAAGTTGGAGATGCCGTCCTTTGGATAAGTTCTGAAATTAATGTCTTGTCTGTTCCTGTTCACACGGACATTAAAGATGCTGTGGTAGAACAGAAGGGAGTTTCTCTCTCGGTGTCCTGGCTGACAATCCCCCAGATAAATCCAGTCATTCACTTCACAGCTGCTTGTGGGACATTGGTTTGCGCAAATTCGCTGCCGTGTTCACCCACAAAACAGTAAATCATGTGAAGCGTTTGGAGAGGTTCTCTGTCTGAAAGTCGCTGTATCAAATCCAGGGATTTTTGTTTTATTGTTGTTATTGAACTACATTTCCAATCTGTTTCAGGTGGAAGGCATCGCTGGGTTATTCTTGTTGTTCTACTGTTATTGCTGTCTGTGTCACTTGTTGTTGGTATGAAGCACAAAATGACCTCGAGACGAAGCTCAGCATTGGGGTGAGGACAGCTTCACACTTTACAGAAAACCCAAGAGATAAGCCACGTTTCTGCCTGTGATGTGTGGGTGTCTGGAGACGCGGCAGGTAGGCAGCCTGTACTGTACTGTCCTGTCCTGACCGCAATCCTCCAAATAACAATTGCTGATTCACTTCACGGCTGTTTGGTGGACATTGCTGTTCCCAGAATGACATCAGCCTACAAAATACACAGTTACTACACTTCACGGTAAACTCCTGTGATGTCACGCTGACGTGAATGGTGCTGCGCTAAATGCATCGATTATTATTATTAAGAACTTATTTTTCACCCTGGTATGAAAGCTGCTCCTGTCTCAAAGAGTTTGACCCCCCCCCAGAATATTCTCACCCACCACCTATATATGTTTCGTTTACACACAGGAGCCTGTGATGTGCAAGACATCTCGGTGAGTACAGTCGGTAACACTGTCGTGGGGACAACTATTATCATCTTGTTTCTGTTTCCTCCTTCAGGAGGAGGATTGTGTCACCAACAGCTCCAGATTGTGTGTCTGTGGATCAGACACAACCCACAAACAGAACTGGAGCGACATCTAATGGAGAGGAGAGTGTATAACATTATTGTGAAACTGATGTTGGAGATGAGAAGCTGCTGTCGGGCTGGGCTGGGCTGGGTTTGTAGGATACAAAATCCCTTTAAGAAGTACAAGGCCATAAAGGATGTAAATATACCTACAACTCATAATCTGGGATTCGTCAAGAACACGCGAGTAGGAACAAGAATTGCTCAACTCAGGACTCTGTGTATATTTCCCTTTCCTTGTCTTTAAGCGTCCTCCGCTTCTTCTGCATGACATTGGTCCAGTCAACTTTACTTGTGAATTCTACTGAATAGAGATCAGCATTACTTTTGATTCATTAACTCAATATACCTTGAATAAGCTTCCTAACCTGCATTAATAAATATTGATTAAATGAAAGAATTTGTGTTGATCTTTACTTCACCAAAGGATCAGTTATAGGAGATTCCTTACAGCCACCATTTACTGGACAGGAGAGATACTCGTTTGATTGTTATAAGCGATGACCTGTATGAGGCTGAGGTCACATCTTGTAATAATTGCTTATATGGAGGGAATCAGGAGTTATTAATTTAAGAATCTACAAAAATAGGAGATCCTCCCAAAAAATATGCCCATGACGCACCTTTGTACAAAACCTTTCCAATGAGATATAAATAATATCTCTACGTCAATCGGTTACTGTGTTATTGGCGGACAGCCACACACGCAAACATTTTGTCTGTATTAGTATAGATGTATCTCTCTAGAAGGGTGTGTGATGTCCTCTGTCACTACTTTATTGCAGAATACCATGCATGCCGCACATTTTGTGGTTTAATTAAAGTATTTTTTAAACCTAGCTGATCAACGATAGTACATCCCCAAGACACAATATGCCCATGACACTCTCCCTTGCAAGACCTTTCCGATAAGCTATAAATCATGTCTCTATGTCAATTGCTTAATTGCATTATTGGTGGACAGACACACAGAGAGACATTTTGTCTTTATTAATACAGATGATAAATCCTTGCTTTTCCCCTGTCATTGCTATAATTGACTATTTTCATGTTAATACTTTGATCTGTTGTTTAATTATTGAAACATGACGAGGCACCATTAAAATGACTTAATGTTTAATTTCAGACAGCTCCATCTCTGTATGAGAATAACCACCTGAATACAATACAAAATTGCATTTGTAAATCACCTTTCATATCGGGAGGACGGCCCAAGGCACTGGACTGTCAGGGATTTGGACCCAAGCTGGGGATCGGGATTGGAGAGGGTGGAAGGCAGGGAGGGTGGCTGAAGGCTCGCTCGAAGAAGCATGGCTTGAGGGAGGCAAGGGGTGGGCCAAGGCAAAGGGAATGAGGGACGGGGTCCAAAAAATGAGCGGAAAGGTTGAAGGCCCGACCGCAAATGGTGGGTCAGACCGGGCGGGGAATGTGGAACAGGCCGGAGGGAACGGACAGGATGATATGGGGTCAGCAGGTCACAGAGGTAGGAAGGAGCTAGCCATGGAGGGCCTTGAAGGTGAGGATGAGGATTTTGAACTCAATCCTCTCTACGGAGTGAAAGCACTCGCAATCCAGTCTATTGAGCAGGATTTGAGACGTTCACTAACTGAGTAGCTTCAGGTAGTGTGTGGGCAGGTGTAGTGAGAGGCTGTGGGCTGCGCATTCAGTCAGCCCACTGTGTTCCCTGCCCTCCAACCACGCTGATCCCAACCACCAGCTCGGATCCAAATTCCTGACTGTCCATCGCCTTGGGACATTGTCCCGACGTGAAAGGCGCTGTGTAAATAAAACTGGTTGTTGTTGTCTAACTTCTTCTTGAACGCATTTATGTTTCTGAATGAACCCCACTTCAGGCAGCAAGTTCCATAGTCTCACAAGTTCTGTTGCTCCTAAATTCTGTTTCATATCCGCTAGTCATGATGCTATATTTGTGTAAGTAATTTCTGGAATGAGATCACCAGCATGTGTCCCTCCAGGGAGATACTGTGCAGTCCATTCCAACAACCTATCTCTGGGATTTCCATGTGTCGGTGGGATGGATGCAAATCTCAACTTAAGCACTGTGTTGGGTTTCCGCATGTGTCAGACCTGGCTGACAAATGTATATATATTTGTGTCCCCTGGTTATGTAATCCCCAACCAGTGAGAAAAGCCTATTTATGGTCACCTTTTAGAAATTTAAGCATAGGTATTAGGGCCCCATTAAATGTCTCCTCTCAAGCAAATTAAGGCCTAACTTATTCAGTCTATCCTTGTAGCAGTAAGGAATTTATTAACTTGTAACATGGTACATTGTTTATTTACTGGACACCTCACTGGGAGCGAGGAGATCTGGGACTAACTCTCACTATCTTCTCTCTAATAGTGAGATCCTTTAATCCTTTGATAAGAAAGACAGAGATTGGACTGAGGACAGAGTCGATTTGATAAAACTCTTTTTAAACTCCTGCACGACCACTTCATCACAGTTCACAGCTTCCCCTCGGCTGACAATAATTACACACACAATAGAGCTGCCCCACCACCTTTTTATTATAATAATAATAATAATAATCCTTGCAATTGATACAGGGCCTTCTCATGTTGTTGAGATGTCTCACAGAGTTTTACGGAATATTGTATAATTTGGGGGCGAAAAGCGGTAACCAATTGCGTAAAGCAGTGTCCCACAAACAGTCGTGGATTGAGTGACCAAACTATTATAAATTTTTTTTAGGGGTTTATTATCCCCGGAAAAGCAATCCGACAATCGACCGATGCTACTTACTGCGAGATAACCAGGTCATATGAAGTAAGGAAACTTTCCCAATGTTTCGCCCTGCCCATGAATCAAAACCAAGTCCTTTGACTTGCGAGGCGAGTTATAGGATTCCCCATTTATTTAATACATTCTTAGAAGTGGGGACTTATTCAAAAGGGAAAGGAGTTTTTCCCGGTGTCCTGGCCAATGATCCTGGATTCATTCCACCTGCCTCTCTTCCACCCCACCCTTTCAAGGCACGTCTCCAGGAATGGATTAACTAATGAATCAGGTAAACCAAGCTTTAGAGCCCTGAGGTCTGAGGAGCCCTGGATATGTTGATGCTTTTACCTTCTGCTCTCCCCCGGGCAGTGCAGTGAGCGGTAGGAGGTAAGAGCGTGGAGAGCAGGAGCCACGTCTGGCAGCAACAGACATTCTTTTGGAGGTCAGTCTGGTGTCTGACACATGCGGAAACCCGTGCTTAAGAGTCTCCAAACCGAGCTGAGAATTCCATGACTCTTAACCCACCTCCACATGGAAATCCCAGAGATAGATTGATGGAATGGAATGCACAAACTCTCACCCTGGAGGGACACAACCTGCTAACCTGCTATGGGGTCCTGTAGCTCAGTGATTGGGGCACTCACCTCGCAAGCGAGAGGATCCGGGTACAATTCTCGGACAGGCCAAAACCCTAGACAATTTCCCTTCCTTCACACGCCTCTGTTTACTTAGCAGTAAGTAGGAACCTGTTTGTTGGCCGATTGGCAGCTGGTTTTTCTGGGGTAATAATCCCTTCAAAAAAAATATAATTAAAAAAAGGAATAATTTGGTCACTCAATCAATCCACGACTGTTTGTGGGACGCTGCTGTGCACACTTGGCTGCCGTGTTTCGCCCACAAAATATACACTTTACAGTATATTCTGTGAAACGCTTTGAGACGATTCGAGGAAATGCTAAGGGGCTGTATCAAATGCAAGGATTATTAGTATTATTACCTAATTTCAGAAAGTATTAGGCGGAAGTTGGCAAGAGATGAGGTTTGGGAACCCCACAGTGTGCGTTGGGGGGAACTGGAGTCATTTTCTGTGTGTTCACTGGAGTGTGTGAGGGTGAGAGAATGGCAGTGTGTGTGAGTTGGAGGAGAGGGTGGACAGGCTTTCCGATAGTCGTGAGGATGATTTGACGGCCTGTGAGTTCCTGATCTCGGCGCTGAGCGAAGGTATACGTCACTCACACGTCACTGGCAGGACCAAGGCCTCAAAGTGAAGCCATTACAAACACAGTCACTGTTAAGGTAAACCCAATGAACAACGGCAAGTTACAGGGACAGGTCACAGCAGTTTAAATACAAAACTTATATACTTAATCAAATAAAATCAGCTCACAAAATACACTTTACAGTAGAGTATATCTTATGAAGCTATTCGAGATGTCTCAATGACGTGACAAGGTGCTAGATCAAATGCAAGGATTATTATTATTATTAAAACAAAATAGAGCCTATGCAACCTATAGGGTACGTTAACATAGTTTTTGTGGTAAATGTTTTTTTTAATTTGGTCAGCCTCATGCAGGAAACCCTTTGTAAGATATACTATAAAGTGTAGTGACTGTGTGTATTTTGTAGGAAACACGGCAGCCAATTTACACACAGCCAAAGGGTCCAACAAACAATACAATGCAATATTACATTTGTATCGCACCTTTCACGTTGGGAGGACATCCTAAGGTGCTGGGTAGTCAGGGATTTGAACCCGGTGGGGGTGATTGGGTAATGGTGGGTGGGGGGTGGGTAGGGTAGGAGAGGAGCCAAAGGCACGGTTGAGGAGGAGGGTCTTGAAGGAGACAAGGGTCTGTGGGATGGAAATCCATAGGGTGGGGGCATAGAGGCTGAAGGCCTGAGCGTCGATGGTGGGGCTGGCTGAACGGGGGACGTGGAGCAGGCCAGATCCTGCTGAGTGGAAGGAGCGGACAGGTTGAAAAGTGGTCAGCGGGTCACAGAGGCAATCACAACGCGAACAAATGATTTTGTAACAACATTTCTCCAGCGCCCGTCACATGGGGTAGCACCTCGGAGCACTTAAAAGTGGCGGAGCTGTACTGCCCAGAAAGAGAGGAGGGGGGAGAGGTGACCGTAACCTATAATATGAGGGCAACCTGCGCCTAATACTTTAAGGAATTAGGTAAACAGAATGCGTCCCTCCAGGGAGAGAGGGCAGATTCCATCAGGTGGGATCCATGGAAATCCCAATTCAGTTACTCTTAAGCACGGTGATGTGTTTCTGCGTGTGTCATACACCTGACTGCCCAGTGCATTACTGTATACACACAGATAATCCCTATCCCATCACACGTAATCCAGATAATCCCTATCATCCATCACATACCGGCCTGCGATGCTACCTCGGAGTGGAGTCCTGTAGCTCAGTGGTTAGAGCAAGACAGAGGACCTGGGCTAAACCTTAGGCAATTTCCTTACTCCACACAAGCGCCTCTGTTTACTCTGCTGGTAAAGTAGGATAAAGTAGGTTGTTAGTCAATTGGGGGAGGGGAAATAAATACTCGCTTTTCCAGGGGAAATAATTCCTTCAAAAATAATAATACAGAATAATATATTGGTCACTCATCCACCACTGTTCTGTGGGACACTGCTGTGCGCAATTGGCTGCCACGTTTAGCCCGCAGGATATACAGTCAATTCTCTTCACAGTATTTTCTATGAAGCAGTTTGAAACGTCTCGAAGACTTGATAAGGAGCTGTATCAAGCGCAAGGATTATTATTATTATTTATTATTATTATTATTATAATTTTCCCAGTCTGTCTATTGCTCCCCTGTCTCCACCCCCTGTAACTAACAGCAGCTGATATTCGGACTGATTCTAACTGGTCAGGTTCCACCTTCGATCTGCCTGGAAACAGCTCACACCGAGAATCGACAGCCTCTTATAGAGGCGTTCCCACTGACATGGAAAGTCCCTGTTCTCTGTCTGTCTGTCGGTCTCTCTTGATTATTCTGTATCTCGCTCTCTCTCTCTCTCGTTTACCCTGTGTCTTACTCATCGTGTCTGTGCCAGTGCTCACCCCACCCCACTCTGTCACTTTCAACTCTAACCCCATTCCCTGCTCTCTCTCTCTCTCTCTCTCCCCCCCATCGTGCCTGTGCTGGCGCTTGCTTTCCCCACACGGGAGCTGTCTGCTGTAACCCCATTCCCCCGCTCGCTCACTCTCTCTCTCCCCCCCCCCCCCCCCCGTGTCCATGCTGGTGCTCGCTCAAATAATTGCCAACTTCTTGCTTAAAAGTTATTATCAAATCGGCTTCCGCCGCCCTTTCAGGCAAATGCATTCCAGTATATTCTATGAAGCGCTTTGAAATGTCCTGTAGCTCAGTGGTTAGAGCACTTGCCTTGCAAGCGAGTGGTTTCAATTGCGGGCCGGGCAGAACCATGGGCAAGTTTCCTTACTCCACACGCCTGATAATAATCCCTCCAAAACAAAAGGGAGGTGAGGGGATGGGAGGGGTGGCCGATGGCATGGTCGAAAAGGAGGGTTTTGAGGAGGGACTTGAAGGAGGCTAAGGAGGGGGCGAGGAGGAGTGACTGGGGGATGGTATTCCAGAGGTTAGGAGAAGAGTGGCTGAAGGCTCTCCCGCCAATGGTGGGGCGGGTGGGTCGGGGGACGTGGAGCAGGGCAGCGCCGGCTGAGCGGAGAGCACAAGCGGGTTGGCAGGGGGTTAGGAGGTCACAGGGGTAGGGTGGGACGAGGCCATGGAGGGCTTTGTAATGTGAGGACCAGGATCTTGAACCGGATCCTCTGAAAGATAGGGAGACAGTGGAGTCGGCCGAGAGTGGGGGAGATGGCGTCACGGAGTTTGGTGCGGGAGAGGACACGGGCTGCAGAGTTCTGGATTATCTGCAGCCGGTGGAGGGAGGAGCTGAGAAGGCCGACAAGCGGGGAGTTTGCATAGTTGAGCCTGGAGGTGATGAAGGCATGAACAAGAGTTTCAGCGGCTTTTATTTTATTAAAACAATAATAAATTGGTCATTTTCAATGCATGACTGTTTGTGGGATGCTGCTGTGTGCAATTGGCTGCCGCGATTCGCCCACAAATATACAGTCAATTCACTTTACAGCATATTCTTGCAGCATCAACCTCCATGGTTGCACACTTCAACGCACCAAGCCAGTCAGGAACCTATGCGAAAGCCCAACGTGAAAGGCGCTATACAAATGTAACCTTGTTGTTGTTGTTGTTGTATTCTGTGAAGCGCTTTAGACGTCTAGAAGACATGAAAAGCGCTATATCAAAGGCAGGATTATTATTATTATTATTGTTATTATTCGCTGTCTCTCTCTTGTTTACTCTCTGTCTTGCTCTCTCTGTCTCTCTCTCTCTGTATATATCATTCGTTCTCTTTCTCGGTCACTCAGTTGGGTGGCAGCCTGGCTCAGTGCTATCGCTCTCGCCTCTGAGTTAGAAGATTGTGGGTTCAAATCGCACGTCGGGATTTGGACTCACAATGACAAAGATGACATTCCAGTGCGGTGCTGGGGTCGGGTGGGGTTTGCATTGACAGAGGAGCCGTCCTTTAGATGAGACCTTAAACCAAGCTCCAGTCTGTGCCTGTTCAGGTGGTGCTGTTTGAAAAGAGTTTCTCTCTCTCTCTCTCTCTCTCTCGGTGTCCAGGCCAACAAACCCCCAGATGAAATTGACCGCCTGTTTCATGGCTGTTTGTGGGACGTCGCTGTGCGCAAATTGAGCTGCTGCTTTTGCCTAGCAATACAGTCACTCCATTTCACAGCATATCCTGTGAAGCACCTTGGGACGTCCTTCGAACGTGAAATGGCGCTGTACCAAACGCAAGGATTATTATTATTTGAGACGCCTCAAAGCCCTTCACAGGATACACTGTAAAGTGACTTGACTGCGTGTGTAACAGAGAGAAGAGGTTGTGGGATGTGGCCGTTGAGAGTTAGCTGATCTCCTTTGTGGGGGGGAAGGGGGGGGGGGGTTCCTCAGTAAATATCCGATGGTGAGCTCACGGGGTGACGAAGGGTTAACAGTTAAAGCTGGAGGCCGGGGCGATGGACCTCACACAAGCACTTGATAAAATAACAACGACAACTTGCATTCATATAGCCCCCCCACCCGGAGCAGCATCCCAGAGCTTGACAGTAGCGGATCATGACGCTGAGCCGGGGGGAGTGGGGGGTGAGGGGAGGGGGTGGGGGGCGGGGGGTGGAAGGGTGACTGTAGCCACAATCGAAGAGGAAGGAGCCAGTGGAGCCTGGCGAGGGCCTGGGGTAACAAGAAGCAGTGTGGGGGTTGAGCACGGCTAAGAATCCTGGATGATAATCATACGGATTCCCACCCACCCCTCACGCACGCTCTCGCGCGCTCTCAGTCCCAGCCCACTCAGGTCTTGAGAGCTGCTGATGTTTGTTCAGTCTGCGGCTTATCAATTCCAGGAAACCCCAAATAAAGTGAAAGTGAAACTTAAGGCAGGTTCAGTGCCAGTGAAGCTGGGCCAGAGTCGGCACTGAGCAGTCGGACCAGCTCCCAGCTCTCTAACCCACCATGAGGGAGATCGGTATCATCTTCCAGCTCTCGGTCCTCCTCGGCCTCTCCTCTGCCACAGGTAAGCCTCCCCGAGAGGACAGGTGCATGTCAGGGTCAGTGTGAGAGCCAGAGAGAGAAGCTACCTCTCTCTCTCTCCTGCTCACTCCTCTCTCTCTCTCTCTCTCTCAGCAGCTCTCTCCGGGCTTCACAAGCCGAGATCCAAGAGCGCAACATTTGCTCGAATATTAATCACGATCCTCGCACTTCGATGCAGCGTCTTAAACAAAGAGCCTCGCTAAAGTTTGCGCAATGGGATGCGCCAGAGGCCTGAGGGAGAGGGAGGGAGAGAGAGAGAGAGAGTGCGTGCGTTGCATTAATCTGAGACGCTGTCCTTTGGACGAGACGTTAAACCTCACTTTCGTGTCTTCGGCCCGTTCAGGCAGACGTTAACGATTTCCTCCCACCCACCCACCACCCCAGACACACACACACACACACACACATACAAACACACACACACATGCACACACCCACATACACACAAACATACACACACACATACACACACATTGACAAATACAGACACACACATCGAAACAGAGACACACACACATACAGACACACACAGAATATAGAAAAACACACACACACACATACAGCCACACACATATACAGACACACACATATACCCAGTATATATATAATTAGATTGATAAATAGTCCACTCCGTAGACACCGACCTGCTTCAGGTCCCCCGC
The DNA here is from genome assembly GCF_018977255.1 of Callorhinchus milii. NCBI lineage: Eukaryota > Metazoa > Chordata > Chondrichthyes > Chimaeriformes > Callorhinchidae > Callorhinchus > Callorhinchus milii. The sequence continues at coordinate 2,424,858 of NW_024704771.1, forward strand.
ACTTCCCGCCCCGTCATTGGCGGTCAGGCATTCAGCATCTCTGCCCCCAACTCTGTAACTCTATCCCACAATCTCTCCACCTCACCCCCTCACTTGCCTCCTTCAAGTCCCATCTGAAGACCTTCCTCTTCGATTGTGCCTTCGGCCACCCTCCCACCGCCATCCCCACCCCTCCTGCCCTCTAACCCTTCTGACCCCCAACTCCCAGCTCGGGTCCAATGCCCCGGATTGTCCAGCGCCGTGGGACGTCTTTCTGAAAGTTTGATTTGTTGTTTTTGCTGTTGTAGATTTAGACAGGGCCTTTAATATTGAGAGGATGCTTCAAAGCACATCAAACATAAAAGCACATACACACACACAGAATCACACACCTAGAAACACACACCTAGAAACACACACAGACAGAAACACACAAACAAACACACAAACACACGCACACAAACACACACATAGGAACACACCCACACAGAAACAAACAGAAACGCACACACAGAGCACACACATAGAAACACACATGTAGAAACACACGCACGCTAGAAATACACACACACACGCAGAAACACACATAAAACACACACAGAAATTCACACACACACAGAAACACACACAAATACACGCAAAGAGGTACCACCACCCCCCACCCCCCACCCCCAGGGACAGCCCAAACTGCCAGAGCCCAGGGAGAGGCGAGAGGAAGTGAGCCAGTATTTGATAGTTTATCGGGGTTTAATGTCCACGGACAACTGTTGCCCTCTTTCCGCCCTCCCGCCCCCACTTCACCTCCCCCCCAACCTCCGCTGCTGCTCCCCAGCCTCGCTGCAGACTACCAGCCCCACCACAGGCGAGAGAGACGGGAACCCACAGGGCAGTTGGATGTGAACTTAGCAAGGAGCCAAGTTTCACCTAAAGTGTTATAAGTGAAAGTAAAATGGAGGCTGTGTCTGCCCTCTCTGCCTCCACAGGCGCTCCGTCACTCAAGCTCTCTCACCCTATATATACCTGGTGATGAGGGGGAGGAGAGAGAGAGAGAGAGAGAGCTGCAGTGTCGGAGGCACCGTCCTTCAGATGAGATAATACACCCTCACTCCCCGTCTGTGACTGTTCAAGTGGACTTTAAAAATCCTGTGACGCTATTGGAAAAGAGAAGGGAGTTTCTCTCTCTCTCTCTCTCTGTCCCGGCCAATGATAATAATAATAATCCTTGCGCTGATATAGTGCCTTACATGTTTTCGAGATGTCTCAAAGTGCTTCCCGGGATATACTGTAAAGTGCATTGACTGTATTGTTTGACCCTCAACTGTCCTTTCTCCCCCACATCCATGCCATGACCCGCTCTGCCATCCCCCACCTCCGCAACATCACCCGGCTCAGCCACTGCCCCCGTCAGGCTGCCGAACCCTCATACATGCATTCAAGGCTGGACTACGGAAACGCCCTTCTTGTCGGCCTCCCCCAACTCCCCCCTCCACAGGCTGCAGATCATCCAGAAATCTGCAGCTCATGTCCTCTCCCGCACCGGGCTCCATGAGCCCATCAACCCCACTCATCCCTCAGAGGATACCGTTCAAAATCCTTATCCTCACTTTCAAGGCCCTTGCACGGCCTTGCCCGCTCCTACCTCTCTGACCTGCTGACCCCTTATCAGGGCTCGCTCTGCGCAGCGGGCTCTGTCCTGCTCCATGTCTCCCGCCCAACCATCGGCGGCCGGACTCTCAGCCTCTCTGCTCCCACCCTTTGGAACTCCATCCCACAGTCCCTTCGCCTCGCTTCCTCTCTTGCATCCTTCAAGGCACAACTCAAGATCCTCCTTCTCAACCATGTCTTCAGCCGCCCTCCTACCCTTTCTGTCCTCCCTCATCCCAACCCTGTCGTCACCCACCACTCGGGGTCTGATCCCTGACTGTTCAGCACCTTGGAACTTCCTCCCAACATGAAAGGCGCTTTACAAATGTAATTTTGTTGTTGTTGTATGTTTTGTAGCCGGAACGTGGCAGACAATTGTGCACCGCAGGGTCCCACAAACACTCGTTGAGACTGTTTTTGTTTTTGTTTTGTAAAACCACCCAAGATAGGCATTTATGCAAATTAAAAATACTAAAATTCATAATAGACATCTAGGCCTGTCATTTAATACTATTTTTAATCCAACATGGGCGAAGGGAGGCGAGGCGAAGGGACTGTGGGATGGAGATCCATAGGGTGGGGCAGAAGGGCTGAAGGCCCGACTGCCGATGGTGGGTCGGGCTGGGCGGGGGGCGTGGAGCAGGCCAGAGCCTGCTGACCAGAGGGAATGGACAGGATGATATGGGGTCAGCAGATCACAGAGGGTAGGGAAGGGCAAGGCCATGGGCAACTGTATCCTCTGGGGGACAGAGTTCTGTATTCTTGTGTAACTTTGCATTGTCTACAGACTTTTACAAATCTGCCTTTTCATTACCACAATTCCCAACCACTAAATGAAGATTAAAAGTCACTTTTGATGTTGACATTTGCAGCGCACTTAAAATAATATTTGTCTAAAAAATATCAGCATGTTTTCGAAATATAAAATCAACACCATTCTCACTTTAGCTATACACAGTGTCTGCAAACAACTCACACCAAGGAACAGATTTGATCTTGGACACAATTACTCATTAGCAGCAAGAAATGCAGTTTTAGCCATCTCCATCTTTAATATCTAGAGAAACGTAAAACAATCATCTAAATATAGAAACATAGGAACAGGAGGAGGCCATTCAGCCCCTTGAGCCTGTTCCGCCATTCTAGAAGATCATGGCTGATCTGTACCTCAACTCCAATTACCAGCCCTCGCTCCGTATCCCTTAATACCCCGACCTAACGGCTATAATCCACAGCCTTTTGGGGGAGAGAGTTCCAGATTCCCACTAGCCTTTGGCTGAAAATCTCCTGCTAATTTCACTGCTAAATGGCCTGGCTCTAATTTTAAGATGATGTCTCCTTGTCCTGGATTCTCCCACTAGAGAAAATAGTTTATCTGTGGCTACCCTATCGAACTTCTTTTTTTCTTTTAAAAATCTCAATTAGTTCACCCCTCAACCTTCTGAACTCCAGGGAATCCAGATCAAGTTTATGCAACCTGTTCTCATAATTTAAGCGCTTAAACCCATATAAAACTGTTCATTCACTTCATGGCTTTCATAATATTAATAATCCTTGTATTTGATATAACGCCTTATTACATCTTCAAGATTTTTCAAAGCACTTCACACAATCAAGTGCACGTGTATATTTTGTGGGTGAAATTATGGGATATTACTGTGTGCAAATTAACTGCTGTGTTTGCTTAATATTATTATTATAATAATTGTTATTATAATATTATAATAATTGAGACTCGTAAGAAGAATAGAAGCCCATATTATTAAAGGGACAGTGGCAGCGGATACAGAACTGTCTGGGAGACAGAAAGCAGAGAGTGGTGGTGAACGGTTGTTTTTCTGACTGGAGGGAAGTGTGCAGTGGGTCCCCAGGGGTCAGTATTGGGACCACCGCTGTTTTTGATCTATAAAAATGACTTGGACTTGGGCACAGGGAGTACAATTTCCAAGTTTGCAGATGTTACTGAGCCAGGAAAAGTAGTAAATGGTGAGGAGGATAGTGGCAGCCAACAAGCGGACACGGACAGACTGGTAAAATGGGCAGACATGTGGCAGATGAAGTTTAATGTGGACAAATGAGAAGTGATGCATTTTGTGAGGAAGAATGAGGAGAGTTAATATAAGCTGATGGTACAATCTTAATGGGGGTGAAGGAACAGAGAGACCTGGGGGGTCATATAAGTAAGTCTTTGAAGGTGGGGCAGGTCAGATAGATACAACTGTTAAAAAAGCATACGGGATACGAGGCTTTATAAATAGGGGCATAGAATACAAAATTCAGGAATTTTGTGATGAACTTTATAAAACACGGGTTAGGCTTCAGTTAGAGAAGGTTAAGAGGAGACTGAAAAGTTTTCAAAATGGTGAGGGAATTCGATAGGGTGAACAGGGAGAAACTATTCCCACTGGCGGGTGGGTCAGTAACCCGAGGACACCGATTTAAAATAGTTGTTAAAAGAAATAGAGGGAAGGGGAGGAGACATTTTTTCACGCTGTGAGTTGTTGGGATCTGGAATGCATTGCCTGAAAGGCTGGTGGAAGCCGATTCGATAACAACTTTTAAGAGAGAAGTAGATAATTATTTGGGGAGGACAAGTTGCAGAGCTATGGGGAGAGCGCGGGGAGTGGAATTCATTTAAAAGCTCTTTTCAAAGAGCCGGCACAGACACGATGGGCTGAATGGCCTCCTTCTGTGCTGTATAATTTTATGATTCTATGAATAATCATTGCATTTGTTACCGCGCCTTATCGTGTGGGAAGGACGTCTCAAAGCGCTTCACGGGATTTACTGTGAAACGGAGTGATCCATAGTAACTGCACTTGTATGCACTTGTGGAGTCCTGTAGCTCAGTGGTTAGAGCACTCGCTTTGCAAGTGAGAGACCTGAGTTCAATTCCAGGCAGAGGGCCAAACCTCGGGCAAGTTTCCTTACCCCACACAGAGCCTAATAATAATCCTCCAAAACCAAAAACAATAATAAATTGGTCATTTTCAATCCACGACTGTTTGTGGGACATTGCTGTGCGCAATTGGCTGCCGCGTTCGCCCACAAACATACAGTCAATTCACTTTACAGTGTGTTCTGTGAAGCGCTTTGGGATGTCCTCCCGACGTGAAAAGCGCTATATCAAATGCAAGGATCGTTATTATTATTATTATTATTATTATGAAGCTCTTTGAGCCGTTTCACTGAGGTTAGGAGGTGCTGCACCAAATATTGATACAGTGGACGCCACTTAAGCCAGACATGTCAGGGCTGGCCGTTTTGTCCGGTTTAAGTGGCGTCTGAGGCTAACTGATGTTTCCTTACCTTTTCCCACCCAGCAGAGGAGCAGTGGCGCCTCCTCCCTACCTCCCATTACTGCTCCCATTGGACAGGAAGGGGACCAATTAGCGGAGGCTCCCAGGTGATGGACAGCCACTTGTGCTTGGATGGGCTCCACCATTCACAAACACCGGGTTTGCCCATCAATCACGATTAGATTCCTTTCATTCCTTCCCTTGTTCCTTCCTGTTCCTCTGCGCTCCCCCAACCCCTCCCACCCCCCCAGCCTCGTGCTGCTTCTGAATGGCTGGAGTCACTGTTAATCAATTGCAATTCGACTCCTCCCATCGCCACCCTCTCGAGACGCGGAGTGAGTTAACGCAGCAGCAAATATCTCGGCGTATCGCTCGAGTTAATTGAAATGTTTAAAAAAGAAGTAAGAATACAAATGAATCGGCGGCCTTTTTGTCTGATTTACCCAGCGGCTGGGGGTTAACAGGCGTCCGGCTAAAGCGGCTTCCACTGTATTATAATAATAATGCAAGGATTTGATATAGCGCCTATCAGCGCCTATAGACACCTCAAAGCCCTTCACAGAATATACTGTTAAGTGAATCGACTGTGTACTTTGTGGTGAAAAACAGCAGCCAATTGCGCACAGCAGCGTCCCACAAACCGTCACGGATTGAAGTGACCAATTATTTTTTGAAGGAATTATTATTGGGAATTATAAGTACTGTGAGACGTCTCGAAGAAGTGAAAAGCGCTATATCAAATGCAAGGATTATTATTATTATTATTATCCCCGGAAAACTGATCCGTATAATAGTCTAATAACCGGGTTCCTACTTACTCATCGGTAAACAGAGACGTGTGGAATAGGGAAACTTGCCCAATATTTCACGCTGTCAGGAATCAAACCCACGTCTCTCGCTTGCGAGGCGAGTGCTCTAACCATTGAGCTACAGGACTCTGTGATGTACAATATAAAGTCTCCAGGGATGATCTTAAGGTTAGAATGAACGAATCAACGATGTGTGGGACCGGACCGGAAGCACAGAGTGTTTGGAGATGTGAGTGGGTTTGGGAATCTCTGGGAATAGATGTGCGACTCGTGTCTTGGCTGACTGTCTGTGTCTCTCCTCTCCCTCAGTACCCGGCCTGCCCCCCTCGCCGGGGGATGTGCTGGTGGATTGCTGGTACATCGAGGAAGGGGGCGGCCAGAGAGGCAGTTTCCCGAAAGCCGTGACTCAGGAAAAATCCCAACTTCACCTGCGCCGCGTCTCACACAAACCCGGAGCCGAGCAGGACATCCCCGAGCGGGTCTCCCCGAACGCGGACTTGAAACCCGGAATGCTGTTTGACGTCACAGGTGAGGCCGGTTCTGTCACACGCAGCGACACGTGAGTTCATTGTATTTTGCATGACATCGTCTCGGAGCTGAACTGGCTCCAAGGTGACGAGCCTAGCAATGGGATGTCGGAATCGAGCCAACCCTGCGTGACGGTATCTCGCCCGGTTCCTGAGCCACGAGGGTCCACAGTATTCCAGGGCACTGCTGATGACAGCACAGCCCGGCCTGGCCCAACCAGGACCTGGAAGAGCAGACCAGTCACTGGGGGCAGGGAATCCTCTCACTCAGCTCCTGTTAACCCTATAGCCAAAGCCCTATCGGGTCGGGTGGTCCTGGCTGGACAAGCAGCGGGAAAGTTCCCCAGACAGTGATATCCATGGCAAACTGCGTGGTTTTACCTGGTTAGTCTCCAGCAATTACCCGATGCACACTCTGGGATCCCCCAAGTTCTGGCTCTCGCCAACCTGCGCTGAATCCTCTCTGGGATTAAGTAAACCGGATATGTCCCTCCAGGGAGGGAGAGTCTGAATCCCGTTCCAGACACGGGGAGACGGGGAGGCTTCCGCGCGGAGGCTTAAGTGACTCTCAGTCTAGATTGGAGACTGCTTAAGTACGGTGATGGGTTTCTGCGTGTGTCTGAATCCGACCTGGTCCCAAAAACTAGTTAACGGAGATTTCTTTTTCGCGTCAATGACTAGATTATTGGAACGTGATCTGTGACCCCGGGTTTCGACGCCTTGAGCTGGCGGCCCCGAAGCCTCACTGCGAGATTAACAATTACGTGCCCCAGGATTCCCACGTGCTGTGGGCTCAGGGCCTGACCCAGGACCAGAAGACCCCGGCCTACGCCTCAGGCTCCTGGTTCTCCTCCGACATCCAGGCGGCCGACGGGAACCTCCGTGTGGCCAGTGTCCACCGGCTGGTCTCAGCCCCCGGAGAGCCGGGCACCGCCCCACGGAAAACATCAGGTACCGTGGGGGGGGGCGGGGGGGGGCGGGCAATAATGTGTGGGCTCCACGCTCCCAGCAACCGCATCCCCATTCACCCGCACATGCACACGCACGCTCACACACAGGCACACGCATGTGCACGTACATACACACACACACACACAGTAGGTCAACTCTGACCCCAACCTCCACTGACTCATGTTCCCACTGACTTCAGTTCCTTTGCCTGTATCTCGGTGGTTCTCTCTCTCTCTCGGCGTCGGCCCGTGTCTCTGTCTGTCTGCTCCTCTCTGCCTGTCTCTCTCTGTCTGTCTGTCTGTCTGTCTGTCTGTCTGTCTGTCTGTCTGTCTGTCTGTCTGTCTGTCTGTCTGTCTGTCTGTCTGTCTGTCTGTCTGTCTGTCTGTCTGTCTGTCTGTCTGCCTGTCTCTCTCTGTCTGTCTGTCTGTCTGCCTGTCTCTCTCTGTCTGTCTGTCTGTCTGTCTGTGTGTGTGTGTGTGTGCGTGTGTGCGTGTGTGTGTAACCTCTGTCTGCCTGTGTGTGTGTGTGTGTGTGTGTGTAATCTCTGTCTGCCTGTGTGTGTGTGTAACGTCCTCTCTCCCTGTTGGCAGTGGTGCTGAACGTGTTCACACGCTCTGCGCTGGTGCGCACACGCCTGGGGGGGGACGTGCTGCTGGACTGTGGATTTACGATGGACAGACAGACGGGCTTCGGGGTGGAGTGGCGTTACCAGTACAAGGGCAGCGGACACCTGGTCTACGCCTATCACGGACCCCGAGACCAGGTCCACGTGGCCCGGGACGGCACTGAGATGCTCTTCTATGAGCTGCACAGTCAGGGAAACGCGTCACTCCTCATCCGCAACGTCACTCTGGAGCACGAGGGCACTTACATCTGCACCGTCTACACACCCAACCTCCACACACAGCAGTCAATAGACCTGGAGATCGCAGGTACACACCGCCCCCACACACAGCACCGCGCGCACACACACACACACAGCACCGCGCGCACACACACACACAGCACCGCGCGCGCACACACACACACACACAGCACCGCGACACACACACACACACACACACACACACACACACACACAGCACCCGCGCGCACACACACACACACACACACACAGCACCGCGCGCACACACACACACACACACACACAGCACCGCGCGCACACACACACACACACACACACAGCACCGCGCGCACACACACACACACACACACAGCACCGCGCACACACACACACACACACACACAGCACCGCGCGCACACACACACACACACACACACACAGCACCGCGCGCACACACACACACACACACACACAGCACCGCGCGCACACACACACACACACAGCACCGCGCACACACACACACACACACACACACAGCACCGGGCGCACACACACACACACACAGCACCGCGCGCACACACACACACACACAGCACCGCGCGCGCACACACACACAGCACAGCGCGCACACACACACAGCACCGCGCGCACACACACACACACACACAGCACCGCGCGCACACACACACACACACACACACACACAGCACCGTGCGCGCACACACACACACAGCACCGCGCGCGCACACACACACACACACAGCACCGCGCGCACACACACACACAGACACACACACAGCACCGTGCGCGCACACACACACACACACAGCACCGCACGCACACACACACACACACACACACAGCACCGCGCGCACACACACACACAGACACACACACAGCACCGTGCGCGCACACACACACACACACAGCACCGCACGCACACACACACACACAGCACCGCGCGCGCACACACACACACACACACACAGCACCGCGCGCACACACACACACACACAGCACCGCGCACACACACACACAACACCGCGCGCACACACACACACACAGCACCGCGCGCAACACACACACACACACAGCACCGCGCACACACACACACACACACACACACACAGCACCGCGCGCACACACACACACACACAGCACACAAACACAGACTCTTCACACACAGCACAACAAAGACTCCTCACACACACACAGCACAGACTCCTCACACATACACAGACTCCTCACACACATACAGCATCACACACACACACACTGATACCTCACACACACAGCAACACACACACAACACACACAGACTCCTCACACACACACACACACACAGACTACTCACACACAGCATATACACACACACACTCAAAGACTTCACACACACAAACTGATGCCTCACACACATACAACACAGTGTGCACATACACACTGACTCCTCACACACACATTCAGCACATCACACACACACACACATACACACTGACTCCTCACACACACATTCAGCACATCACACACACACACACATACACACTGACTCCTCACACACAGATGCACACACTGACTCTTCACACACACACACATTGATGCCTCACACACACACAGCACAGTGTCAACCCACACTGACTCCTCACACACACAGCACTACACACACACACTAACTCATCACACACACAGCACCACACATACACACACTGACTCCTCACATACACATACAATAACTCCTCACACACACGCACACACAACACACACACATGCACACACTGACTCCTCACACACACAGCACCACATGCACACACACACACAAACATACACACTGACTCCTCACACAAACACACACACTGACTCCTCACACAAACACACATACTGACTCCTCACACACATACTCACACACACACTGACTCCTCACACACACAGCACCACATGCACACACACACACAAACACACACACTGACTCCTCACACAAACACACATACTGACTCCTCACACACATACTCACACACACACTGACTCCTCACACACACAGCACCACATGCACACACACACACAAACACACACACTGACTCCTCACACAAACACACATACTGACTCCTCACACACATACTCACACACACACTGACTCCTCACACACACACACACACACACATGCCTCACACACAGCACAGCACAGTAACACACACACTGATTCCTCACACACACACTGATTCCTCACACACACAGCACCACACACACACACTAACTCATCACACACACAGCACCACACACACACACACAAACACACACACACTGACTCCTCACACACACACTGACTGCTCACACACACACACACTGACTCCTCACACATACACACACTGACTCCTCACACACACACTCATACACACTGACTCCTCACACACACAGATCACACACACATGCCTCACACACAGCACAGCACAATTACACACACACACACACACTGACTCCTCACACACACAGATCACACACACATGCCTCACACACAGCACAGCACAATTACACACACACACAGACACACACACTGACTCCTCACATACACAGCACAACACACACACACGCACGCGACAACACACACACACGTACAAACACTGACTCCACACACACACCACCACACACACACACTGACTTCTCACACACACACACTGACACCTCACACACACATACAGCACAGTGCGCGTGCACACACTGACTCCTCACACACACACTCACACACACACTGACTCCTCACACACACACAGAGCAGACACACTGACTCCTCACACAGCACAGCACACATACACACACACACTGACTCCTCACACACACATACACACACACACACTAACTCCTCACACACACGCCCACACAACACACACACACTGACTCTTCACACACACATACACACACATGCAAACACTGACTCCTCACACACACGCCCACACAACACACACACACTGACTCTTCACACACACATACACACACATGCAAACACTGACTCCTCACACACACGCCCACACAACACACACTGACTCTTCACACACACGCATGCACAACACACACACACACATGCAAATACTGACTCCTCACACACACACACTGACTCCTCACACACAGCACCACACACACACACTCCTCACACACACTAACTCCTCACACACACGCACAACACATGCACGCACACATGCACACACTGACTCCTCACACACACGCACAACACAACACACATGCAAACACTGATTCTTCACACACACACGGATGCCTCACACACACATACAGCACAGTGCGTGCACACACACTGACTCCTTACACACACACACACACTGACTCCTTACACACACACACACACACAGACTCCTCACACACACACTGACTCCTCACATACACACACACTCACACACATATGCACTGACCCCTCACACACACACACACACACAGACTCCTTGCACACACACATGCCTCACACACAGCACACACACACACACAGCACACACAGATATACACACTGATCACACACACACACAGCACACATACACACGCAGCATACACACACAGCACAACACACACAGACATACTCACTGACTCCTCACAGACGCATAGCACAACACACGCACGCACACATGCCCACACTGACTCTTCACACACACGCACGCACAACACACACACACATGCAAACACTGACTCGTCACACATACACTGACGCCTCACACACACATACAGCACAGTACGCAAACATACACTGACTCCTCATACACACAGCACAGCACACACTCCTCACACACACAGCACCACACACACACACTGACTCTTCACACACAGCACCACACACACACACACACACTGACTCCTCACACACACTAACTCCTCACACACACGAACAACACATGCACACATGCAAACACTGATTCTTCACACACACACTGTCGCCTCACACACACATACAGCACAGTGCGTGCACACACACTGACTCATCACACACACACAGCGCAGTACACACACACACTGACTCTTCACACACACACTCCTCACACACACACAGTGCAGCGTGCACACACACACACACACTGACTCCTCACACACAGCACCGGACGCACACACACATACACACACTGACTCTTCACACACAGCACCGCACACATATACACACACACACACACAAACTGACTCCTCACACACACATACTGCGCACACAGCACAGCACGCATATACACACACACAGCACACGCACAAGCACACACTCGTCACTCACAGCACACACACACACAATCCTCACACACAGCATACACACACATACCCTCACTCCTCACATACAGCATAGCACACACCTACGCTCACATACGCACACACACCCACACAGCACCACACAGCACACACAAATACACAGCACACACTCAAATACACACACAGCAGACACATACACGCATGCACTCATTCCTCACACACAGCACACACACACAATGCTCACACACAGCACACACACACATACACTCACTCCTCACCCACAGCACAGCATACACACATAGACTCACATACACACACTCACATACACCTGCACACACAGCACCACGCAGCACACACACATGCACACATACACAGCACACACTCACAAACACACACAGCACACACATACACACATGCACTCACTCTTCACACAAATCACATACACTCACATACACCAACACGTATAAACGCACACATACAGCATGTACACACACTGCTCACACATAACAAACACACACACAGCACACACACTCACTCCTCACACACAGTACACACACAGCACACATATACACACAGCACATACACACACACATACACAGCATACACAAACACAGCGCAACACATACACGCACATTCACATACACACACACGCATACATACTCAACACAAACATACATACTCACTCCACACACAGCACAACACACGCACATACACACACGCATACATCACACATAAACACATACAGACAGCACAGCACACACACACATATACACACATACACATAGTACACACAGCGCACACACATACATACACACATAGCACACACACATTCACATATACACACACACATAAACCATACATACATACAGACACACACACAGACATACATACATACATACATACATACATACAAAGACACACAAAGACACAAATATATACATAGCACAACGCATACACACACACAGTACTGCACACACACAAAGTAAAGCACACAGAAACACACAGTACAGCACACAGCCACACACGCACACATTACAGCACACACACAGTACAGCATACACAGCACATTATAGCACACACCATACATACCGTGTTGTGAGCACAAGCCCCTGTCTGTGTGTGTCTGTGTGTGTGTGTGTGCGTGTGTGTGTGTCTGTGTGTGTGTGTGTGTCTGTGTGTCTGTGAGTGTGTGTGTGTGTGTGTGTGCGTGTGTGTGTGTGTCTGTGTGTGTGTGTGTCTGTGTGTGCGTGTGTCTGTGTGTGTGTGTGTGAGTGTGTGTGTGTCTGTGTGTGTGTGTGTGTGTGAGTGTGTGTGAGTGTGTGTCTGTGTGTGTGTGTGTGTCTGTGTGTGAGTGTGTGTGTGTGAGTGTGTGTGTGTGAGTGTGTGTGAGTGTGTGTCTGTGTGTGTGTGTGTCTGTGTGTGAGTCTGTGTGTGTGTGTGAGTGCGTGTGTGTGTGTGTGTGTGTGTGAGTGTGTGTGAGTCCGTCCCTCACTCCCCGCCCTGTGCTGTATTTGCCCAGAGCCCCCGAAGGTGACCCTGAGCCCTGACCCGCTGTACGCGGTGCCGGGAGGGGAGGAGAGGCTGAGCTGTGAGATCACCCGGTATTACCCGCTGGACGTCAGTGTCCGGTGGGTGAGGGCGATGCCCGGGGTCGCCAACAGCTCCCAGGAGGTGAGGAGGTCCTGGCAGAGCGGCCACCACCAGAACCCCGACGGCACCTACAGCATCAGCAGCTACATCCAGATCCAGCCCCAGGCCAGCGATCACGGAGCCGTCTACACCTGCACCGTCCAACACGTCTCCGTCACGCAACACGTCAGGAAAAGCATCACCTTGAGGGTCGCAGGTAACCGGAGCATTCCGCTACAACAACAACAACAGCAACAACCACATCAACCACAACATCAACTACAACCACCACAACAACCACCACAACAACAACATCAACTACAACCACCACAACAACCACAACAACCACAACAACCACAACATCAACTACAACCACCACAACAACCACAACAACCACAACAACCACAACATCAACTACAACCACCACAACAACCACAACAACAACCACATCAACCACAACATCAACTACAACCACCACAACAACCACCACCACAACAACAGCAAAAACAGCCACAACAATGACCACAACAACAACAGCAACAACCACAACAACCACAACATCAACTACAACCATCACAACAACCACAACATCAACTACAACCATCACAACAACCACAACAACAACAACCACATCAACCACGAGGTCAACTACAACCATCACAACAACCACCACCACAACAACCACAAAAACAACAACCACATCAACCACAACATCAACTACAACCACCACAACAACCACCACCACAACAACCACAACAACAACAACCACATCAACCACAACATCAACTACAACCATCGCAACAACCATCACCACAACAACAGCAATTACAAAAACAACAACAACAACCACAACAACAACAACCACCACCACAACAACAGCAAAAACAACCACAACAATGACCACAACCACAACAACCACAACAACCACAACAACCACAACAACCACAACAACCACAACAACCACAACAACAGGAAAAACAACCACAACAACAACCACCACCACAACAACAGGAAAAACAACCACAACAATGACCACAACCACAACAACAACAACCACCACAACCACAACCACAACAACAGCAACAACAACAACCACAACAGCAACCATCACCATAACAACAACAATCACAAAAACAACAACCACAACAACATCAACAACTTTTAACAACATCAATAACATCAGCAACATGAACAACATGAACAACATCAATAACTTCAACAACATTAACAACATCAACAACATCATCAACAACATTAACATTAACGCGTACCTGTAGCACATTTCACATCGGGAGGACGTCCCAAGGCGCTGACAACAACATTATCCTATAACATCAATAACAATAATATTATCAACAGTAACACCAACACGGATCACATCATCAACAACAACCACCACCACATCCACAACGACAACACCATCAGTACACTCACACTCATATTAAGGCATTTCATATAGAATAAGGTGAGGAGACATTTTTTCACACAGCGAGTTGTTGGGATCTGGAATGCATGACCTGAAAGGCTGGTGGAAGCCGATTCGATAGCAACTTTTAAGAGAGAAGTCGATAATTATTTGGGGAGGACAAGTTTGCAGGGCTATGGGGAGAGAGCGGGAGAGTGGGATCGATTTGGATAGATCTTTTCAAAGAGCCGGGACAGACACCATGGGCCGAATGGCCTCCTTCTGTGGGCCATTCGGCCCATGGTGTCTGTGCCAGCTCTTTGAAAAGAGCTATATAATTCTATGATTCTAAGGTCTTGGGTTGCCCGTGGCAAGGTTGGACATCAAGCAGGGGGAGGGGAGGGGACTAAGTGACAAGAAGCACAGTCAAAGAGTTGGGATTTGAAGACAGATAGAGAGGCGGTGAGACAGAGGGGCAGAAGGTAGTGGTTTAATGACTAGCACAGTCATACACAGACACAAAAGGCCAAATAGCCTCCTTCTATGCTGTGTAATTCTCCGATTCTATGACTGAAGACTCGACCACTAATGGTAGTGTGATGAGGGGAGTGCTGGGGACACACAGCATGCAGTTAGCAAAGCAGAACTGTGACACTATCACCAGCTTACTTTGGGGTGCCATACGGAGGAAGGGTCTATCCGGAACAGCCCCACCTTTGCACTGTTGTGGATTGTTTGGAGCACTCGCCTCGCAAGCGCGAGGAACCTGGGTTCAATTCACAGCCGGGGGCGAAACCTGAGGCAAATTTCCTTACCACATACACACACACACACACACTAATAATCCTTGCATTTGATATTTGATATAGCCCTTTTTTACGTCTTCTAGACGTCTCAAAGCGCTTCACAGAATATGCTGTAAAGTGAATTGACCGTATATTTGTGGGTGAAACGCAGCTGCCAATTGCGCACAGCAGCGTCCCCACAAACAGTCGTGGATTGAAAGTGACCAATTTATTATTGTTTTGTTTTTGAAGGGATTATTATTAGGCTCTGTGTGGAGTAAGGAAACTTGACTACCTGGAATTGAACCCAGGTGTCTCTGAATTGAACCGCTGAGCTCCACGCCCCTCTTAACCTAGCAGGAAGTGGTAACCCGGTTGTTAGCTGATTGGTGGATCGCTTTCTGGGGATAATAATCCCTTAAAAAAACATAATAAAAAATAATAATTTGGTCACTTCAATCCACGACTGTTTGTGGGACACCTCTGTGCACAATCGTTGGCCGGGTTTCCCCCACAAAATCTGCAGTCAATTCACTTTACTGTATATTCTGTGAAGCGCTTTGAGACATCTCAACAATGTGACCAGATGCTATACCATATGCAAGGATTATTATTATTATCACTGGGGGGGAGGGGGGGGTTCTTGAGAGGGGAGCAATTGGATGTGTATCGGAAGCCGCCCCCCGCGCCCCCAAACCTCTGTTTACACTGAGGGTCTCGGGTTAAGGGATGGAGGGAGGATTATGTCTCCCAGCATCTCGGGGAAGGCAGGGGAGCATGATAGACCCTCAGACTGACCATCAATGTTGACTCTCTTGCTCTCTCGTTCTCTGTGTCTGTCTCAGGAGCTGCTGGGCCCTCTATAGAGGATATAATGGGGCTGCTTATTTGTGCCTTTGTCCTTTATGGAGTCCTGAGGCTGATCTTCTGGATCTACAATAAATCAGGTAAGTGACTCACTCCCCACGTCCATTACTGGATCACAAGGTGGGTTTGATCACCTCCTCTCAGACCTCCTGCTCGCCTGACCTCCCATCCAGCTGCTTCTTAAACGAGTTCAGCGTCTTGGCCTCAGCCACCGTTCTAAGTCTGCTCGCTCTGCTCAGCGGTCTCCGGCCTGCTGCATGTCCCCCGACCACCTCTCCCCACCCATCTGCGGTCGGGCCTTCAGTCTCTCTTGCTCCCACCTTTTGGAACACCATTCCACAGTCCTTCTCTTGCCTCCTTCAAGACCCTTCTCAGATCCTCCTCTTCAACTGTGCTTTCGGTCGCCCACCCACACCCACCCCCACCCTCCCTCCTCCCCGACCTTCCGATCCCAACCACCAGCTCAGGTCCACACCCCTGACAGCCCGACACCCTGGGATGTCCTCCCGACATGAACAGTGCCGTGGAAATGTAATTTTGTATTGTATTGAATTCCACAATCCTCAACCATAACAAACTCTGCCCCCACCCCCCGCCCCACCCCCTCCGCCCCCAGTCCTGACCAGGGCCTCACTGGCTCCCTTCACAGAATGGATTGATTTCCTGGATTCTCGCGCTCGCATACAAAGTGGAGTCCTGTAGCTCAGTGGTTAGAGCACTCGCTTTGCAAGTGAGAGAGACCTGAGTTCAATTCCAGGCAGAGGGCGAAACCTTGGGCAAGTTTCCTTACTCCACACAGAGCCTAATAATAATCCCTCCAAAACCAAAAGCAATAATAAATTGGTCATTTTCAATCTACGACTGTTTGTGGACATTGCTGTGCGCAATTGGCTGCCGCGTTCGCCCACAAACATACAGTCAATTCACTTTACAGTGTGTTCTGTGAAGCGCTTTGGGACGTCCTCCCGACGTGAAAAGCGCTATATCAAATGCAAGGATTATTATTATTATAGGATTATAAAGTGGGAGGGAGAGAAAGTGTAAAGAAAATGTTCATAAATCTCTGTTGTTTTTTGCTTCTAGTTTATCCTCTGATCTTCGGCTCGGTTCAGCAAGAGAAGGTGAGAAAATAAAACCTCCCAAATATCATCACCGACCATCGGCCCGGAAACCCGATCTCCCCCCCCAACCCTGACCCCAAACTTAACCACTGACCCCAAACCCAACCTCAACCCCTGACCCCCTGACCACCAACCTCAACCCTTCACCCCTGACCCTAACCTCAACCCCTCACCCTTGACCCCAACCTCAACCCCTGACCACCAAACTCAACCCTTCACCCCTGACCCTAACCTTAACCCCTCACCTCATCCCCAGTCCTGAAATGCCCCAGACTTGACCGCTGACCCCTGACAGCCCCTGTTGCTGTCTTCAGTAACGCTGTCTGTCCTCTTTGCCCCTCAGGAGAAACGTAATTGAATCGGTGACTGCGGTGAAGAGAAGAAAGAATGATGGTGAGCGTGAGCTGAACAAACGATCGCACTCTCCCCCCCCACTCACCGCCCTCCCGCAGTGTCTGGGCTGTCACACAGTGACTGGCTGATGCTATATTATAGCGAGGATTACTATTATTATTTATTAATATTTTCTAAGTCGGGAAGACAGGGTTGGTGATTTCTTTCATGTGTCAGCCGGGCTCAGCTGGTAGCGCTCTTCTCTCTTAAGTCAGAAGGTTGGGGGTTCAAGCCCCAGGTCAGAGTCTTGGAATAACATTGTCTAAGCTGATGCTCTCCAATGCAGTGATGGGGTGAGCTGCATTGTCGGAGGTGCTGTCCTTCGGGCGAGACATTATTAAACCTCAGTCCCTGTCCGTGTCTGGTGGACGTTAAAGATCCCGCAATTAGAAAAGAGAAGGGAGGCTTTCTCTCTGTCCCGCGGTGTCTTGGCCAACAATCCCCTCAGATAAAACTGGTGATTCACTTCGCGGCTGCTAATGGAGGTTTGCTGTGTGCCAGTGTGCCGCGTTTGTCTACAAAACACGCTCACGGCGTTCTGCAGTGAATCCTGTGAAGAAGCGCTTTGGGATATCCTGACGTGAAATGCGCTCTATGAAATAATAATCATAATCCTTGCATTTGATACAGCGCCTTATCAGGTCTTCGAGACGTCTCAAAGCGCTTCACAGAATCTACTGTAAGGATTGTAGGATTATTAAGTGGTGGGATGGCTTGTGAATGGACGAACAGTGACTAACTGTGGGCTGTGTTTTCAGAGCGGCCTTTGGGCGGACACAGGGAAGCTGT
Organism: Callorhinchus milii; assembly: GCF_018977255.1. NCBI lineage: Eukaryota > Metazoa > Chordata > Chondrichthyes > Chimaeriformes > Callorhinchidae > Callorhinchus > Callorhinchus milii. The sequence goes on from NW_024704771.1 coordinate 2,444,121, forward strand.
GAAGTGGATGGTGAACTTGAAGTGGACGCTCCCCCCTTCCATCCTCCCCCACACCCGTCCAGACTCCATCTCCGCACAATCTGCTTTGTATTTTTGTATTTTTTTTTGCTGTGATTCTCTGCCTCGGGATTTTCTTTGTAGTCTGGCTGTGAATCGGACTGTGCTGTGTACATACTGCGCTGCTGAAGGGGTTAAACTGCCCAACGTCGGGGGAAACTAAGGGGAAGGGGAAACAACAAGAACTACTTGCCCCAAAGCATCTCAGGCCTGGGGAAGGGGTGGGAACAAGAGGTAAGGGGGGGTGGGATAGGGGCTGGGACATGAGGGGTGCGAGAGGGGGGAGGGAGGGAGAGGGAGGGAGGGGGAATGAGAAGCAGGAGACGGAGAGAATAATTCTGATTTAAGGTTTGGTTTCGCGGCTCTGAGTGCTGGCAGTCATTTTAAATGGGATTGAAAAATTACTCACTGAGCAATGATTTAAGACGCACCAAGTCCCCAATATGGGAGCTTGATCATTTGCAGCTTCCAAGCAGAGGCGAGAGTGCTACCAACTGAGTCAGGCAGACGGACAGTAATGCAAACGTGGAAATACTCCACATGGAAAAAACATGGAGTCCTGTAGCTCAGTGGTTAGAGCACTTGCTATGCAAGTGAGAGACCTGAGTTCAATTCCAGGCAGAGGGCGAAACCTTGGGCAAGTTTCCTTACTCCACACAGAGCCTAATAATAATCCCTCCAAAACCAAAAACAATAATAAATTGGTCATTTTCAATCTACGACTGTTTGTGGGACATTGCTGTGCGCAATTGGCTGCCGCGTTCGCCCACAAATATACAGTCAATTCACTTTACAGTGTGTTCTGTGAAGCACTTTGGGACGTCCTCCCGACGTGAAAAGCACTATATCAAATGCAAGGAATATTATTATTACTCTAAATTGTCTCGTTTGGCAAATTGTACATGTTTTTGAAGTCTGCAAATACTGTGAGCGTGCAATTTCTATAGATGTGTAAACTGCGCATATTAGATGACTGAGCAAATAAAGAATCAAACGGGGAAACCAAATGAATAGAAAGGCCTCAATTTATTGTCTAATTCTCTGGATAATGCCACCGAATCGAATATAAACACGTGGGCGTCCCCGACGTCTGCTGGTCACAAGTGGAACTGCAGCAGGTCTCAGCACCACTTTGCACATCACACGGCCCAATTTTGGCCCTGATTGTAATGTGTGGAAAGTGATGTGTTCTCCATAGGGAACGGTTAGAAAAAGGAATCGAGCATCCAGCGTGCAGTGCCCACAATCCACAGAAACTCACAGAACTCAGACCACATGACTGTCCAGCGCCTTTGGACATCCTCCCGACCTGATTTACAAGTGTAATTTTGCATAGTGGATCAATCCTACCCAAAGGAGTGTTGAGCAGAACGAGGCTGATCTCTAGTGTTAGAGGAATCAGCTATGAGTTGGGTCAATAGAACATTTTTACAAAAAAATTGTGGAACACTTTACAAATCCTGTGGGAAATTGCAGAAGGCTCTGTTAAATTTTGCAGGGGTTGATAGGTGCGATTGAGGTAGATTTTACTGCAAAATTTTTTCACTTTATTGATAAAAACTAAACATACGGAAATAACACATATTAGATTATTCCAAAAATAATTATTAATTGTTGAACTGCACCTGTGTGTCCGGAGCCTTTTCGCCCACAGCGATGTTTTATCATAAAATTGTACAGCACAGAAGGAGGCCATTCGGCCCATTGTGTCTGTGCCGACTCTTTGAAAAGAGCTTCCAAATCAATCCCACTCCCCGCTCTCTCTCCATAGTCTTGCAAACTTTTCTTCCCCAAACAATTATCCAACAGATTATTTGACAGAGGTGTAAATATATTTTGATGGCAAGCTCAATTGTGTTTGTACATAATTTACCTTGATATGTGTTATCTTCTACTCAATTTATGTGCAGTAAGAATTGCCGTGATTGCATCTCATACTATTAGCATAGGAGTAATAATGAAAATAAGATTTAACCTTGAGGTAGTTCAGAGTATTAAAGAGAGTAGTTTTAATGTGTTCACCTCACTATACTCATCATGTATCAAAAAAGAAATCCTAGGATTGAAGAATATGACCGTATATGATGCACAATAAAGCATTGGAGAAAGTTCAGTACTGACGTTGTGTGGTAACCTGTGAAAAGTGCAATCATACTGTTCCTCAGATTATTCGCTCATTCCTGATAGAATTTTGCATTTTATTTACGTTCTTTGAACTTAGAGTTAAGTCTAAAATATCCAATAATTACCTTCGAATTACGTATTACACACCAACATCCAACCACATGGAGCCCTGCAGCTCAGAGGATAGAGCACTGGCTTTGCAAACGAGAGACCTGGGTTTGATTCCCGGCAGGGTGAAACGTTGAGCAAGTTTCCTTACTCCACACGTCGCTTTTACTTAGCAGTAAGCAGAAACTTGGTTGTTAGTCGATTGGTGGATCGTTTTTCCGTGAGTAATAATTGCTTCAAACAAATAATAATAACAATAGATTGGTCACTTCAATCCACAACTGTTTGTGGGACGCTGCTGTGCGCAATTGGCTGCCGCGTTTCTCCCACAAAATATACAGTCAATTCACTTTACAGTATAATTCTGGGAAGGGCTTTGAGATGTCTTGAAGACGTGATAAGGCGTTATACCAAATGCAAGGATTAATATTATTATTATCCTGACCGACAATGTCCCAGATAGATTTGAGTCGCTGACCAGCCCTTGGATTCAAAGGATTGAATAAAATCATTTACAGTAAATCCTACGAAGCACTTTGAGACAGTTCACTGACATATTAAAGAGATGTATGAAATGCCAGGATTATTGCTATTGTAATTATACTAGATTTGGGAATCTAAAATATAACATTGCATAGATACCTTGTATTTGGTACAGTGGTCCCAGACACTGCTCAGGATGTACTGTAATGTACTGCAGTGTATCCAACTGTATATCAACCACTCCACTCCCTCCGCTCAGAAGGCTCTGACCTGCTTCATATCCCCCGCCTGGCTCACTCCTCCATCACCTGCCGGGCCTTCAGCCTCTCTGCCTCTACCCTTAGAACTCCATCCTTTGCCTCTCCCCTTTCCTTGCCTCCTTCCTCACGTCTCAACACCCACCTCTTTGACTGAGCCTTTAGCCACTCTCCCACCCTCCCTGCCCTCCACCCACCCTAAACCCGTCCCCAGCTCGGGTCCGAAACACTGACTGTCCAGAGCCTTAGGACGTCCTCACAATGTGAAAGGCGCTGTGGAAATGTAATTTATTGTTGTAGTGACTGAGTGATTTGAGGAGACAGCTCATGTGAAGACTGTGAAGACAGGCAAGTTATTGCTGTTAATGTTTATTAAATGAAAGGGTTTCGGTTTAAAACAATGAACAGAAACTAGACAATCTGGTTCATTGTGAGGGCTGACTAGCCCTTGCAGCCGTTGGTTTCAAAGGATTGAATAAAATCATTGACGGCTTTACAGGCGTTTCTGTATTTGGAGAGAAGACATTGGTCGTCAGATGGGATCTCCTCAATCCAGGTCTTAGAGTCCAGGACATACTGTATCCTGTACAGGGTGGGGGGAGGCGGGGAAAGAGGGAGCAGGGAGAGGAGGGGAGAGAGAAGGGGAAGAGAGGAGGAAGAAGGAGAGAGAGAGAGAGGGAGGGAGAGAGAGAGGGAAAGGGAGCAGAGAGGGAGGGAGAGAGAGGGAGGGGGAGGAGAGGGAAGGGGGCAAGAGAGGGGAGAGAAAGAGAGAGAGGAAGAGAGATGGAGGGGATTGGGTGGAAGGGAAGAGGATGGAGATAAAAAGGTGGGAGAGTGAGAGAATCAGTCAGTGATGACCCACTTGCTATATTTTTGCTATTAACAAAGGTTTCAAAGAACGTGAAGGTTGTGAGATGTCCAGAAAATGTGAAAAGCGCTATATCAAATGCAAGGATTATTATTATTATTATTATTATAATAATAATAATGTACAGCATAGAAACAGGCCAATTTGTTGGCAGGTTTATCTCACAAAATATAGTCAATTCACTTTACAGTATATTCTGTGAAGCACTTTGAGACGTTTTGAAGACACTAAATCAAACGCAAGGATTATTATATTATTATTATCCCTCTCTCCCTCATGTGAAGGTCTTGACTGCACCTAAAATATGATTCAAGACAGTGAGTTCCACAATCTCTGTGTTATCCTCTGCATTCCTCCTAGATTCTCTTTAAGATCCTATGGTCGCTATCTTATATTTGTATCTCCTTATCTGAGTGTGCTCTGACCAGAGAGAAGAGAGACTTACATTTGATGATGATCCCGAGTTTTCCCCTCTTTTCCCATTATCAGAATTCACTCCCAAGCCTCAGCTTGAGTGGGCACGATCTCCGGTTCAGAAAGTGGCGGATGGCTCCATGTCCCAATCCGGCCTCGTTTCCTGTCAAAGCAGAGACCCAATAATGTCAAAGCGACATTTAAACTACAATACAATACAAATTACATTTGATTATTGCCTTTCATATTGGCAGGACGTCCCAAGGCGCTGGACAGTCAGGGATTTCGACTTGAGCTGGGGGTCCAGATAGGAGAGGGTGGAGGGCGGGGAGGGTAGGAGGGCAGCCAAAGGAACGGTCAAAGGGGAGGGTTTTTGACCGAGAATCACGCACTTTGAATGAAAGCCCCAAATAGGCTCACGGACTAGCCGAATGACTTCCTGTGCACTAAAAATGGCTTCCTAGCAGCTGTTGCCATTGTCACTTCCTGTGCGCCACGTCGAAGGAGAGTGTGACTCACGGCTGTTTAGTATTGGTTGGGTGATGTTGACAACATATTTTTCAAAGTAGGCCGTATGATTGATGCCCAGGAGCTGTACCTTGAAGGCTGGAAAAGTGAATATCATTTATTAAACAACAACAACTTGCATTTGTTTCGCGCTCTTCACGTAGGATAGCGTCCCAGAGCACTTGAATAAACCCATTTATACGTTTCCTTACACACCAACCAAAGTGGCAGTAAAATATCTTACTAGATGCACCTCATCAAAACACACCTCGCTAAATTTGCCTCATTAACCTCAGCCCAATAACCTCACCTCAATAACACAGCTCACGAAATATATTTGCCTACAAATTTCACAGTCACTACACTATAGAGTATAACTGGATGGTACCAGGAATGAGGGACTTGAGTTTTGTGGAGAGACTAGGGAAGCTAGGATTGTTCTCCTTGGAGCAGAGAAGGTTAAGGGGAGATTTAATTGAGATGTTCAAAATTATGAGGGATTTAATGGAGTAAACAGTAAGAAACTGTTTCCACTGACCGGTGGGTCAGTAATTAGAGGACACAGATTTAAAATAGTCATCAATAAAACCAGAGGGGAGATGACGAGAAATTGACGAGAAACAGCGAGTTGTTTGGATCTGGAATGCGTTGAAGGCTGGTGGATGCTGATTCAATAATGACTTTCAAGAGAGAAGTGGATAGATGTTTTGGGAGGACAAATTTGTAAGGATATGGGGAGAGAGTGTGGGTCGGGGTGGGGTGGGGTGGTGATTTTAACTTCAAACCATGACTGCTCACATACCCCGTCCCCCTCTTACCACATTGTCTTGGTCCCAGACACACCTTTTCTCTCTCTGGTCTGGCTGTTTTGCTGCAATTTTTTCTCTCCTCACCTTTGTTCTGCAATATTAACACCTCTATTTCCCATACTGCAGATTCTTACATTTGATATAGCACCTTATCAGGACATCAAGATGTCTCAAAGCACTTCACAGGACTCACTGTAAAGTGTGGTGACTGTATATTTGGTGGGCAAAACTCAGCAGCCAATTGTGCATAGCAGTGTTCCACAAACATTCGTGGATTGAGTGACCACATTTTTTTTTGGAGGAATTATTATTCTTGGAAAGCGATCCACCAATTGACTAACAACTGGGTTCCTACTTACTGCTTGGTAAACAGAGGTGTGTGGAGTAAGGAAACTTGCCCTGCCGGGAATCGAACCCAGGTCACATACCATAATCCACCACTGGACTGTAACAGGCAAAGTCGATTCGAGAGAAGCTGTTCAGCTGTGGGGACAAGATGTGCTCGATGTGAGGACAAGGACCTGATGGCAAAAAAAAATTGTTCTGATTAAACATAACATGCATCATAGGTACAGAAGGAGGCCATTCAGCCCGTTGAACCTGTTTCATCAGTTTTCTTTAAAAAAAATTAGAAACCCATCATGGACAAGCAGAGGGAAAGCTGCCAGACAAAGTTCTCAATGGGAAGCTGTGTGGTTATCAATGGTGACCCTCAACTCCCAATCTGTGGTCCCCAAGCCTCAGCTCTCGCCAACTAGTGCCCAATATAAGATAGCCAGTGCTCGATCTACTATGGAGTTTAGTTGGCTGTTCTTTACACAGAGGGTGGTGAGAGTGTGGAACTCATTGCTGGAAACTGTGGTTGAAGCAAAAAAGCAATGTATTTAAGCAGAAACATACCAGACGCACATACATTTCCACATAGATCTCAGTCTGGTTTGGAGCACAGTGATGGGTTAGATACCCGGCTGATCACAGAGATGGGTTTCAGCGTGTGCTGGACACCTGGTTAATCATGGAGATGGGTTTCTGTGTGGGTCAGACACCAAGCTGATCATGGCAATTGATTTCTACATGAGTCAGACACCCGTCTGAGCAGGATGATGGATTTCTGTTTGGTTCAGACAACATAATGCTGGGTTTCTGCATTTGTCAGACACCCAACTGATCATGGAGATGGGTTTCCAGTCGATGGAAGAACCACTGACCCCTCACTCTGCCCCTTTTCCATGCTTGTGGTTATTTCTCTGGTAACTTACCCTCCGCGCACTCACACACATCTGTGTGGCACAGTGTAGACACCAGGACGCTGTGCTCGGGGGCACTATATGTCACGGTACATTTGACACCTGCAAATCAGACACATGTGTCAACCTCGTCATATTAACCCTCACGGCTTAAAATGAGCCTTACATCTGACACAGCCATTTCAGTGTAGTGACTATGTAATTCGAGGGCAGCCAATTTGAGTGCAGTGATGTCCTGCAAACAGCTACGAAATGAGCTGTGAAATGATTTTACGCGGGTGTTGTTGGCCAGGACACCGGGAGAGAGTGAAAGAGAGAAACTCCCTCCTCTTTTCCAATAGCGTCACAGGATCTTTAACATCCACCTGAACAGGCACATTCGGTGAGCTCAGTTTATTGTCTCATCTGAAGGATGATGCATCGCTCCCACAAACAGTCATGAATTGAGTGACCAATTTACAATTTTTTTAAAGGAATTATTAACCCCAGAATAGTGATTTGCCAATCGAGTAATAATTGGGTTCTGACTTACTGCTGGGTAAACAAGGAGTGTGGAGTAATGATTCTTCACCTGCCTGGGAACCGAGCCTAGGTCTCTCGCTTGTGAGGTGAGTGCTCTAACCACTGAGCTACAGGACTCCAGACGTGTGAGAATGGAAATTTACACTGGGGAGATATAGATTGCTCTCCCCCTGCCACCCTCCACCCTCCCTGCTAGATCCCTTGTGCCCTATTGCACCTTGTCAAGTCGTGTGCCCCCATCCCATGCCTCCTTGTTCCCATCTGGTGCCCCCTAAACCCTACCCCGCCATCTGTCCATATACAGTCCAGCATAGAAAACAATAATAATAAATTATAATAATGATAATCCTTTCATTGGATATAGCGCCTTCTCAAAGTGCTTCAGAGAATATTCTGTAAAGTAAATTGACTTTATATATTGTGTGCGAAACACGGCAATCAATTCTGCAAAGCAGTGTCCCATACACAGTGGCATGATTGAGTGATGAATTATTATTTATTTTTAAATCATACTAATTTAAAGTTATAGAGAGACATTTGGATGCCTCTTGGTGGCCAGTGGTGATGGCAAAGTCCATGATTACTTACTGGGATTGTAGAAGTCATAAAGGGTGGCGGTGGCTGGCTGTACTAGACCCACAGGGACAACTTGGTTTGCAGCAAAGACCACACACTCTTTCTTTACACGGACCTAAATAATGGGAAACAGAGTGAGAGAGAGGGAGAGAGAGACAGGAGTTTGGGAGAGAAAGAGAGTGGGGAGGGGGAGGCTCACGGAGAGAGAGACAGACAGGGGGAGAAAGACAGAGAAAGCGAGAGAGGGGGATAGAGGAGAGAGGGAGGGAGATGGAGATTGGGACGAAGGGGATGAGAGAGTGGGGAAGGGGGAAAGAGTGAAGGAGGATAAGAGAGGTGTGAGAAGGATAAGAGGGAGAGAAGGAGAAAATGAAGAAGAGGAGAGAGATGAGAGAGAAGGAAGGAGGAAGGGGAGGAAATGAGGGAGGGGGTAATGACAGGGAATGGAGAGGATGTCAGGAGGGAAGGATGTCAGGAAGAAGAGAAAATAAATTTATAAATTTATATAGCACATTCAATGTCAAAACATCACGGTGCTTCACAGATAATTGCTATCACATATAGTTACTATTCTCTGTAGAACATGTCAGTCTGGACTGTGAGCTCACAATCCCATGTGGGGCTCAAACCCTCAGTATTCACACACAGAGTCAGTGACTCGCGAACCTATAAGAGCTCAATAGTTGTGATTGTAGACGGTGCAAATAATACAATACAAAATCATATTTATCCAGCGCCTAACACGTTGAGATGTCCCAAGATGCTGAACAGTCAGGGATTAATACCCAGGTGTGGGTGGGGTGGGGGTGGGGGTTTGGGATCAGGGAGGGTGGAGGGGATGGGTTTGTGGGTCTGTGCTAGTGTATTTCTTTCTGCCCATTTGTGAGTGTTTGTACCCCGCAGTCCCTTTGCCTTGCCCCCTCCCTTGCCTCCTTCAAGAACCATCTCAAGACCCGACTGTGTCTAAGGTCACCTTTCTACCCTTCCTCACCCTCAATCCTTCCTGATCCCAACCACCAGATGGATCGTCGACTGTCCAGTGCCTTGGAATGTCTTCCTGACGTGAAAGACGCTTTAAATTGTAATTTGTTGCTGTTGTTGTTGTATGTTTCTTTCTCTCTCTGTCTGCCTGTGTGTTGGTCTGTCAGTTGGTCAGTCTGTCTGTCTGCCTGTGTTTCTGTCTGTCTACCTTTCTCTCTCTATCACTCATCTCATACTTACGCAGATCAATTCCCTCCACCTCATTTCTATTCCAGTGTCTTGGGACATCCTCCCAACACGAAAGGCGCTATACACAAGCCATTTTGCTGTTGTGTTGTATTCCACCAAAGTTACCCCGACCAACTATCACCAACCCCAGAGCCCAAGCCTCACCCAGCCTCCGACCATGTACAACCAATAAGATGTGAGCCATGATAAGATGTTAACCCACAACACCCACCATGTCGAGGTACAGCAGAACTTTGCCATCCTTCAACTCATACTGGTCGATGTATTTATCCACTCCATTTTTTAACTGAAAGACAAGCAAATAATAATAATAATCGTTACATTTGGTACAACGCCTTTCACTTCCCAAAACACTTCACAGGATTCGCTAACAGTTACTGTTTTGTGGACGAAAGCGGCAACCAATTTGCGTACAATAATATTCTTACACTAGAGTGAGTGTAGAGTGAGTGACTGAGATTATTTAGGGGATTGTGTTGAGCAGGACATCAGGAGAGGGAAACTCCCTTCACTTTTCAAATAGAGCTATGAGATCTCTAACCTCCACCTGGGGACGAGGCACAGATGGTGAGCTCATTTTAAGGATGCACTAACAACCAGGTTCCTACTTACTGCGAGGTTAACAGAGGGTGTGTGTAGAGTAAGAAAATTGCCTAATATTTCGCCCTGCCGGGAATCAAACCCAGGTCTCTTGTGTATGAGGTGCTCTAACCACTGAGCTACAGGTCTCCACGAGGACCATTTGGTTGAAGCATTGATTGTGTACCTTTTCGAGATGAGTTGTATCTGGTTCAAACCCACTGAGCAGGGAGATGTCAACAACTGCCATTCCAGACTTGATCTCATTCAGTTCGATCTCATCCTCCCGCCTGGCACAAGAGAGGAGGCACATGGTATCAACACCACATTGACAATACAAATAATAATCCTTTACCTTTCATGCAGAGCCTTTCGGGTCAGGCGGGCATGTCAAAGTGCTTCACAGGATATACATTTTCACCTACAAAATACACCGTCAATTCACTTTACAGTAAATTCTGTGAAGCGCTTTGAGACATCTCGAATGATGTTTGTGGGACTCATGATAAGGCCCTATATCAAATAAAAATAATTATAATCCTTGAACAGGATAGATGCAACCTCAGTTTAATAATAATAGCTACATTTGATATAGTGCTTTTCACGTCTTTGAGATATCTCAAAGCTCTTCACAGAATATACTGTAAAGTAATTTGACTGTATGTTTTGTGGGCAAAACGCGGCAACCAACTCCACACAACAGAGTCCCACAAGCAGTTGTGGAGTGAGTGACAATTTATTATTGTTATTTTTTTGAAATAACATAATTATTTAGTTATTTGGGGGAGCTGGGGAAGCGCAGAATTTTCAGAGGTGCCTGGCTTCACTTTGAGATGTTAAACCGAGGTCCCATCTATACCTGTTTGAGTGGACATTAAAGAGCCCTTGTCAGAATTCGAAAACAGAACGGAGTTTCTCACTCTCCTGGTGTCCCACTGATTAGTCATTTGTTCATTTTATGGTTGTTTGTGGGAATTGCTCCCTGCAACCTGTCTGCTTTGTTTGCCCACTAAACACGCAGTCACTTTACAGTGACTTTGAGTGAAGCTTTGAGTGTTTCTAACTTGGTGATGAGCTGAATGCCGAGGATTGTAATGAATTAGGTGTGGAGTTGAGACTTTTGCTGTCTTTCAATCTCAACTGCACACCGAATCCAATTTGACTGCATTGCAAAAGGGACCCATTTGATTTTAAGAAATCTGTTTAGACGTGGCACAGGGTCAAACTCGGGATTTCACTGACTTCGCTCTACCATCTCTGTCTCCTCCAACATGGCTATGATTGACAGACTGGGCTACCAGCCAATCAGTCAGTGGCTGCTGTCCAGCCCTTGATTGGCAATTGCTTTTCAGCCAGGGACCGGGGCGGGGGGGGGGGGCAGATGAGGAGCTGTGATTGGGCTGTCAGTCAGTCAGTCAGTGGGTGGGCTGTGGGTCGTTGAAAATATCAACCCAATTACAAAAGAAGGCCAGATAAACAAGTCAGTTTTGTCCGACTTTGGCCAACCTTAACTGATTGGGAGGTTCATGAGACCCCTCTGACCACCACCACTGGTTCTGCCACTGCAGATAGACTTGATACAGCCCAAAGGATACAGAGGAGGGTAACCAAAATGATTGAGGGGATGGAGGGACTCGACTACGAGGAGCGATTAGATAAACTGGGGATGTTCACGCTGAAGGAGAGAAGGTCGAGGGGTGATACGATTGTGGTCTTTACGATTCTGAAGGGACTAGATAATGTAGATCATGATAAGCTGTTTTATCTTGTACTGAACAGTAGAACTTGAGGACACAGCCTGAGATTGAAGGGGGACAAATTCAGAGCAAATCTGTGGAAACACTACTTCAGTGAAGTGAGTATTAAACTTATGGAACAGGCTCCCTAGGGAGAACGTGGAAGCAGAAGATGTCATTTGTTTCAAGAATAAATTAGATAGATTTCTACTAGAAAATAATATATTGGGTACAACAACAAAAAGTTACATTTGTTAGTACCTTTCACATCGTGAGGGCATCCCAAGTGCTAGACATACAGTATTTACGACCCAAGCTGGGGGTCAGGATTTGGGAGGGTGGAGGGCAGGGGGGGAAATGGGACATAGTATATAGTTTGGGACATGACATGTTAAGCGACTGCCTGGAAGGTGAACCAGTCTTCTTTCGCCAGCAAATTCTTATGTTCTTATGATATATCCCCCACTCCGATCCTCTGCCAATATGCTCACCATGTGCAGACTGTGTAGTAAATGGTTCGGTCAGCCTCTGTCTTGACAACCTCTCGCTTCCTCCGTGACCTCAAGTCATGCCAACCAATGAGGCCCAATGACTGGTCTTCAGGAAGAATTGTGTTATTGTATTCAAAGTGAGAGTCTGAAGAACAACAATAACTTGGGTTTATATAGTGCCCTTAGCATAAGGTGGCATGTTGAATTAACAACAACAGTAAAATTATATTTCCATAATGCCTTTCACATGAGTAGGACATCCCTAGGTGCTGGAGAGTCAATGTTTTGGACCCAAGCTGGGGGTCAGGATTGGGAAGGGTGGAGGACAGGGGGGGAAGGAGGGTGAAGGAGGAGGTGGGGAACTTGAAGCAGGCTGGAGACTGATGAATGGAGGGAGCGGGAAGTTTGATAGGGGGGTAGAAGGTCACATAAGTAGGGGAGAGCAAGACCATGGAGGGCTTTGAAGTTGAGGACAGGATCTTGAACTGTATCCTCTGTATGATGGGAAACCTGTGGAGTCGGGCAAGAATGGGGGTGATAGGGTCACAGAGCCTGGAGAGGATGCGGGCTGCAGAGTGCTGGATGGTCTGCAGCCTGTGGAGGGAGAAGTTAGGGAGGCCAACAAGCAGGGAGTTTGCATACTCAAGCCTGGATGTTATGAATGCGTTTAGGGTTTCTGCGGCCTACGGTGTGAGATAGTGGCAAATCCAGGTCTCTTGCATGCAAGGCGAGTGCTCTAACCACTGAGCTACAGGACTCCAGAGAGGAGAGTGTTACTGGCTTCAAGGTATGACTTACCCAGGTATTCCATTTTGCTCTGTATGGTGACCTCCAGTTTGAAGTGTGTGCATGGGTTTGAAAGCTCCTCCAGGAGACGGTAAGTTTTGAGAAGCTGAAAATTAATAATAATCCTTACATTTGAAACAGCACATGCTCACATGATTGAAACACCTCAAAATGCTTCGCAGGATATACTGTAAAGTGCAGTGACTGTATAATTTGTAGACAAATGAGGCAGCACAATTTGTGCACAGCGCCATCCCACAAATAGCCATGAAATGAGTGAAGACTTTTATCTGCAGAATAATCAGCAGGTCAGCATGAGAGTAACTCCCTTCTCTTTTCTAATAGGTCACAGGATAATAATAAAAAAAATAATCCTTGCGTTTAACATAGGGCCTTATCATGTCTTTCAGATGTCTCAAAGTGCTTCACAGAATATACTGCAAAGTGAATTGACTGTATATTTTGTGGGCGAATCGTGGCAGCTGATTGCACACACAGTGTCCCACAAACCGACTTGGATTGAGTGACCAATATATAATTATTATTTATTTTTGAAGGAATTATTACCCCTGGAAAACTGATCCACCAATCGACGAACAATCAGGTTCCTACTTACTGCTAAGTAAACAGAGGCAAGTGGAGTTACAAAACTTGCCCAATGTCTCGCCCTAGCAGGAATCAAACCCAGGTTTCTCGCTTGCAAGGTGAGTGCTGTGAGCTACAGGACTTCACAAATAATAATTGTAAATGACTTACATTCAACGTTCCATTCCCGGTACCTGATAGCTTGACCTGAATTTTGCTTCCCAGCGGAAACTATGAGAGCAAGAAGTCAAACAGAATATTAATAATAATAGTAATGATATGGCATTTATTACAATGTCTGTGACATCCAAATCTCACAGTGCTTCTCAAGTAATTTTAATAATAATTCTCACACTTGGTTTCTCATTCTATAATGTTGTTGCATCTCAAAGTGCTTCACAGGATTGTACTGTGAAGTGCAGTGACTGTGAGTTTTGTGCACAAATGCAACAGCCAATTTATGCGCAGTCCCACAAACAACCATTAAGTAAATGTTCATTTTTATTTGGTGGGGGCAGGGGGCATTTTCAGCCATTATAACTTGGCTGAAAATGCACTTCAAACAATGCAGTGTGCACCCACCCCACCCCTCCCCGCCCCACCCAGCACTGCACTGAAGTGTCAGCCCGGATTATATGAGTTGCAAGTTGTCAACATGCGGCTTCAACTCATAACCTTCTGACTCTGTTCCACTATTGGCAAACATGCTTTTAGTCACTCTGTTACTGCCTACCTCTGCCTTTCCCCATCTTTGTCCATCTTCAGATCTGAAGACCTTCCTCTTCAACCGACCATATGGTCACCTCCCCTCCCTCCCTGGTTTTGTGTCAAGCTCTGTCACTGTTAAGCCCCCCGAGGTGCTGCCTCCACATGAAGGGCGTTGTGTAAATGCAATTTGTTGTTATTTTAATGTCTGTACCTTCAACTCGGTGCGGCTCAAAGCATTTCTCTTCTGTAAGTAGATTTGCGTCATCCTTCCATTCTCACTGAATTCCACATCCATGTTCAGCTGTTCCTTCTCAAAGGTAATCCTGTGGTAAGTAGACAGAGCTTCTAGAGCCACCACTGTGTCCTGCACCGGGAATAAGAGGGGAAGAAATAGGCAAATGACCTAGGGTTAGCGGAAACAAGTTATGAGACAAGCTAAAGGGGCTCTTCAGCCTTGAGAGAAGACAACTCAGAGAGGATCTCTTAGGTGTGTCTAAAATTTCAAATGAGATTGAAAAAGTGAGCTGAGCCGCGATTCTGCTCCACCCTCGCCTACCCCCAGGCAAGCGACCGTCACACAGGAGGCCTGTAGCTCAGGGTTAGAGCACTCGCCTCGCAAGTGAGAAGACCTGAATTTGATTCCCAGGCACGGTGAAATGTTGGGCAAGTTCCTTACTCCACAAGCCTGTTTACCTAGCACTAAATAGGAACCCGGATGTTAGTTGATAGCGGATCGCTTTTCTGGGGGTAATAATCCCTTCCAAAAAACTAATAACAATAAATTGGTCACTTCAATCCACAACTTTTTGTGAGACACTGCTGTGTGCAATTGGCTGCAGTGTTTTCCCCACAAAATATAGTTAATTCACTTTACAGTAATGTAAGTGTACTCTGTGAAGTGCTTTGAGACGTCTTGAAAACGTGATAAGGTGTAAGGATTATTATCATTATTATTGAACCGGAAGAAATTCCTACCTGTGTTGAGCGGAATCCTCCACCATAGTTACGTTGCTCTGTCAGCCATTTGGCAATGGTGGATGCAAATGTCTCGTCCTTCATCATGAGGCTTTGCAGCAGAGCATAGGACGTTGCTTCCACCGCCAAGGCTGAGGCGTGGGAAGGGTTCTTCTCTCCCCCAACTAGTTCCACATCCGTCACCTTCCAGTAGCGAATGTCTTTCTCTGTGTGAACAAAAACATAAATGCTGCTTGGCCCATTACATAATAATCCTTGCATTTGATATAGCACCTTATTACATCTCCGAGTTGTCTTTTGAATTTAAGATCCTCATCCTCACCTACAAGGCCATTCACGGCCTCGCTCCCCCCCTACCTCTCTGACCTACTATCCCCCTACCTGCCCGTACCCTCCGTTCCTCTGGCTCCGGTCTACTCCACATCTTCCGCCCCAACCGCCCTACCATTGGTGCCCAGGCCTTCAGCCTCTCAGCCCCGAGGCTCTGGAACTCTATCCCCCAGTGCCTTTGCCGCTTCCTCCCTTTCCTCCTCAAGACCTCAAGACCTTTCTCTTTGACCGTGCCTTCAGCTCCCCTCTCGACTCTCTACTCCCTCCTCGCTCACTCCCTTCCCTCCCCTCTACCTGACCATTTCCCCACTGCTCGGGTCCTGACCCAACTGTACAGCGCCACTTGGGACGTCCTCCCGACGTGAAAGGCGCTCTATAAATGGAATCTTGTTGTTGTTGTTGTTTTGGTGCTTCACAATAAAATGAATTGACTGTACGTTTTGTAGGCAAAACGTGGCGGGCAATTGCACACAGCTTTGTCCGTCCCACAAACAGTCGTGGATTGATTGATCAATTTTTTTTACATTCCTTGTCAAGATTTGCTGGATCCCTGTCACACAGGATTGACTTCAAAGTCCTCACACTTTGCACCTGAGCACCAGCCCCACCTCTCTGACCTGCTCAAACCTACTCCTGTAACCATCGCCGTCATTCATCTGTGTCCGGTCTCCTGCTGATACCTCATCCCATCTGCTCCAGTATTGACCTCTGGGCTTTCAGCTGCTATGCCCTGAACATATGAAACTCTCTGCCTCAATCCTTCTGCCTTGTCCCCTCTTTGCCAATCTTCATCTCACGCCTGAAAACTTTCCTGCATAGGCCTACGGTCAGCTCCCCTTTCTCCACAGCTTGCGCCAACTTTCCCATTATTAATTGAATGGCGGATTGCTTTTCAGAAGTAAAAATTCCTTCAAAAAACCTATAGTAATAAATTGGTCATTTTAATCCACGACGGTTTGTGGGACACTGCTGTGCACAATTGGCTGTCGCGTTTTGCCCACAAAATATACGGTCAATTCACTTTACAGTGTTTTCTATAAAGCGTTTTGAGACGTCTCGAAGACGTGATGAAGCGCAATATCAAATGCAAGGATTATTATTATGAGTAGTAAATGTTCTGAGATGCTACCCTGCATGAAGGGCGCAATATAAATCCAGGCTGTTGTTACTATAATGTGCCCCACTACAGCGCAGGTTCCATTATAATACGGTTTGAGTCGCTGCTGTTTCCTATACTAAAATGGCTATCTTCCTTCTTATTAAGTCAGCGCTGTTTTCCAGGATGTGGTTTCAGCAGCGACCCAATGACCCGATAGTCAGCCATTTTCTGGATACAAACTGACCGACTTCTAGAGTCACCTGGTCGTCGATGACACCACTTCCTGTTTTGCTTCCTCTGTGTGGGAGGGGGGAGGTGACCGTAAGCACAATCAAAAAGGAAGATCTTTGGGTGGGATTTGAAGGGGGTAGGGAGGGTGGGAAAGGGGGTAAGGCAGAGGCATCGTGGAGAGAGTTCCAGAGTTTTGGGGTGTGGTGGCTGAAGGCATGACAACCGACAGTGGCAATGCCACCCACTGTTACCTCTCAGCGAACTCACCTCTGTTGTAATAGGCCAGGTCCTTCAGCTTTCTGTGAGCCTTCACTGACCCAGGACTATCTGGACTGGCCAACGTGAGTGCATAGGCAGCGATAGCGGTTACAAAGGGGTGCTTGATACTCGGCACTTCCTTGTGCAGAAAACCGAGAGCCTTCGCGATACTATTTTTCTGGAAAAAAAGCCAAGAATAAGCCTGGAATCTGACCTTGAATCAAGACCCTTTTCTTCGACAGTGCTTTCGGTCACTCTCATACCCTTCCTGCCCCAAATTACCCCAAACCCCTCCCACTGCTCAGGTCCAAATCGCTGGCTGTTCAGTGTCTTTAGATGTCCTCCCGATGTGAAAGTTGCAACACAAATGCAATTTTGCATTGAATCGTATTCATAAAGCAATTCCCAGGCACTCCCAACATTGGGATCATAGTGTGTCTCTACCGAATTGGGAGGTGCCATCTTGTAAATGAGGAGGTTAAACCTTGCTATCCATTTATGCCTGTTCAGGTGGCAGTTAAAGTTCCCATAGTGATAATCGAAAAGAGAAGAGAGTTTCTCTCTCCCTTCAATTCCCCAATCTCCTGCAAAACTCCCCCCCCAAATTAGTTGCTCCATGACTATTTGCGAGATGTTGCTTTGTGCAAATTGGCTGCTGCATTTGCCTACAAATACCGGGTAAAATCTGTGAAGTGCTTGGAAATGTCTCAATAATGTGAAAAGCCACTTTATCAAATTCAAGAATTATTATTATTATTACTATTATTATTTTGTGCATAGCAAAGTCTCACATAGAGTTACAGGAAGAATGTATGATTTTGTTGGGGGATTGTCAGCCAGCACAATAGGAGAGAGAAATTCCTTTCTCTTTTTAAATAGCACCATGGGATCTTTAACGTCCACTTTAATAGGCACAGATGGGGCCTTGGTTTAATGCCTCAGCTGAAGGATGGCATCTCCAAAAATGCCACACTCCCCCCCAGCATTACACTGAATTGTCAGACTAGACAGTGAGCTCAGGGTCCCCAAATGAGGCTTGAACCTTCAACCTTGTGACTCAGATTTGGGGGAGAGAAAGTAAGAAGGTAAGTTATCTATCACCTTACCACTTGTGTAACTGGGATGATGTCATGTCTCTTATATGAATCCAAGGAATGCTGCAAGGCGATGGTAACAAAAGCGGTCATGGATACCAAGCTTTCAACTCCTCCCTGAAAATACACAGGGGAGAATTTTAAAGACAGGTGCAGAAAAGAAAAACTAAAGTGTAAAATCATACAACGACACCAGACACAACCGATCACACCCAACCACCCACAACCACATGCAACCAAACACACACGTCCATGTAAACACTCGCAATTACACACATCTACACAGACATATGCAACCAGCCACACAACCACACAGTGACACACTCAACCAGCCACACACAACCCAACGAGACCCTCACAAGCAGACACTCACAACTACACAGAGAAAAGTGTGGGAGAGAAGAAATAGTGTTAGAACTTTACACAAGATTGGTTCAGGTGAAGAAAGCCTTTGGTCCCATCTAATCTGATTCTTCCAGAACACACACCCATAGTGTCCTAGAATCATAGAATTATACAGCACCGAAGGAGGCCATTCGGCTCATCATGTCTGTGCCAACTCTTTGAAAGAGCTATGCAAATTAATCTCACTCCCCTGCTCTATCCCAATAGCCTTGCAAACTTGTCCTTCTCAAATATCTATCCGCTTCCCTCTTGAAAGTTGTTATCAAATCTGCTTCCCCCACCCATTCAGGCAAACCATTCCAGATCGAAACAACTCAGTGTGTGAAAACAAATCTCCTAACCTTCCCTCAGGGTCTTTTGACAACTATCTGTCCTTCCATTACTGGATCAAGCTGCTTTTTAAATAACCCCCAGTGTCCTGGCCTAACCCACCATTCCTGGTAATCCTGTTCCCATTGTCAGTTCCTCTCTGGCTAAAGAAAAACATCCTGGTGTCTTTATCCTGAAATTGACCTTTACAACTCCAAACCAATGTCCTGCTGTCAAGGTTCATCTGAAAGTATTGATCTAAATTTATGTGACCTGCATCTCTCTTGCCATCACGGGATGGGGATCTTCAAAGTGGCCGGAGCTGTTCTGAGCATTGATCAGATAAGAAACAGATTTGTGGATGAACATGTCGTTGACAATGATGTGCTTCCTGGCGATCGAGAGGATTTTAACCATAAATGCTGTTAGCCTGAAAAGGTAAAAAAAAAAAGGCGATGAGGAGAAATTTCAGCTCATATTTATGCTGATACTCCTGTGGAGGGCCGTCCTTTCTATGAGATGTCAAACCAAGCTCCCTATCTGTATCTGTCCAGGTGGACGTTAATGAACCCTGTGGGAGAAGGGATTTCTCTTTCCCAATGTCTTGGCCAACAATACCCTAGATAAAATTGGTCATTCATTTCATGGTTCCTTGTGGGACAAATTGGCTGATGCATTTGCCTACAACACGCAGTCGCTAAATTTTGCATGTTTTATTTATACAGTGCCCTTCATTGGGGTAGCATCTTGGTGCACTTAATGTTAGTGGAATTTGATGCTGAGCCGGCGAGAAAGGGGAGGTGATCATAGGCACGGTCAAGGACAAAGGTATTCAGGTGCGATCTGAAGAAGGGGACAAGGTGGAGGGCCTGAGGCAGGGAATGATAGGTTCTCGGTGCGCAGTGGCTGAAAGATGGCTACAGATGGTGGAGTGAGCGTGGGTACAAGGGATATGCAGAAGGACTGAACCAGCTGACTTCATAACAGATCATGGCTATGAAATCTATCACAAAATGTGATATTTCTTCACCCCAATAAATACATGTAAATCTCACCACACACTGCTTGGAGTTTCCTTCCACGTTCCATATGATCCATCCGCTTTCTGATACTCCAGAATCTTTGTATAACCTGGAATTGAACCATGGAGTTTGTATTAAAATAAGTCCTGTAACTCAGTAACCTCCCATCACAAGCGAGAGACCTGGTTTTGATTCCAGTTTCCTTACTCTACATGCCTCTGTATACCTAGTAATAAGTGGGAACCCAGTTGTCAGTCGATTTGCAGATCGCTTTTCCGGGGGTAATAATTCCTTAAAAATTAATAACTTGGTCACTCAATCCACAACTCTTTCTGGGACACTGCTGTGCACAATTGGCTGCTGTATTTAGCCAATAGTCCACTGGCTCCCTGTCACTGAACAGAGTGATTTTAAGATCCTCACAAGATCCTCACATCCATCGTGCCCTGGCACCTCCCTACCTCTCCGACCTGCTTACTCCCCAAACCACAACCGCTGCCTCCGCTCGACTGGCTTCGGCCTTCTCCATGAATCATGTGCCCTCAGTTCCACTATCGGTGGCCACACTTTAAGCCACTACACCCTGAAACTCTGTAACCCTCTTCCTCCATCCCTCCACCTTGCCCCTTCCTTCCCCATTTTCAGGTCGTGCCTGAAGACGTTACTATTCGACTGTGCCTACGGACACCTCCCCCTTCCCCTCAACTCGGAGTTGTGTTCCACCACTGTCAAGCACTCTGGGAGGCTACAATGCATGAGGGGTGCAATATAAATACAAGTAATTGTTGTTGTTATTTTTCAATCCTATTTAAAATCTTATCCCGGTTCCCCTCTGAGATGCTTCCCTCGAGACTGAATTGGCTTAACCTTGTCTAATCTCTGAATTGTCTTAATCCAGACTTTGGCTTGTGTCAGACAGAATGAGCCCATCATTCCCTTATTCAGACTCTGTGTGAGGATGAAGCAGGAGGAAGCTGAGATCAGCACCTGTCTTAATGTTGGCCAGAGCCTGGTCCTTGCGCTCTGATGGCAGATGCAGCCACTGCTGGCTCTGGTCCAAGTATTCAACGGCGTAAACCGTGGGAGCCAAGTGCATTGCAGTCTGCTCTGCACACCCGGTTGGTACTCTGATCAGACGGTTAATACCCTCTGGAGACAGGGAGTTTTCAATGGATTCACCCATCAGGTCACCTGCACCAGCGTGGGAGAGAGGATGGTAGAGAGAAGGTTAGTAACTATTAGCATGTGCAATGCCAGTGTGTTGCGCTTGAGTCTGAAGTTTGTGAGTTCAGGCCGCTCGTTGAAACTCATAGAATCTAAGTTGATGCTCCAATGAGGAGTACTGCATTGTTGGAGATGTCATTCTTCAGATCAGTCATTAACCCGGGATCCCCTCTGTGCCTGTTCAGGTAGAAATGAAAAATCCTCTGGAATTATTGGAAAAAGAAGGGAGTTTCAGCCAACAATCCACCAAATAAATTTGGTTATTCACTTGGTTGTTTGCTGTACATTGCTGTGTGCAAATTAACTGCCTTGTTCACTCACAGAAAACATGCAGTCACTGCACTTTACAATAAATCATGTGAAGCGCTTTGAGACATCTTGACAACACAAGACACTATATTAAATACAAGGATTATTATTAATAATAATGACCATCAACAATCCTTGCATTTAATCAAGGACCTATGATATTGAAAACAAAAACAGAAGTCGCTGGGAACACTCAGCAGGTAAGGCAGCATCTATGGAGAAAGGCAGTAAGTCAACATTTCAGATCCATCACCCTTCGTCAGAATGGGTCAAAATCTATGATATTGAATCAGCTCAAAATACCGCGTATGGAATTGCTGCAGTGACTCTCTTTTTGTGGATAAATAGGGCATTTGGTTTACAGCAAAGTCCCACACACGTGAACTAGTGATTATCTGGGGTATTGTTGACCAGGACACTGGGGGAGAGAAAGTCCCTTTACTTTGCCAATAGCATCCGGGATCTTTAACATCCACCTGAACAGGCGCAGAAGGGATCTTGGTTTAACGCCTCATCCAAAGGTCAGCACGTCTGATAATGCAGTGCTCTCCCACTGGAGCATGAGCTTGGATTGTGAGCTCAAACTCCCAAAGATGATAAGGATTAAAGAACATTATTTAAATATTAAACAACATTAAAGTCATCTTTTAATCACAAAGGTTAAACCATTTCAGATTTCATGCTAGAGTAGGTTAACAACATGAGTGTGTACAATTCGGTACCATGACCTCTAGCCTACATTGGTTTATTCAGTCTTTACCTTACCTCTGGCTTTGATGTACAGGTAGGATTCTGTGTCAGGGACCTGGTTAAGAGGAGTTTCTGTATTTATGTCATGCGAGCGTCTCACTGAAACAAAAACGCATGAAGGAAATCTCTGTTATAACGCATTTCTTTATGGCAAATTTAGTTTGGCATATGCCTGTTGCCCACGGGAAGCTTGCAGGAAGCTCCTGGTACCTACCACCAATCTAGTGAGGGCTCAAAACCCACATTTGCAGATTTTGAATGACCAAATAGTGACTATCTTCCTTGGGGTTAGGTAAGTGGGGTCTCTTTGGAAATGCTTGTCAATGGAATGTCAGAATTGAGCCAGCCTGTGTGACGGACTCCAGTCCAGTTCCTGAGCCAGGTCTGCAGTATTCCAGGGCACTGCTGATGGCAGCACAGCCAACCTGGCTGATTGGCAGGACTTGGAAGGGCAGACCAGCCATTGAGGGCAGGGAGTCATCAGCTCCTGTTAACCTGAAAGCCAAAGGCCCTAATGGGTAGGATGGTCATGCAGCAGGAAAGCTTGCCAGCCAGTAATGCCAATGGCAAGCTATGTGGTTTTAGCTGGCTAGATGTTACCACAATGCACACTCTGGGGTCCCCAAGCCTTGACTCTTGCCAACCTGCTCTGAATACTTTTCGAAGTTAGGTAAGCAGGTCGAGTCCCTCCAGGGAGAGAGTGTGCCTTCCATACCAAGAATCTATCTCTGGAATTTCTATATGTAGGGGAGGTGCATGGACATCTCAATTAGTTTGGATACTTTTAAGTATGGTAATGAGTTTCCACATTTGTCAGACACCCGGATGACCAAAAAGTAAATGCCTGTTCACCTTCCATGTGCCCACCTATACAAAATAGATGACTCCAGTTGTCAGGTCACCGCCAACTTCACTTCCTGTTCTCACGAGCAAAACAGGAAATGTCGTCGGCAGCGACCTGATGACCCTGACTCCTAGAGGTTGGCCATTGCAGCTTTGCTCATGAGCTTAAAAAAATGATCACAAGGCCCTCCCGGCAATGCTACATCCTGTCTTCCGTACACAAACAAGACACGAAATCGGCTGTGATCTGATAATCTGAATGTCAGTCATTTTGCCATCAGTGCAGGAAGCAGTCACCCACCCCACTTAGCATTTGTACAATGGAACCTCACCCAGTGGATTAATAAGAAGGCTCGTCTCTTCGGTCTTCATCACACCTTCCTCCTGCAAAATAAAGGGCTAACGTAGGTTAACAGAGCAAAACATTTTGCTGAAGTCACAAGATCAGATAAGAAGTCCCTTCTGCCCATCTGATCTCATCCCTCCAGAGCACCAACCCTACCGTCCACCCAAGATGGCATCAAGCTGCTTTGTAAATTAATTCCAACGTCTTGGCTTCAATCACCCTTCCTGGTAACTCTGTCTCAAATATTAATGACCCTTTGCTCCATCTCAGTCCTCAGGGAGGCATCTTCCTTTGGATAACAATATTCCTTGCAATTGATGCAGCGCCTTATCACATCTTAGAGATGTCTCAGAGTGCTTCACAGAATATAGTGAAAAGTAAATTGACTGTATATTTTGTGAGTGAAATGCGGCAGCCAATTGTACACAGCAATGTCCCACAAACATTCGTGGATTCAAGTGACCAGTTTATTATTTTTTTTAATGAATTATTACCCCCAGAAAAGTGACCCACCAATCGACTAACAACCTGCTGGACAGCAGCTTACTGCTAGGTAAACAGAAGCATGTGGAGTAAGGAAACCACTGAGCTACAGGACGACATGATAAGACATGAAACCAAAGAAAGAAACAGGCACTACATTTGATAACTATTTGTGGTGGAGTCCTTTGAGACATCTTTCTGTTGTAGTCACTGTCAAATCATAATAATAATAATAGAAATGTAATTTCATTTGATATAGTGTCTACTTGTATCATGAAGATAACTCAAAGCTCTTTATAACAATCCTTGCAGTGCCTGTGTATTATGAAGGCAACGTGGCAACCAATTTTCACACGGCAACATCCCACAAACAGCCATCAAGTCAGTGTCCAATTTTATCTGAGTGATTGTCAGCCAGAACACCATGAGAGAGAAAATCCCTTTTGCTTTCCAACAATACTACAAGATTTTTAATTGTCCACCTGAGCAGGGCACCAACGGGATCTAAGTTTAATAGACAGTGCTTCTAACAACGTGCCCCCCTCCCACAAACAAGTCAATGGAGTGTGAGCTCAAAGTCTCCAATATGGGCCTTGAGCCCATAACCTGCTGACTCCGAGATGAGTGTGTGATAGACTGAGCCAGGTTTAGACCTGGACGTGAGTATGATAATAATAATCCTTCAATTTGATATAGTGCCTCATCACGTCTTCTAGGCATCTCAAAGCATTTCACAGAATATAATGTAAGGTGTGTCGACTGTATATTTTTTACATGTGTATCTTGCTTCATACCACAACTCTCAGGTGCTTGAGAAGAGCATCTCTCTGTCCACTTGTGCTGAGTGCAACCACATGGATCGGGATATTCCCAGCCACCAGTGGAACGATTGGAAAGCCCAGGGAATGGGCAGAGTTTCTTCTGACAGTAATAACTCGGGCTTCATCCTTTGAAGTGGCCGGGCTACAGAGACCATCAGCTCCCCTCATGTACACGAAGACCTGAGAGACACGGAGTGTGTGGGAAGGGATAGGGGAGAGTGGGGGTGAGAAAGCACAGGGTCACACATTCGCTATTCTCCACATGAAACAATCCCCATCTTTATACACATTCATGGAATTAAGTAAGGAACCTTCCATAACCAGTTACAGAATTAATCTTTAATAACTAGTCACACTGATACCAAATGTAATTGGTAGTTATTAAACAGACTTTACCCACAGAGTCATGAACACGGACACAAATACACACAACCTGGGTTAGTAACAGCCTGGGTTAGTTGATAGACATGGTGAGTTAATAAGTAATAATAACAACCCTTGCATTTGATATAGCACCTATCACGACTCTGAGATGTCTCAAAGTGCTTCACAAGATTTACTGTAAATTAAAGATATATTTTTGTGGACGAATGTGGCAGCCAACTGCATATAGCAGTGACCTACAAAAGTCATGGATTGAGTGATGAAATTATCATCATTATTTTTTTTGAGGGATTATTATCCCCGGAAAAGCAATCTGCCAATCGACTAACAGCCGGTTCCTACTTATTGCTAGGTAAACAGAGGCATGTGTGTGTATGGAGTAAGAAAACTTTTGCCCTGCTGGGAATCATTCCCAGGTCCTCTTGTTTGTGAAGTGAGTACTCTAACCACTGAGCTACAGGTGTCCACATGCCAGACCGATTCACAGATTGGATTTGTTACAGCCTGGGTTAGTTGATAGACCAGGTTAGTTGTCAGACCAGGTTGACAGATTGGGTTTGATGACAGACGAGTTCTGTTGGCCTCTGTACCTGGATATCCTGGGCGAGATAGTTGTACAATATCACTCTCACATCCACCTGCTCATTCCTTGTCACCGCATTCGGGAGTCTCATTGATATAAAAAACTCCTGGAATACTGTCAGTTTCTTGGATTCCGCGACACAGAATCCTGAAGAATTAAAACAAAATTCCAACATTTGTAAACTGTTCCCTAAATCCATCTTTTTTATACTGATTTATGCAATTTTTACACAGATTTCACAATTTTACATAATTAATAATGATATTCCTTGCACTTGATATAGCACCTTATTACAACAACAACAAGATTTCATTTATTGAGCGCCTTTTATGTCGAGAGGACGTCCCAAGGCACTGGACAGTTAGGTCGGGACCTGAGCAGGGGGTAAATGGTCAGGGTGAGGGGAGGGAAGGGAGGGAGCGAGTAGAAAGTCGAGAGGGGAGCTGAAGGCACGGTCGAAGAGAAAGGTCTTGAGACCGGCATTGAAGGAGGAAAAGGAGGAGGCGGCGAAGGCACTGGGGGATGGAGTTCCAGAGCCTCGGGGCTGAGAGGCTGAAGGCCCGGCCACCGATGGTAGGGCGGTTGGGGCGGGGGATGTGGAGCAGACCGGAGCCAGAGGAACGGAGGGTACGGGCAGGTAGGTAGGGGGATAGTAGGTCGGAGAGGTAGGAGGGACAAGGCTGTGAATGGCCTTGTAGGTGAGGATGAGGATCTTGAATCAATCCTCTGGGGGATGGGGAGCCAGTGGAGGTGAGCGAGGGTGGGAGTGATGTGGTCCGTGTCTGGTGCGGGACAGTACACGAGCTGCAGAGTTCTGGATGACCTGCAGCTTGTGGAGGGAGGTGGCGGGAAGGCCGGCGAGGAGAGAGTTCCCATAGTCCAGCCTTGAGGTGATAAAGGCGTGGACCAGAGTTTCAGCCGCGTGAGGGGTGAGGTAGTGCCGTAGTCTGGCGATGTTTCGGAGGTGATGGAAGGCGGTGCCAGTTGTGGTGCGGATATGAGGAAGAAAGGACAGCTCAGGGTCGAACAGAACCCGAGGTTCCTGACCGGCTTTGAGAGGTGAAGAGTGCAGCCTTGGATGCTGATGCTGTCAGCACCTGAGGTGCGGAGGCGCTGACGTGAGCCAATCAGGAGGGCCTCAGTTTTGCACATGTTGAACTAAAGAAAGTTGTCTCTCGTCCAGACTCGATGACAGACAGGCAGCTGTCAGGACATCGGGGTCGTGGAGTTGAGGGTAGAGGAGGAAAGGTAGAGTTGGGATTATCAGGTATTATCATTGAGCCATCTCAAAGCACTTCACAGAATATACTGTTAAGTGAATTGACTGTATATTTTGTAGGCAAATCCAGGCAGCCAATTGCACACAGCAATTTCCCACAAACAGTCATGGATTGAGTGACCAATTTTTTTTTGAACGAATTATTCTACAGTGTGCATTGTTTTTGGGAGAGTGGGGCATAACTGCTGGAGTCTAAAGACCTAAAACCATTGAGAGCACTGTCTGGTAAGTTTACCATTGTTTAACCCAAAGCACATTACAGGTTATTACACATTACTGGGCTGCTGTGCTCACCCACAATTTACTGTACAGTTACAGTATTTTGTGGGTGAGCACAACAGCCCAGTTTACACACAACAATGTCCACATAAACAGCTATGAAGGTAAGTGACCAATTTATTTTGGGGATTGTTGGAGAGACAGAGGGAAACCCCTTCTCTTTTCCAATAGCATTGCGGGATCTTCATAATAATCCTTGCATTTGATATAGCAGTTTATCACGTTTTTGGGACGTCTCAAAGTGCTTCTTATAATATACTATAAAGTGAATTGACTGTATATTTTGTGGGCAAAATGCGGCAGCCAATTGTGCACATCAGTGACCACATTCAGTCGCGGATTGAGGGGCCAAATTATTATTAATATTTTTGTTGGAAGGGATTATTATCCCTGGAAAAGGGATCACCAATCAACTAAGTACCGGGTTCCTACTTACTGTTAGATAAACAGGTGTTTGTGTGGAGTGAGGAAACTTGCCCAACATTTAACTGTGAGGAGAGAGTGAGGAGTGAGGTTCAATGTCTCACACAAATGTCAGAAACTCCCTTGTGCTGATTGGAGCAACAGTTTAGATTTTCCTGATGTTGGGGTTGAACCCACAATCTCTGCTTCTGAGCCGAGTGCACTATTGACTATGTCACACTGATGCACAATCGGAAATCTGCTCCAATGCTCAGCTGAAAGAACGATACCAAGACTTTAAGGGTTGAATTATGAGGATAAGTTGCATAAAGTTAGTTTCTATTCCCTTGTCTTTAGAAGGTCGAGGGGTGATCTGATTGAGGTGTTTATGACGAGAAACGGATTTGTTAGTGTAGATGCAGTGAAACTATTTCCCCTGGTGGGGGAGTCAAGAACAAAAATCATTTTAAAATTAGAGCCAGGCCATTTAGGAGGGAAACCAGGAGGCAGCTTCTCACCCAAAGTGTGGTGGAAATATGGAACGCTCACTCTCAAAAGGCTGTGGATGCTGGATTCACTCACATCTTCAAGACTGAGGTATATAAATATTTGTTAGCTCAGATTATTAAGGGATATGGGACAAGGACGAGTAACTGGGCTTGAGGTATAGATCAGCCATGATCTTATAAAATGGCAGAACAGGCTGGAGTGGCTGAGTAGCCTACTCTAGTTTCTATTATCTATGTATTTATGATATTAAGGAATTGGTTTACCTTTATTGTCAAACATGGCGACTGCTTGAATCTCCCAGGTTGTGATGGAGTCAGGAATGCGAGCCGACAATCTAAAATTTTTTTGAAAAAATATTTGTTATCCCTTACTAACAAAGAAAAATAATTAACAAATCTTTATACTTTTCAAATATCTTAGTGGTCTCGCCCCCAACCCCCTGATGCCCCCCTTCTGTGACCTCCCACCCCTGCCCATTATTGTCACAAGGCAGCCAATTGCGCACAGCAGTGTCCCACAAACATTAATGGATTGAGGGGCCAATTTAATAAATTTTTTAAGGAATTATTACCCTTGGAAAAGCAATCCGCTAATCAACTAACAACTGAGTTCCTACTAACTGCTAGGTAAACAGAGTTGTGTGGAGTAAGGAAACTTGCCTGATATTTCACCCTGTTCAGGAATCGAACCCAGATCTCTTGCGTGGGAGGCGAGTGCTCTAAACACAAGCTACAGAACTCCTATTTGAATGATATGAGTTTAAATTCCAATGTGAGGCTTGATCCCACAATTTTATGAGTGCTGTTGTCTGAGCCAGCCTGACCCGGTGGGCACTTTAGAGTTGGAGGGACTTGAGGATAGAGTCCGAGCAATGGGGACTGAGTGGGTAAAACATCCCTCACTGATGGGGTAAAATGTTTCTGAGGGAAGATCTTACGTGTGGTTTCCTGGACCCTGAACTCGGTGGTTCCCCCACAGCCAACTGTGAGGGAAGATACTGCGAACATGGATTGACGTCTCATCAAAAAACTCCTCAAACTCCAATGGCAGAGCTGTGAGGGGAGGAGATACAGAGTGTGATGATTATACAGAGCTGTGAGGAGAGAGAAAGTGGAGATTATACAGAACTGTGAGGAGAGAGGGTGGAGAGTGCCGAGATGTGAGGAGAGAAAGGGGAGATTACACAGAGATGTGAGGAGAGAGTGTGGAGATTACAGAGATGAAACAGACAGGCAGAAAGAGAGACAGAAAGAAGAGGCAGCCTGGCAGGAGTTGGATGGGTAGGCTGGCAGGCAAGCAGGCACACAATGAAACAGACACAGACAGAATGAGAGATAAACAAAGAATCAAAGATAGAAAGAAATACAGAGAGACAGACAGCCAAATGGACAGGGGGTGAATGGATGGACAGACAGACGAACAGAGGATGGAAAGACACACAGAAAGAGGAAGAGACAGACAGACTAATAGAGAGACAGAGACAGAACATACAGATAGACAGAGGGACAGACAGAGACAGACAGAGCCAGACGAAGACAGACACAGACACAGACACAAGACAGGCAGAGACAGA
This sequence comes from Callorhinchus milii, assembly GCF_018977255.1. NCBI lineage: Eukaryota > Metazoa > Chordata > Chondrichthyes > Chimaeriformes > Callorhinchidae > Callorhinchus > Callorhinchus milii. The sequence continues at coordinate 2,473,717 of NW_024704771.1, forward strand.
CAGAGACAGACACAAACAGATAGAGACAGACAGAGACAGACAGATGGCGTTTCTTACATCTGGCCACTGACCGCACATTCAGTGACTGGTTTCTCCTTAGCTCGACTCCGTACTGACAACAGAGCAGGAAGACCGCCCTGCACCTCCGCTCTCTCACCCTCTCCACTCGACGGCCACAGCTGTACCTCATCGGGATCTTGGTCAGTCCATCCGTACAGCACTTCCTGAGCCTGGGCTCAGTGTACTGATTCACTGGAAGACAAACAGGCAGAGCCGTCAGCCTGTCAGCCTGGCTCAGTCAGCAACACTCACGTCTCTGAGTCAGAAGCTTGTGGGTTACAGTCCAACATTGGCCACAAAATATAAAGTCAATTCACTTTACATTATATTCTGTAAATTTCTTTGAGACATCTTGAAGGCCCTATATCAAATGCAAGGATTATTATGTCAGCTCACAATCTAAGATGCTTTATTGCAGAATGGATGGATTTCCAGATCCTCACACTCACACACAAATCATTTCACCTTCCTACCCCTCTGACCACTCACACTCTACTCCACTACCCAATGCTCAGCCATTGCTCGGCTGGCTCTTATTTTCTGCATGTCCCTCATACTCTCTGCTCCACAATCGGCAGCTGTACTTCTAGCCATCATGCCCTGAGGCTCTCCTACTGCCTTCCTCAATCATTGCCTGTCTGCAACTCAATGTTGACAAGACGGAAGTCACATTCATTTGCTCCCATCAATATCTTCTATCCTGCAACTCTGACCTCCTTAACCTCTGCGACGTATCCCTCAGACTACCGAACCGTGTGCAACGTAAGCGTCAGGTCCAACTTACAGCTGTCCTTCCTTCCCCACATCCGGTCCCTGACCAGGACCACATTCCTCTGCCTCTGTAAAATTGCTCACCTCCATGACTTCTCGACTCAACTTCTCAAAGGCCCTCTATTCCACTAACTCCACCATGCACAGGATCCAGCTAATCCAAAACACTATTGCCCACATACTCATCCGCACTAATCTCCGTACCCCCATCACACCAGTTCCCTATCACTAAATGGATCAATTTCAAGATCCTCACACTCATTTTCAAATCCCCTCATGCCCTTGCAGCTCTCTACCTCTCCGACCTGCTTCACAACTCACAACCCATTCCTCTGTTATTGTTGTTTGTTGTTGTGTTGTCGACTTGCTTCGGCCTTCTGCATATCCCTCGTACCCTCCGTTCCACCATTGATGGCTGCGCTATCAGCCATTATGCCCAAAACTCTGCAGCCCTCTTCCTCTATCCCTCAATTTTACTCTTTCCTTCCCCATCTTCAGGTCATATCTGAAGACCATCCTATTCAACTGTGCCTTTGGTCACCTCCCCTGGCTCGGCGTCATGCTCTACCACCGTCAAGTGCTCTGGGACGCTTCCCCTGCATGAGGAGACGCTAAATAAATGCAATTTTTTGTGGTTGTTATCTTGAGATTGCATCTGAAGTTCTTCCTCTTCGACAACACTTACAGTCACCTCGCCTCTCACCTGGCTTGGCGTGAAGGATGCTATATAAGTGTAAGTTGTTGTAAATCACGCTTACATCCTTCCTCTTTGAACGTGCCTATGGTCAGCTCCTCCTACCCTCTCCCTTGGTGTCCGACCCCTGTGCAGCGCTCTGAGACATTACTGTTCAAGATAGGGTACTGTGTAAATGTGAATTATTGTTTTGGTTCCTACATTTGTTGGTGTATTCTTTCTGAACATCCAGCGATCGTTTCTGCCTCCTGGCATCTTCCTCACATGAATATCCTGAATGTGGAACAAACAGTGCAACAAGGTTGTTTTGGAGACTTTTAAGCATGATGGTAGGTTTTTGCATGGTTCACACACCCGGTTGAATGAAAAGAAGCAATAACTTACAGAATCGAGATGCTTCTGAACAAGCAATCTTTCAGGCGGGAAACTGAGGGGTATTTTTTACCTTTACGAAATTCTGACTTTGCCACATCAGAGAGAAATGTCAGTCCGGCATCCATAAATACTCCAACAGTGTTTGCTCCACCTCCATAATAACACCCTAGGTCATACGAGTTCATCGCTTCAAAGACCTTTTGACAAACCAACAAGGTTACTGCCATTACCACAACAAATATAAACCAACAGCAACTTGCATTTATTGGGTAACACTAGTAACACTTCACAGTGATTAACAGTGGTGGGTCTTGTCACTGAGCCAGAGAGAGGTGGGAGTTAGGCAGGGTCAAAGAGGAAGGTCTGAAGATAGGTGAGGTAGAGGGAGCGAGGTAGAGGGATTGAAGCAGAGTGATAAAGTTTCGGGTGCAGTGACTGATTGAAGAAAGCATTGGAGAAACCGAAATAAGAGGTAATAACAATCCTGGCATTTGATGAAGCAACTCTCACATCACACGATATACAGTAAAGTGAAATGACTGTGTATTTTGTGGGAAACGTGGTATTCAATTCGCGCACAGCAAAAGCACAAACCAATTTTATTTGGAGGATTCGTGGCCAAGAGAGAGGTACTAACTTCTCTTTTCCAATTGGCCATTGGGTCCTTTAAAGTCCACCTGACCATAGTCCTTGTGGTTTAACGTCTCAACCGAAGTACTGTGCCTCCGATAATGCAGCATTCCCTCCAGCACTGAACTGGTGTAGAGTGAGAGAGTGATTGTAGACGGTGTGTGATGTGGAGTCATGAGAAAGTCACTGCATCACATCACTCTGGAATTCCCTTCCTCACTCCCTTCGCCTCGAGGGCACTATATAAATTCAAGTTGTTGTTGTTGTTGCAGAATGAGACTCCACATACCTTTCTGGCTGTCAACTTGTACTTGTTGTTCACAATGTAAACAGCTGAATCCACAGCCACCATGGCCACATCGGCAGCATCATCCGTGCTCAGTATGACATTAAGGTCACTGCCGGGAGCGTGCCTTTGATCCATCTCCTTTACTTCAATCTGACAAAGGCGAGCACAGAGCCACATATCACATGAAGGGTCAATATACTATAATAATCATAATAGTATAGTGCCCTAATACATCTCACAGGATACACTGTAATGTGTAGTGACTGTGTACTTTGTGGGCAAAACACAGCAGCCAGTTATGCACAGCATTGCCCCGCAAACAGCCACTCAGCGAGTGACCAAGGTTATTTGGGGGATTTGTCAGACAGGACACCAGGAGACAACCTCCCTTATCTTTTTGAATAGAGCCAGAAGATCTTCAACACCCACCTGAACATGCAAAAGGGACCTCACTTTAACATCTGAATAATTAATATTGATAAGTGATAACAATTAACATTAATTATTAATAAATAACATTAATTAATAATAGCTAACATTAATTTATAATAATCAACTAATAATAACTAGGAATGATAATTAATTAATATTAATAATTAGTGATTAACCGTTAATCGTAATAAGTAGATCGAGTTCAAGATTCTGGTCCTCACCTTTAAATCCCTCCATATAACTCTATGTTACTTTATGTAACATTGTGTTACTCTATGTTATACACTACTCTATGTAACTCTGTGTTACTCTATATTATTCTATGTAACTCTATGTTACTCTGTGTTACCCTGTGTTACCCTGTGTTACTTGATTTTACTCAATGTGATGAGTTGGTTGTGAAAGCCTTACCTTTCCCTCACATTCGTCCTTCACATCGACCCATAAAGAGTTGGCCACCATCTCGCTCCTGTGGTCATTACCGATGTAATAATAGGCAATGAGGCGAAACGTCGGGACCAGACTCACATCCACTGGGATGGTAAGTTCAGTCTTTTCCAACCTGCGGGTCTTACCAGCTCGAACTACTCTGCCCTTGTTTGTAACCTGTGGGTACAACAAACCAGAGAATTACTGGGCAGGACTGGGGTAAAGGAGGAGAGATGACAAGACGGGTCTCAGCCTTGACTCAGTTATGCTCTCACCTCTAGACTTAGAAGCTTGTAGGTTGGAGCCACTGTGTGTCAGATTGTAGGCTAACATTCCAGTGCAATGCCGGGGGGGAATACTTACCCGGAACAAACTCTGGACCACCATCACCAAACGGATTGAATTCAAGATCCTCACACTCGTGTTCAAATCCCTTCACCTCTCTGACCTCCTCACTCCGCAATCCACCACCCAGTGCCTCTGCTCAACTACCTCCCATCTCCTGCTTGTCCCTCGCATCCTCCTCTCTACCATTGGAGGTCGCACATTCAGCCACGTTGCCCTCAAACTCTGGAAGACTCTCCCTCTGTCTCTCCACTTTCTCCCCTCTCTCCCCTTTTTCAAGTCCTGCTAGAAAAGCTTCCTTTTCGACCATGCTTATGGTATCCACCCCAACCACACCAGGACACTGGAAGAGAGAGAAACAAACTTCTCTTTCCCAATAGTGCAGTGGGAACATTTTAATGTCCACCTGAACATGGCACAGATAGGTCTTGGGTTTAATGTGTCAATCTGAGCACGGTGTCTCTTTCAACACAGCGCTCCTCCAGCACTGCACGTGAGTGTCAGCCTAGACTATGTGAGCTCAAAGTCCCCGATATGTGGTGAGAAAGGGAAGAAGTTTCAACCCACAACTTACTGACCCCAGTGTCCAGCACATTAAGATTTATGAAAGTCTAAAAATTTACTGACCAGATAATAAATGTAGTCAACATCTCCAAGTTCCGGCTCAGTCACAGCTTCCAGTTGCACAGTGAGGACCTGTCCGGAGCGGACGAGAGTAGGCTGAACGTACATGTGAAGGTAGCTCCTGCTCACAGATTGATAGGCATGGACAATATGCACAGCTTGACTGAACTCTCTCCCCCGAGTCCCCTCACCAGCAGTGATCTGCCAAGGGTACATCTTCATTAGCTCAGATAAATAATCACATTATCGTACATTGAATTGCAGAGCCCTTTAGGTTGGGAGGACATCTCAAAGCACTTCACTGGATTCAATGTAAAGTGCAGTGACCGTGTATTGCAGGTGAACATGGCAGTCAATTTGCACACAATGATACACCACAAACAACCATGGAAGCGAGCAACTAATAGAGGAATTAGCTGTGAGCACCAATTAAGACAAGCTGTGGCTCTTTAGTCTTGAAAGAAGATGATTCAAAGAAGTGTTTAAAATTTTAAACAGGATTGAAAAAGTCAACCCAGAGCAATATTTTAGGTTGCACCAAGAACAAGGGGATGCAGATTTAGAGTGGCAATTTCAGGACAGATACCAGGATGTTTTCCTTTTCCCAGAAGGTAATCAAGAACTGAAACAGGATTGCCAGGAAGGGTGGTTAAAGCCAGGACATTGGAATTTGTTTTAAAAGCAGTTCGATGGGGAACAGTTGGGCAGGAGTTCTGGAGGAATGGGCAGAATGGCTTTTTTTTTATTCGAACCAATCCATCTCTTTCACAGGCTACAAATATGCAGAATTGTGTACTCCAGTGCTGCGCAGTCCTTGATATGAAAATGGCTTCCAAATTCAGGAAAGAATAGTCTAGAGAACAGTCTGAATCCTCCGGCTATCGGGAATTTTTCAGGCTATGGATGGACAGGCAGTTGATCCACAGGCAGTGGATGGACAGGATCTGATGGACAGACTGTGGATGGACAGGCAATGGATTAACAGAGAGTGGATGGACAGACTGTGATGGACAGGCTGTGATGGACAGGCTGTGGATCTCCAGGCAGTGGATTGACAAGAGTGGATGGACAGACTGGGGATGAACAAGCAGTGATGCACAGGCTGGAATAGACTGGCTGTGATGGACAAGCAGTGGATAGGTCAGGCAATGGATGGACAGGGAATGGATGGACAGGCTGTGATGGACAGGCAATGGATAGACAGGCAGTGGATGGATAGACAGCGGATGGAAAGCTGTGATGGCCAGGCGGTGGATCCACAGGCAGTGGATTGACAGATAGTGGATGGACAAGCTGTGATTGACAGGTGGTGGATGGACAGGCAATGATGGACAGGCTGTGATGGACAGGCAGTGGAAGGACAAACTATATGGCCAGGCAGTGGATGAATAGAATGTGTTGGACAGGCAGTGGATGGAAAGGCTGTGATGGACAGGCAGTGGATAGAGACTATGTTGGACTGGCTGGGGATGGACAGGATGTGATGGACAGGGACTGGATGGACAGGCTGTGATGGACAGGCTGTGATGGACAGGCAGCGATGGATAGGCAGCGATGGACACGCTGTGATGGACAGACTGTGATGGACAGGCTGTGATGGACAGACTGTGATGGACAGGCTAGGGATGGCCAGGCTGTGATGGACAGGCAGTGGGTGGACAGGCAATGGATGGTCAGGCAGTAGAGGAATAGGCAGTGGATGGTCAGGCAGTAGATGGACAGGCTGTGATGGACAGGCAATGGATCCATAAGCAATGGATTAACAGGCAATGATGGACAGGCTGTGATTGACAGGAGGGGGATGGACAGGCTGTGAAGGACAGGCAATGAATGGACATGCAGTGGATGGACATGCAGTGGATGGACATGCAGTGGATGGACAGGCTGTGATGGACAGACTGTGATGGACAGGCTGTGATGGACAGACTGTGAAGGACAGGCTGTGGTGGACAGGCTGTGATGGACAGGCAGTGATTGACAGGCTGAGGCTGTGGATGGACAGGTGGTGAATGGATGCTCACATTCACAGAGAGAATGCTGGCGTTAGCGGGGGCAACCACTTCAAACACCACTGTGCCGGTCTCATCCGTGTACAAGGTATATCCTTCTACTGTCACTGGAATATTTGGGGTAGGAGATTGGTCAGGAGACGTCACCAACACCTAATAAAAAGCAGATCACATACAGTGAGTATCACACAGTGAGTCTATTACACAGTGAATATATCACACAGTGAGTGTAATAGTAATACTATTAATAATCCTTGCATTTGTCACAGCACCTTATCAAGTCTTCGAGATGTCTCAAAGTTCTTTGTACGATATAATGTAAAGTGAATTGTGGAGTCCTGTAGCTCAGTGGTTAGAGCACTCGCTTTGCAAGTGAGAGACCTGAGTTCAATTCCAGGCAGAGGGCCAAACCTTGGGCAAGTTTCCTTACTCCACACAGAGCCTAATAATAATCCCTCCAAAAAACCAAAAACAATAATTAAATTGGTCATTTTCAATCTACGACTGTTTGTGGGACATTGCTGTGCGCAATTGGCTGCCGCGTTCGCCCACAAATATACAGTCAATTCACTTTACAGTGTGTTCTGTGAAGCGCTTTGGGACGTCCTCCCGACGTGAAAAGCGCTATATCAAATGCAAGGATTATTATTATTATTATTATTAATTGACTGTACATTTTGTGGGTGAAATGCAGCAGCCAATTGTGCACAGCAGTGTCTCACAAACAGTCGTGGATTGAGTGACCAATATTTTTTTGTTTGAAGGAATTATTATCCCCGGAAAAGTGATTCGCCAATCGACTAACAGCTGGGTTCCTACTTGCTGCTAGCTAAACAGAGCCGTGTGGAGTAAAGAAACTTGCCCAATGTTTCGCCCTATGTTTCGGTCTATGCAGCTGGTTGAGAACAGCTACAAAATGATTGCACTTAATCATAATCCTTGCATTTCATATAGCGCCTTATCACATCTTCGCGACATCTCAAAGCACTTCACAGAATATACTGTGAAGGGGTAGGAAACTTGCCCAATATTTTGCTCTGCCGGGAATTTTAACCTAGGTCCCTCACTTGAGGGCAAGTGCTCTAACTACTGAGCTACAGGGCTCCACACAGTCACCTGTGTTGCAGTGAGAGCTATGTGGATGTTGGGGTTTTATTCAAAGAGAAGGGTATTATTTATCTGCTCTATACGATGGCTTTCTTACCACCACGGGAAATGGAAGGCCAGGTGCGAAGTGTCGCCGAGTCTTTGATAAATCGATCACATATGGCGTTGCAACAAATGGAATTCCACTCACTTCGGTTTCCTCCAATTCACCACCTGCAGCAAAACACGCGGCTTTAATATTATAATAATAATAAGCCTGGGATTTAATATCACACTGGGAAGTCATCTCAAAGTGCCTGGAAGTATCTATTGTAAATTGCAGTGGCTATGTGTTTCATAGATGAATGCTGGGGCCAATTTGCACACAGCAACATCCCCACAAAAGCCATGAAGTTAGTGACAATTTTATCTGGGGGATTGTCAGCCAGGACAATCTCTTTCTCAATAGTGCAGTGGATCTTTAATGCCCACCTGAACAGGTACAGATGGGCTTTGTTAAACGTTTCATTTGAACAATGCCTCTGACAACAATAATAATAATAATTCTTGCATTTGATATAGTGCCTTATCACAGCTTTGTTATGCTCAAAGTGCTTCAGAGTATATATTGTGAAGTGAATTGACGATATGTTTTGTGGGCGAAACGCAGCAGCTAAATTCGTGGATTGAAGTGACCAAATTATTATTAGCATTTTTTTTGAAGGAATTATTACCTCCAGAAAAGCAATCCACTAATTGACTAACAACCAGGTAAACAGAGGCACATGAAGTAAGGAAACTTGCCCAACATTTTGCCCTGTCTGCGAATCAAACCCTGTCTCTCGCTTGCGAGGCGAGTGCTCTAACCACTGAGCTACAGGACTCCACCAGCACTGCACTGGAGCATCGCCTGGACGAGCTTAGCGTCCTTGACCTGGGTCTGGTTCAGCTGATAGCGTGAGAGGCTCAGCCAGGCTAACAATGAGCTCATTATGGTTCAAGCATAATTATTCTGATTTCTGATTGATATAATTATCAATATGTTAAATCTATCTGATGTTTCTACTTACTGGCTGTTTCAAACACAGTGAGAGCCACGTACAGCCGGGAACCCACCAGTTTGTTCACACTTGTCAGCATCTTCAACTGTTCCAGCAGGTCTTGAGTCTTTAAAGAACACGAGACCTCCCCGTTCTTCATCTGAAATCAGTCACAACAACAACAGATCAGTCATGTCTTCTATTGATTGATTGATTGATTGATTCCGGAATGATAATCTCTTCCACACCAGTCATCGGCTCTAGATCAGGCATTGCTTTTGGATCAGACAACACTTCTAGAATAGTCATTGCTTCTAGATCAATCATCACCTCTTAGATCAGTTATTGATTCCAGATCAGTCATCTTTTCCAGATCAGTCATCATTTCTCAGTCAGTTACCAGTTTTGGATCAATCATCTATTCTAGACCAAGCATTGCTTCCAAAACAGTATTTACTTCTAGATCAGTCATCGCTTCCAGATTGATTCTAGATCATGCTTAGATTTACACTTCACTCCGCACAGATCTCTCGCTCGCATGCTTCAACTCATCCAAACATTTGCTGCCAGCATCCTCACCTACATCATACTCTGCAGACTCATCACCCCTGCCCTCACTAGGCTCCATTGGCTCATTGGCTCCCAACCATTCACTTCAAGATCCTCACCATCATCTACAAACCCATCTACTCCCTGATACCTCCTCATTTCTCTGATCTACGCTAATCTGTTCATGCCCTCTAACTCAGGCCTCTAACTAACTGAGCAATCAGGCCTATTGTGCCCCACCCTCTCTTCTCAACCATCGATGGCCGAGCCTTCAGTCACTTGACTCCTTACTCCTGGAATTTGCTCCATTTCCCACTCCATCGCCCCCTCCTCTGTTTCTGTCATTAAACCTCGCCTTGAATCCAAGCTCTTCTAATGTGGGTATGATCATCTTCCCCTCTCCCTTACTCGGTATTTAACACTGTCCCTTTGAGCACTCTGAGACAAAGAAACAACAACGGCTTACATTGATATAGTGCCCTTCATTTGGGGCAGAGTCTTGGAACGCTTAAGAGCATTGCCCTATTCGATGGTTCTGTATAAATTCAAGTTGTTGTTGTCATCGTCGATGTATTGGCCATTCTCCAGCTCAACCCTCTGCACCTAGTGGTGGCCAACTTTTATAGTCGTCCAACAAAATAAATTTTCTTAATTGAATATTTCTTGGTTTATGCCATAAATCAAGAAACAGTCAATCAAGAAAGAAACGGAAACCACACTAACGATCAAAGATGGACTTTGTTAAACTGAGTTTTCTGGTTGTAATATTGATTTTCTGGTTCTCAATTGCTGGGCTGACATGACAGGAAGGGGAGGAAATCTTGCTCTCATCTGGCCAAAACAATTAAACTTGATAAAAAGTTAATTTTTGCCAGGAGAAATTATTTCACATTCATCACTTCTCTCGCTTCTCCCTCGTCTCCTGTGAATCCAACCCCACATCGGGGACATTTAGCTCACAGTCCAGGCTGACATTTTAACAAAGTTACTGTTGATGAGGATGAGGGAAAGTGCTGCATTTTGTCAGAGGTGCCACGCTTCAGATGAAACATTACATTGAGCTCATGTGGGCGTTAAAAACCCTGCCATGCTATTGGAAAAAAAAAGGGAGTTTCTTTCTTTCACTCTCTCTCTCTCTCTCTCTCTCTCTCTCTCGCCCAGTGTCCTGGTCAACAGTCCACCAGCTTAAATCGGCCATTCACCTCCTGGCTGTTTGTGAGATGTCTGTGCAGGCAAATTGGCTGCTGAATTGGTCAACAAATCCCCTTGGCAGGATTTACCCGTCAAGCGTTTTTAGAGGCTTTTCAATATCAAACATAATATACTCCAAATCCCCCCAAAAATGGCACAATCTCTCTCCCTGGGAGCACGACAAAGATCTGCAGTTTTGTAATGTTTGAAGGAGCGAAAGCGGCTATGAGGGCTGATCTGGCGTGTCTGCTGCCCTTTCCTCGTTCCACTTCATATTTCTCTTCAAATATTTGTTTGCAAGATTATTGAACTCCCTTCACCCGGTGTGTCTGTTCACCAGTCCAACTCTGAAAAGTTGTGTTTTTTGGGAATGATATTAAACTCATTCAAGCCACTTGTGCAGCTCCAGGCTCCTGCACATTCCTCATCCCCATCTCCCCACCATCAGCTCCTGGGATTTTAGCTACTCCATCTCAAGATTCTGTCATTCCCTGCCTCAAACTAACTGCCTTGTCCCCTCCTTCAGATCACTTCTGAAGACCTTCCTCTTCGACGATGCCTACAGTCACCTCACCCAGTCCTTGCATAGCATAAAGCTCTGCTACTGTTAAGCACTCCAAGATGTTATATGAGTATAAGAGGCAATATGAGTACTACTAATAATAATCCTTGCATTTATATAGCTACTTATCATGTCTTCAACACGTCTCAAAGCGCTTCACAGAATGTACTGTAAAGTGAATTGACAGTATATTTTGTGGACAAAACACAGCAGTTAATTGCACATAGACGTGTCCCACAAACAGTCGTGGATTGAGTGACCAAATAATAATAATTATTATTTTTAAAGGATTATTACCCCTGGAAAGGCGATCCACCAATTGACTAACAACTGGGTTCCTACTTACTGCTAGATGAACGGAGGCATGTGGAGTAAGGAAACTTGCCCAATGTTTCACCCTGTCAGGAATCTAACCCAAGTCTCTCACTTGCGAGGCAAGTGCTCTAACCACTGAGCTAGAGGACTCCATGATAAGAGGATAAGAGACAATAAGAGTATTGAAGCATGTAGACTCCTCACCACACCCCACTCCCAGATCCACTCACTCTCAGTTCTTGCTCCAAGCCTCCCAAGTTTGTCTTATTGCCATTTTGATCGAGGATTCCGAATCTGACGTATGCCTTCCCATCCACGCGTTCCCCATATGTGTGTCTGTGGAAAATAACAATAATAATCATCCTTGTATTTGATTATGGCACTTTATCATGTTGTGAAGGCATCTCAAAGTACTTCACAGAATATACTGCATAGTAAATTGACTGTATATTTTGTGGGCAAACATTGCCTAAAACTGTAAAACACAGGGCCGGACTATGTGTTTTGTGGGCAAACATGGCAACCAATTTGCACACAATGACATTCCGCAAACAGAGATGAGTCAAGTGATTTTATCTGGGGGATTGTTGGCTAGCAGAGAGAAACTCCCTTCTCTTTTCTAGTAGCGCTGTGGGAACCTTAATGTCTACCTAACACCTCATCCGAAGGACAGCACCTCTCACAAGGCAGCGCTCCCCCAGCACGGCACTGGAGTGTCAGTTTAGAGTATGTGACTTACAAATCCCGATGTGGAGCCTTGAACCCACAAACTTCTGACTCAGAGACAAGGGTGTAACCAATACACTCTTGTTGAAGAGGAAGATGGATAGAGACTGATGAAGTGAGGGGGATTAAGAAGTGTGGCGGGAATGGCTTGCCACTTGCCTCATTGCCTAAATAGAGTTCTTACATTGCCAGAATTTTGAAGCTGAATTCATCCTTTGACACGAGGTAGAACATTTCTGAGGCTTTGATCTTGATTTCAAACCGGGGGAGAACTGCACAAAAAACAGATGACCATAATACATACCATACATTATATCATAAATGTTCCTCACAGTAATATGGCACAAACATAAACAGGAATTGTTGGTCTGTGAAGTCCCTGTGTGTTTTACCGGTGAATACGGATGCTAAATTGCATGCAACAAACTCTCACAAACAGCTGTGAAATAAACAACTGATTTTATCTGGCGGTTTGTCGGTCAGTGCACCGGGAGGGAGAAAAACTCATTTCTCTTTCCAAATAGCGCTCTTTGATCTTTAACGTCACCTGAATGGGGGCAGACGTGGAGCTCGGTTTAACATTTCACCTGAAGGATGGTGTCTCTGGCAAGATGGTGTTCTCTCTCTCTCTCATCACTGTACTGGATGGGGCTTGAACCCACAATCTTCTGACTCAGAGGCAAGAGCACTACCACCAGAGCCAGGCTGATACTCATTGTTCATGTGTGAGGCTGGACTGTGACTGTTGACAGGCTGACATAGTTGAGTGTGATTTGGCTCCACCCTGGCTGCAGTACACATGCACAGCCAGTAGTGGGTGCTGCAGAGGGACCAGGAGCAGGAGTGCTGACTGGTTTCCCCCCACTTACCCTTGGAATTAATTAAATCCTCAATGCAGCCCAACTGAGCCCAGCAAACTCAACACAAACAGCAAGCTCCTGGCTTGTAAGCCGTAGCTCTATCCGCTATGCTAGCGGAGAAGTAGCTGCGCCAAACTCAGTGACTCTCATCCTCAGCCTGGTTGAAAATCCTGGTCCTCACCTACAAAGCTCTGAATGGTCTCGCCACACCCTATTTCTGTGACCTCCTAAGTCCCTACCAACCCGCCCGCTCCCTCCGCTCAGCTGGCTCTGGTCTGCTTCACGTCCCCCGACCCACCCACCCCACCATTAGCCATTCAGCTACTCTGCCCCCAACCTCTGGAACTCCATCCCCCAATCACTCCACCTCGTCCCCCCCATTTCAAGTCCCACCTCAAAACCCCTCTTCGACCATGCCATTGGTTACACCCTTCCCCTCCCCTTCCTTCTCCCCCCTGACCCCAGTTCAGTTCTGAAATGCTGTACACTGTCCAGTGCCTTGGGATGTCCTTCTGATGTGAAAGGCGCTATACAAATGTAATCTTGTTGTTGTATTATTAATTTTACTATTTAGCACTCACCGAACTCCTTGACCTCAAACTGTGTAGACACCTTGGACATCGTGGAATCGGAAAACTGAGCCTCGATCCTCCAATTCCCAGGTCTTGGATGGAGCAAATAGAATGAGGAAAAGGATTGGGTTTAAACAGGTTCTTAGGGAAATAAGAGTCAATCGTCTGATTGCGAGGGTGCGGAGCCAGACAGAACGTTTCACATTCCAGATTAATACCTGGCAACTCCGCAAGAGAAATGATCAGGGAATCACTATCATTATTGATTCACATCCAGTGAGTATTGGTTATGTAGATTATTGATTTTGTATATTATTCTTAAGTTTATAGATTATTCCTGATTTTATAGTTATTGATTTTATAGGTTGTTATTGTTTTTCAGTATTCTTATTATTGATTGGGATTATTACCATAATTGATTTGACCATTTCTTTTATTGATCAGTGATATTCCCTTTATCAATTGGAATCCTATCATTGGGAACGTTCCCATAATAGTTTGGGAACATTCTCATTATTGATTGCGAATATTTTCCCATTATTGATTGAGAGTTTCCCATTATTGTGGACCGTTCGCTTTATGAAAGAAGGGATGATATCTATCACTCACGCCGCATTGTCGGGAATTCTGATGTGATGGAGTAAGATTTTCCCAGATTTCCGGATATCCGCTGTGATCTGCATATTTTTGGAATTCTGGGAAGAGGCAAAAGTATTATGCCTCTCGTCTTTAAAAAACAAACGTCCCATAGAGAGCTACACAGGTTGTTTATTACTGACTGAACAGGTCAACAGTCCAACCAGTTTGTGTCAGTGTTTATGCTACACACAAGCCCTCCTTCCCACACACGCGGCCCCCTTCTTCCCCCCCCAACCCCCCACCGCCTCTATTCTCCTCTCTTACACCCTCTATTCCACTCCCCAACACCCTTCTATTCCCCTCTCCTACCCCGCTCTACTTCCTCCTCCTATACCCCTCTATTCCACTCTCCAACACCCCTCTATTTTCCACTCCAATAACCCTCAATCCCTCTTTCATATACCCCTCTATCCTCCTCTCCTACAACCCTCTATCTTCCTCTCCTACACCCCTCTATCCTCCTCTCCTACACCCTTCTATTCTCCTCTCCTACACCCACCTATCCTCCTCTCTTACACTCCTCTATTCCCCTTTCCTATACCCCACTATCTCCTACTTGTAAACCCCTCTATTCTCTTTTTATATACACCCAGTTTTCAGTTTCATCACTTGACAGCCATTGGCTGTGTAGATATTGAAGCTGTATCACATATAAGTTTTCTGAACGAGTGATATTAAAGGATGAAACTCACGAACACGCTGAAGAGTATTTCCTCATCCACCGGCCTCATGTGGTGATCGAGAGTGAAGATACTGAACCTGACTGGGGTGACAAGAGCGTCAAATAAAGGCGTCCAACTCTGTGACCCATTTCACATTGCATGCCCTCTCCACAGAGAGACACAGAGACTGATAGAGAGAAACAGAGATAGAGACTGACAGAGAGAGAGAGAGAGACTAAGAGAGAAGGACTGAGAGATAAAGAGAAAAGACTTGGATTCAGAGAGAAAAAAACTGATAAAGAGAGACAGACACAGAGAGAGACAGAGACACAGAGAGAGGTGACCCTGACTATTTTGAAGCCCCCTCCCCACTCACCATTCTCCTCGGGGGTGTAGATGGACTTGTCGGTCCGAATGAAAATATAACCCCTCTTGGAGGAGAGGCGGACATGGACCATCCTGCGACGCCTGAACAGCTGATCACTCTCAGCCACCAGAGTCACATAATGCTGGTGTCGTCTCCAAAGCTGAAGGTTGCGGGCTGTCTCTGGGGAAACCTAGAATAATAATCATAGAATTATACAGCCCATCGTGTCTGTGCACGCTCTTTGAAAAGACCTATCCAAACCAATCCCACTGTCCCGCTGTCTCCCCATAGTTCTGCAAACGTGTCCTCCCCAAATAATTAGCTAGTTTAATTATGATTAACAATAATACGTAATATGAAGGTCAATAATACTAGATTATTAATAATACGTTTGCCCCTATTTATAGCATATCAATCTACGACTGTTTGTGTTGTGCACAATTGGCTGCCACATGTTGCCCACAAAATACACAGTTACTGCACTTTACAGTATATTCTGTGAGGCTCTTTGAGGCATCTTGAAGACATGATAAGGCACTATATCAAATGCATTGATCATTATTATTATTAGAGTAATAATATTAATCCTTAATAAGGATACATGTTGTTAATGTGGCTGTTAATAAGACAATTCAGAATTGGCTTGACAAAATATCCCATGCACAAAGTATCTCCTAGTAAGTTCAAACATACTACAAACATATTTTTGCCTACAAAATATACAGTCAATTTTCTTTACAGTATGTGTTAAATGCTTTGAGACGTCTGAAAGATGTGGTCCCAGTGCTGCTTTGGAGCATCATCTTAATCCTGTAGCTCAGTGGTTAGGGCACTTTTCTCGTAAGCGAGAGACCCAGGTTTGATTCCCGGCAGGGCGAAACATTGGCCAAGTTTATTATTATTATTATCCAAACCTACCCAACCCAACTGCAACCCATTCCACCCAACCCAACTCCACACCAAGTTCTCCCCTTGCCTGGATGTGTCCACCGGTGCAGTCCCTTCCTCACTCTGTGCTCCCACCCCCTTCCCACAACTTGCTCACCTGCCTGTCTTCCACTCACCCGTATGGTCCGTATCTCCTGGAATGAGTTCCCTGCGTTCAGGTGGAAGCCAACATGATCCGAACAGTTGGTGTTTCTGATGATGTCCCAGCAGTAAACAGTGACGGTGACCGGAAGCTCAGCTCCGTGAAGCTGAACAGAGACACTCTCCTCAACGCCCACATGCATGATGTTTGGGCCGGTAATCATGTAACTAAAGACACACATGGAACAGAGTCAATGCGAGTGGAGAAGGTACAGTGGAAAACAATAAGCACCATCCTGTTTACCTAGCAGAAAGTGGGAACCCGGTTGTTAGCAGATTGACAGATCGATTTTCCATGGGTAATAATTCTTTCAAAAATAACAAGAATAAATTGGTCACATAAATGCTAGATTATCTGTAGGACGCAACTGGCTGCCGCATTTTGCCCACAAAATACACAGTCATTTCACTTTACATTATATTCTGTGAAGCGTTTTGAGGCTGTGAAAAATAATAATAATCATCATAATGAATTGACTATATTTTGTGGGCGAAACATGGTAGCCAATTGCGCACAGTATCCCACATACAGTCACGGATTCAAGTGATCAATTTGTTGTTATTAATTTTTGGCAGGAATTATCACCCCTGGAAATGTGATCCGTCAATTGATTACATCTGAGTTCCTACTTACTGCTCGGTAAACAACAACACAACAACAACAACAACAAGATTCCATTTATAGAGCGCCTTTCACGTCAGGAGGACGTCCCAAGGCGCTGCACAGTTGGGTCATGACCCGAGCAGGGGGGAAATGGTCAGGGTGAGGGGAGGGAAGGGAGGGAGAGAGGAGGGGGGAAATGGTCAGGTGAGGGGAGGGAAGGGAGGGAGCGAGGAGGAGGAAGATAGTCGAGAGGGGAGCTGAAGGCACGGTCAAAGAGAAAGGTTTTGAGACCGGCCTTGAAGGAGGAAAGGGAGGAAGCAAGGCGAGGAAACAGAGGCTTGTGGAGTAAGGAAACTTGCCCAATTTTTCACCATGCCAGGAATCGAACTCAGATCTCCCTCTTGCGAGGCGGGTGCTCTAACCACTGAGCTATAAGACTCCACAAGCTATTGCTGTTCAGTCTTGAGAGAAGATGGCTCCCACACAACAACAAATTACATTTGTACTGTCGCTTTCACGTCAAGAAACTCCTCAAACCTGCCAAACTGCTGGCTTGGTGGACATTGCTCTGCTTCACGTCCCCTACTATGTCTATCCCACCAACAGCAGTCAGGCCTAGAAAATTGGAGTTTGTACCCCCACTCTCTGGAGCACCCTCCTGCAGTCGCTTCACCTCGATATTTCCCTCGCCTCCTTCAGGATCTATCTCAAGACCTTGCTGTTTGACATAGTCTTTGGTTAGCTTCCCCCCACAAACCCCTAGCCCTCCTTCCCTCTTGATTCCAAACCCCAACTCATGTACAATCTCTCGAATATCCAGCGTCTTGGGATGTCTACGCAACGTGAAAGGTACCATATCAATGCAAATTGTTGTTGTTTTAAGCTCTTTGTCTAGTTGCCTCTTGAAGGCACATGGATTCTGCCTCAACCACCGGCAGGGCATCCGGTATTCCAACAGCTCTGTGCATGAAAACAAATTTTCCTAATCTCAGAATCCTGTGTGAGGCAATACCTCCTGGAAATACCACAGCTTTTGGATTTGAGAGTATACAGATCTGTACCTTGGAGCAGATCCCACAAATTAGATCCCTCACATTTCCCCGTCCCCTGTCTCTGAAGGTCTAACTTACGAAGGAGTTTGTCTGGTCGCGGGCAGGATGGCACTGAGACAAAGGAGCAGCCCCCTCACCCACATGGTTGTGAGGTGGATCGCCAAGGTTGGTGTGACAGAGAGGATAACAGAGAGGGTGACAAAGAGGGTGACAGACACGGCAACAGAGAGAGACGTTAATAAGGAGACGAAAACAGAGACGGTAACAGACACCCTGTCAAAGTCTGACTGATGTCACTGAACAGGAAACCAGCTGTTTTCACAAGAAACAGAATATCTCCACATGAAGTTAATGATTGACTCGGGAACCATTGGGTGTCAGACAAGCATCACTGCCCCTACATCTGGTGGTTGTGGGTTCAAACCCCACATTACATTGAAATATTGGGCAAGTTTCCATACTCCAAACTCCTCTGTTTACCAAGCAATAAGTAGGACCCCAGTTGTTAGTGGATTGGTGGATCACTTTTCAGGGGATAATAATTCCTTAAAAATAATTGGTCACTCAATCCACAACTGTTGGTGGGACACTGCTGTGTGCAATTGGCTGCTGCGTTTTGCCCACAGAAGCTACAGTCAATTCAATTTACAGTTTATTCTGTGAAGCCCTTTGAGACATCTTGAAGATGTGATATATATCAAATGAAAGGATTATAATTATTGTATCTTGTGAAGCACGTTGATGTAATGAAATGCAAGGATTATTGTCAGTGGCAGTACAATGCTGGAAGGAGAACTGGATGTCAGAAATGCCATCCTTCAGATGAGACTGTCTGTGCCTGTTGAGATATTAAACAGATTGGATATTAATGACAATTCCCCCAGATAAAATTAGTCACTCACTTATTGGCTGTGTGTGGGCCATTGCTTTGTGGAAATTAGCTGCTGTGTTTGCGTGCAAAATATAGTCACTACCCCTTACAGTAATTGACTGTGAGAAGTTGGCACATTCTCCACGCTGGACTGAATGGCATTATTATTAGTAGTATTCCCTGTTATTATTGTTAATACTCACCATCATTGGGCCTGTGACGGCTGTCACCCTTTGATGTACATGCAAATTTTATTAAGGCTTTTGTACTAAGTCGTCTCTGCTTATCTCCTAACCCTGTTGGTGCAAGTTCCTATTTCAAAGTTAACTTAACCAAGTCAGAGTCACACACAGACAGGTATTCTCTGTTAACCCCAATGCACGGTAACTGGAATGTCTAATTGGAGTCGGCTTGCAATAGTAGACCTCCAATGTTGACGACTACCCTCCGAGGTGCTTACTCCTTTACTTGTCGAGAATATTACAAGGATACATATGGTAGAAACAACAGCTCTTTATTAAAACTTAGCAAACCTAGGCTACCTTGCATATAAGGAACACAACAATGGAAGGTATACAGCAATGGGAGCAAATATAACAATTACACGTAACTATAACCACTGACATAACAATACTACATTAGTAAATAACTATTAAGCTAACCTGACTGTACAGTAGTCCTGTACACGTCAGTACACACCAGACAATGACCATGAGTTAGCAACCAGGAGGAGCGCCAAACATTGCTTTATATGGGAGCGTTGCCGCTCTCCTCTCCTGAGAGCTGTCACTGCACCTAAGGACAATCAACAACAACAACAACAAAATTAAATTAGTAGAGCAGAACAACATCAGGGTAAGATCACCTGTTGCAGTTAGCACTTGTCACCAAGGGATGGCGATACGGCTCCACACAAACAGCATAGTCTCCGGTTATATTTACTTTTGTACCATATGAAAGGAAATAGTCAAAATTATTGTTTGATACCTTCCCAGGGCGTGTAAGAAAGATGGGACCAACAATAATAATAATCCTTGCATTTGATATAGTTCCTTATCAGGAGTTCAAATATAATTGTTTTAAGGAAGTATTACCCTTGGCAAAGCGATGTGCCTATCAATTAACCACCGGGTTTCTATTGACTGCTAGGTAAACAGAGGAGTGTGGAGTAAGGAAACTTGCACAATGTTTCACCCGGCATGGAAGCAAACCCAGGTCTCTTGCTTATGAGGCTTGTAAAGTACTTCACATGGGGACAAAACATTTTGGAAGGGACTATTATTTGAATGGAAGGATAATAATATGCACGGGAAATGAAAAGGACCTGAGTATGGGATTGACAATAAATTGAAGCTCTCCCAACAATGCCCTATGTCACTGAGTAAAGCAAACCAGATGTTGGAATGTATTGAAAAATCAAGCAGCCAAAATAGTGGGGTAATCCTGTCACTGTATAAATCATTGGTGAGACCATACTTAAGAGAGTGCTGTGCACAGTTCTGGCCGCAGCAGAACAAAAAGCATATTGGAGAACTCGAGAAGATACAGGGGAGGGCAATCAAACAGATAGAGGTTAATGAAGGACTGGAATATGAGGAGCAACTAAGTAAATTGTGCATGCTCATGCTGGAAAACAGAAGATTGAGAGGAGAGATGATTGCTCTCTTTAAGATTCTAAAGGAGCAAAACAATATAGATCAGCTGTTACTTTTTCAACTTGTCCAGAATAAAAAAAAAGGACACGGCCTGCGATTGAAGGCGGGTAGATTTAGAATGAGTCTACACAAACACTATTTCAATGAGTGAACAGTGAACCAGAATAGTCTCCCTATTGAGACGATTGAATCAGGAAGTGTTGATTCTTTAAAAAACAGATTAGATAGTTTTCTTTTAGGAAATAAGGAATTCTGGGTGTCAGACCGGACTGATCACAATGATAAATTTCTGTGGATAATATATACCCACCAAACAAAAGAAATTCTGCTTCTTGTCCTCTTCATCCCTCCACACTGAACAAACCCATATGAAACCCACCATTTTCTCCCTCGAACCCCTCTCCACCCAACTACTGACCACCCTATTGCCCTTTCACTGTCCACTACTGGTGGACATAATCAACCTGTCCTTCCCTTCTGGTATCGTCATCTTCAAAACTGCTGTTATCAGCATCTCCCTCCAAACCCACTCCACCCTCAAACCCTTAGTCAATCTTCCATCTTGCCTTCCTGCTGAGCCCTCTCCAGCTTTTAGCCACCCACAACCTCTGCTTCACAGACATACCAGTGCACAACCTAAACTTCCAGTTCAATTCTCAGGTCTCCTTCCACCTTAACATGTGTTCCTGACCAAGACTCCATCCCTGCCTCTTTGTCTTTCTCTGTCTCTAACTGACACCAAACACCATGCTCCTTTGTTACCCTCCTACCTGACGTCTCTAACCATCTCCCTCTCTCTTTCGCTCCAGCATCACTCAGTTCATTCAAAACTCTATTGTCTGCATCGTCTCCCGTCTGCCCATCAGGCTGTAGCTTGACATGCTTTGCTGGCTCCCAATGGATCGACATGAAGATCCTCATCCTCAACTACAAATCTGTTAATGACTCAGTACCTCCCTACCTCTCCGATTTCCTCCAACCGCACTCCTCTGCTCGCCCTCTCTGCTTAGTTAGCTTGTTTGACTGAAGTTTGAGATTCTATGTTCCTGAACTCCGGAACTCACTTCCTCTACCCCTTTGCCTTGCCCTCTCATTATGTGTTTAAAATGGCGGCAGGCTGGAGTGGAGGCCAAAATCCTGTTTTTTGCAATCCTGGCAAGTGGCTCAATCGGAGTCCCATTGGAGCTAAGCAGGAGTTCGTGGACTCGAGGCCTCCCACGGCGGGCGGCACGGAATAGGGGCTGAAACGACCTCACACGAGCGATGCCTGGAGCGAGGTCTCAACTCGACGACTGGAGCGGGCCTCTGGTTTACACGGGAGCGAGGCCGAGTGCGGCTTGAGGCCAGCGCCGGCATGGAGTCCGATACCCCCAACGGCATCCAGATCCAACGCGGGGGCCGAGGCCCCACTCACACATGGAGCTACATGGAGACAACGTGGGATTCACCGCCTCGGCCATCGCTGCCTTCGCTGACTCTCCTGGTCAACAGGCGATCAGAGACCGGCTTCCATGTGACGTCACATCTGCCCATCACCTGTAAACCTCTCAGCCTGGAATCACTGCGACAGTAACATTGTACCCCCCCCTCCCCATGATCATCCTCACTAGCGGCTAACCATGCCTTTCAATCTTACTCTCGGCGTGCACATTTTGGCTGCCGCCACCTACCTGAGCTGCCTCCGCATAATGCCCCCACCGCTGTCCTCTACCCTCCACTACTCCCACTCACTTCTCCTCTCCCACTGCCCTCCCCAACTCCTATCCTTGCTCAACAATCCCACAGTCCCCCTCTGCTCCAGCCTAAAAATTCTCCATCAGGCCAACCATGGAAGTCGCCGCTGGCTATCCAACAGCAGTCACTCTGACTTCCCTATCCCCCATTCTCATCGCTAGGCTCCTTTGCTCTTTTGTGCCTCACCAAACCTTACTTCAAATGCCAATTGCGAGGTGATGCCGGAATTCCTCAAATCCAAAGTCGAGGGAATCCGCTCAGCTGCCTCTGCCACTGAATCCCCCTCCCACCCTGGACCCTATGCATCCATCCCTCCACACATTTGAACCTGTCTCCCCCTTCTCACTCATCATCACCATAACCCGCTTGAAATGACCACCTGCTCCCTCGACGCCTTCCCTGCCCCCTTCCTTACCTCCCAGCTCCTTGCTCCTTGCCCCTCTACTCACTGATATCATAAACCTCTCCCTGTTCTATTGTGCTGTTCCCACCCCATTAAAAAACGCTGTCATCACTCCAATCCTTAAACTCTACTTAGACCCTTCCGTACCCAAACTGTCACCACTACTACATCCTCCCTTTCCTCTCCAAGGTCTTGAAAATGAGTTGTTGCTTCCCAGCTTTGCTCCTTCCTCTCCCACAACTACCTTCTCGAACCCCTCCAATCAGGTTTCCATGCTGCCCATAGCACAGAGACAGCCCTGATCAAAGTAACAAATGACACTCTGTCCATCTGCGATCAGGGCTTCCTCTGCCTTCCCGTCCTCCTTAACTTCTCTGCTGCTTTCTACACCAATTCAAGTCAACAAATTGCTTCTCCTCTATCCCCGCACCATCTCATGCGGAGTTCTTCAGGGCTCTATCCTTAGTCCCCTCTCTTCAATATCTACATGCTCCCTCTTGTTGACATCATCCAAAGACATGGGGTTAATTTCCACGTATATGCGGATGACACCCAACTCTATTTCTTTGCCTCCACCGTTAACTCCAGGACCACAGCTGTCGTTTCTGAATATTTGACGGACATCAGTCTCAACCTTAGCTAACTTTCTTCAGTTGAATCCCAACAAGACCAAGGCTCTCTGATTGGCTCCCATCAGTGCCTCCTCTCCTCAAGTATTGACAGCATCACTATCCATGGTTGTCCACTCTACCTTGCTAAGCCAATCCAGAACCACGGGATCTTATTTTACCATCAACTATCCTTTCTACCCCACATCTATGCCATCATCGACTCTGCCTTCCCACACCTCCGCAATGTCGCTCGGCTCCACTAATGTCTCAAACCACAGGCCACCGAAACCCTCATACATACTTTCATTCATCGAGGCGTGGCTGTACAAACTCATTGCTTATCATCCCCCCTCCACAGGCTGCAGATCATCCAGAATTCTGCAGCCTGTGTTCTTTCTAGCACTAGGCTCCGCAACCCTATCACCCCCATCCTTGCCCAACTCTACTGGCTTCCCATCACACAGAGAATACAGTTCAAGATCCTGGTGCTTCAAAGCCCTTGCTCCCTCTACCTCTGTGACCACCTAACCCCCTACCATCCTGTTCGCTCCCTCCTCTCAGTGGGCTCCAGCCTGCTTCACATCCTCCCGCCTCGCTTGCCCCACTGTTGCCTTCTGCTATTCTGCCCCCACCCTCTGGAACTCCATCCCGCAGTCCCTCCACCTTGCACCCTCCCTTGCCACCATCAAGACCCATCTCAAGACCCTTCTCTTCGACCGTGCTTTCCCCTCTGCCCTCCATCCTCCCCGACCCTGACCCCCAGCTCGGGTCCATAACTCTGTATATCCAAAGCCGTGGGACATCCTCCCGACCAGAAAGGACTTTTCAAATTTAATTTTGTTGCTGTTGTGCCCTTATTCACAAAGGTTTAAGCCCCAAATTGTCTACCTTATTCTATCACTTTCATATTTATTATCTTTTAAACATAAGATCTGTGGATTTGGATTTGTCAGTGTTTGATGGATGATGAATGGTTATTTGATCTGAAGGCTTTATCCTATTGGCTAACCTGCCACACACCCACTGAACCAAGAGCAATAAACATCTCTGCTGCTCTCCGTATTGTTCACTTCACAGATGAGAGAACGATGGATGCAAGAAGGATTAGAGACTACAGGAATATAGTGTCAGAGTATAATCCGATGAAAAGTGTAGGTGGTGGGGGATACATTCCCCAAAAAATCAGCATTCGCTTATTTGGCAAATTGGGACATGGCAAATCTACATTTATTAACAACTGCTTCTGTGTTGTGAAAGACAGCGATTATGAAAACTTTACAGGAGAAGGTCCTGCAACAGGTGGAGCTGTCAATAGTCGGATTGAAGCCCATGACCTCACCAGCAAAGTAGAAATTGTTGACAATCGAGGGTTGAGGAATCTGAATGCGAGAGAAATACATGAATGTAACATGCAACTGGGTAAATATCAAGAAGATTTATGTAATTTATTACTTTTTGCAGTTACTCTTGCTCTCATCTTTGAGCTAGACTGGGACATTGTCCTGATTTAAAAGGCGTTAGACAAATGTAATTTGTTGTTGTTGTGGGTTCAAACCCCAAGTTGGGATTTGGATTCACATTGTCTATGTTGACGCTCTAATGCAGTTTTGGTGGTGATTTGCATTGTTGGAGGTGTCATCCTTTGGATGAGATGTTAATTCATGATCCTGTCTGCCACTTCAATAGGAAATTAAAGAATCCACACACTATTCGGAAACAAAAGCAATTTCTCCCAATATCCTGTCCAACAAATCCCTCAAGGAAATTGTTTTCACTCGCTCCATGGCTATGTATGGGATGTGAGATATGCACAATGCTGTCGAGTTTTGCCCACATAATAATAATAATAATAATCCTTGTGTTTGATATAGTGCTTTTCATGTCTTCTGGACACCTCATAAAATGAATTGACTGTATATTTGTGGGTAAAACACAGCCAATTGCACACAGTAGTGTCTCACAAACAGTCATGGATTGAGTGACCAAATGATTATGGCTTTTTTTTGAGGGATTATTATCCTAAACAAGCAATCTGCCAATCGATTTACAACAGGGCTTCTACTACTGCTAGGTGAACAGAGGTGCATGGAGTAAGGAAACCAGTCCTACTAACCCAGATCTCTCGCTTGGCCAGTGATCCAACCACTGAGTTACAGGACTCCATGCACTCCACAAAATACACAATATATCCACTTTAATACATCTCAACGTGATAAGGCACTATATCAAATGCAAGATTTTTTTTGTTGAGTGGTTTGTTTTAATATTGGGTACTTTCTATTCTTGTTGGAGTCCCATAGCAATGTGGTTAGCGTGCTTGCCCCGTAGGCAAAATAGATTTGATTCCCAGTTAGAATGAAACCTTAAGCAAATTTCCTCATTGTACATTTTGTTTACCTAGCAGTAAGTAGGAACACAGTTCTTAATTGATTGGAGGAACTGATTTCGTGTGTAATAATCCCTCAAAAAAAATTGGATAATCAATCCACAATTGTTTGTGGGACATTGCTGTGGGCAATTGGCTGCCACATTTCCCCCGCCAAATGCACAGTCAATATACTTCAATATATATATATATATACAATATATTCTGTAAAGCGATTTGAGACTTCTCGATAATGTGATGAAGTGATATATCAAAGGCAAGGATTATTATTTATTATAATTCTGTTGCATTTAACAGATGGAGTTCGGAAAACCCAGACACAGGTTCACACCAAAGGTTGGGCTTCCTGGGCTTGGTTTCTGGATCAAATGAAAGGACGAGAAACAGAATGGGCCGAGACAATACAAGTTCCGATCTTCATTTACAGGTAAGTGGCGTAAATTCCCAAGAGTTGGAGCCTGGCTTATCTTATCACTACTGTTTAACTCATTGCGTGGCTCAGTGATGTCCCTGAGTCAGAAGTTTGCGAGTTCAAACCTCACATCGGGACTTGGACTCAAATAGTCTAAGCAGAGTGGTTGCTACACTTTCGGACTGCCTCTGAAAGATACACAATGGGTTTCGGTACAGTATAATACTAATAATTAACCCTACATTGGATAAAAATCCTCATCATATTGTCAAGAAGTCTCAGAGAGATTTATAGTATTGTTTTGTTGGCATATTGAAGCAACAGTGAAATGTACACAAACCTTTTTTGTTCCCATCAGAGTCGAGTCAAAACTGAAACTCACATCTGTGAAGCAATTTTTCACTGGCTTCCACTTTTTTTTAATCTTGCCTTCCCCACCTGCTCCCTCTTTCAATCAATCAGTCCCTTTATCAAGCCAATTACTGTCTCTCAATCACTCACACTCTCACCTTCTTTCTTTCTCACAATCACTTTCTGTCTCTTTTCTCTCGTTCTTTCGATCTCTCCTCCTACATACTCTCCCTCTCTTCCTCTTTCACATACTCTCTCACTCCCTGACACTCACACACACTTTCTCTTTCCTTTCGCACAATCTCTCTCTCTCTCTCAAGCTCTCTCTCACTGTCTCTCAATCAGCTGCATGGGATGTTTCACTATCTGGCAGTGGCAGGAGCTGAAGTTTGGGGCGATGCGGTTGGCAACGAAACTCACTTAGCGAAAAGCGGACCGCAATGCCAGATGCGGTCCATGGGCCACCAGTTTGACCACCCTGATTCAGATGCTTATACGACTTATAGATCAGATTTATGTGAATTTACCTGTAGCTCAGTGGTTAGATCTCTCGCCTCGCAAGCAGGCGAATTGAGTTCAATTCTCGGCAGGGTGAAATGTTGAGCAAGTTTCCTTTGTCCACACACCTCAGTCTAACTGGCAGTAAATAGGAATCTGATTGTTAGTTCATTGGTGGTCTGCTTTTCCAGTGATATAATTTCTTAAAAAGTCACTCAATCCATAATGGTTTGTGGGACACTGCTTCATGCAATTGGCTGCTGCATTTCTCCCGTAAAATATTCAGTCAATTCACTTTACAGTATATTCTGTGAAATACTTTGATCTGACTCGAATGTATAATAACAAATGCAAGGATTATTATTATTATAACATCTGAAATCTGATTCCTTAATGCAGAGCGGATATGCCCAGGATTCCGTCTGAAATTGTCCATCTTCGGCAGTTTGCAGACAACGCCTATTACTACACTGGTAAGAGAAATGGGTCGGGTCGAACATGTCACGATCACAGATATAAATACCCATCAGGTTTTCTTCCAAAGAAAGTGTGGCAAAATGTCTAATTTTTCTTTCAAAAGTTGTATTGAATTTGATTTTATAAAACAAGTATTTTTTTAATCCTCAGTGATCACATTATTGAGATGGTGAAAAGATAGTGGAGCTGGCCAAAAGGTGGTGGGTAAAGGAGTGAGCAGGAACAATAGCCAATTTGCGCATAGCAATGTTCCCACAAACGGCTCGACAGTGAATGTCCGATTTTATCTGGGGGATTGTTGGGCTGGATACTGGAACAGAAAGAAACTCTAAAGCACTCCGCACAGGAGTTTCAGCCTACAACTGTGGATTCAAAGTCCCTAATATGGAGGCTTGAAAAGCCAACTGTCTGACTCAGAGGCAAATACTCGAGTGACTGAGCCAGGCTGACACCAAATCTATCTAAAGGAATAAAAGTTGAATATCAGTGTTTCTTAATTGAAAAAGAACCTTCTCTCTCACTTTACAGGAATCTATCCTATAATTGTTTTGATGATGGCTGAGAAGATGTCAGAGAACCTTGATTCAGTCAGGGGCTTTTTTGGAAACCTCCACTGCACCGATATATATCCAGTAAAGAATTATCACGAGAAAGCAACAGAGAGGAACATGGAAACAGACACAATGATTTTGGAAATCCTTGTGAAGTGTCTGAATCGTGCTGATAGTGTCATCAAAAGAATTCATCCTGACACAGTTAAACCAACTTGGTTCAAATGAGAGGCTGGAGTTCACACAACAGTGGGCACAAAAGAAATTGCACTCAAAAATAGTCCAGCAGTATAATAGTATATGCTATTCTGTGTCTAATGATGATAGTTCAATATATAACCATTGACTTATATACTTCAAATAATGGTATGATTTTTTAAAATCCACATTGTACACATTATTTGATTCTCCAGCCAGTAGAGTTTCTTAAGTTTCCTAACAGTTTGATTGATTGGAATGTTATTGGGAGAGGCTCTCCTCTGATCTGTGTGGGAAAAATGTTTCCTTCATCTTTCTGTCACTTTATGGTTTCTATAAAATGGAACTAATTCAATGATTGAGATTGTGTTGGATTCCTGATTATTGAAGTAAGAATCTTGAACTTGATCTGCTGGAGGATGGAGAGTAAGTGGTAGCCGGGCAAGGATGAGGATCATGGGATCTGCAGTGGGTAAATATCGATAGCCATTCAAAAGCAGTGGAGGTGGGGTTGTGGGGGGGGGGGGAAACACAAAAACAACAACAACAACAACAAAATTACATTTATAGATCGGCTTTCATGTAGGAGGATGTCCCAAAGCGCTGAACAGTCAGGTGTCGGGGCCCGAGCATGGGGGAGGGGTGGGGTTGGGGTGAGGGAAGGCAAAGAGGCGTGGGAGGGAGACCAAAGGCACGGTCGAAGAGAAGGGTCTTGAGACCAGCCTTGAAGGAGGCGAGGGAGGAAGCGAGGCAACGGGACCGTGAGATGGAGTTCCAGAATGTGGGGGCAGAGAGGCTGAAAGCCCGGCCAACGATGTTGGGGTGGGTCGGGCAGGAGACACGGAGCAGACCGGAGCCCGATGAATGGAAGGAATGGGCAGGTTGGTAGGGAATCAACAGGTCAGAGAAGTATGACGGGGCAAAGGAAGAGTGGGAAGGCCGATGAGGAGGGAGTTCCTGCAATCGAGCCTTGATGTGACAATTGCGTGAGTGAGGGTTTCGCTGGCACTAGCCAATCAGGATGGTCTCGGTCTTGCTTATGTTGAGTTGGAGAAAGTTGGCCCTCGTCCAGGACTTGATGTCGGACAGGCAGTCGGTCAGGACCTCAGTTGTCCTGGAGTGCAGGGTGGAGCAGAGAGATAGAGTTGGGTGTCTTCCGCATACATGTGGAAACTTACCCCAAGTCTGCGGATGATGGGGGAGCAACAACAACAACAACAATAAGATTACATTTATATAGTGCCTTTCACATCAGGAGGATGTCCCAAGGTGCTGGACAGTCAGTATTTCGGACCCGAGCTGGGGGTCGGGATTGGGGAAGGTGGAGGGCAGGGTGATCAAAAGCATGGATGAAGAGGAGGGTCTTGAGATGGGTCTTGAAGGAGACAAGGGAGGGAGTGAGGCGGAGAGACCGAAAAGAGAACCCCGAGGAACACCACACGAGACGGGGCGGGAGCTGGAGGAGAAGCCGTTTGCCGCGATAAAGTGGAGGCAGTGTGAAAGTCAAGGACAAAACCTTGAAGGTTGAGGTGGGAGAAGAGAGAAGGATTGAGTGGTCCATGGTGTCAAAAGCGGCGGAGATGTCGAGGAGGACGAGGAGGCAGAGGGAACCCTGGTGGTACGTGGTCAGGATATTGTTTATCTTTCAGCAGAGCAGTTTGCGGGCAGCATGGAGACCCGATTGGTGGAGCAGAGGGCACGAGGAACAAGGCAGGAGGCCGTTGCCTGTCGAGCGGATGCACTGGATGGTGAATAGGGCAGTGAGGGGGTCAGAGAGGTAGGGAGGTGCCAGGGTTTTGAAAGTTGATTGATTCGTTGATGGGGAGCCAATGAAGCCTGGCCAGATCTGGTGAGATGGGGTTACAGAGTTGGGTCCGGGTTGGTATGCGGGGAGCAGAGTTCAGAATGAGCTGGATATTTTGAATAGTTGAGCTTGGGAGACCGGCGAGGAGTGAGTCTGAGTGAT
Source organism: Callorhinchus milii (assembly GCF_018977255.1). NCBI lineage: Eukaryota > Metazoa > Chordata > Chondrichthyes > Chimaeriformes > Callorhinchidae > Callorhinchus > Callorhinchus milii. The sequence continues at coordinate 2,503,802 of NW_024704771.1, forward strand.
CGATAGCAGGAGGTGACAAACACATGCACGAGGATTTCGGCTGCATTTGGTGCAAAGGAAAGGGAAATTAGAGGGAAATTAAAGAAAAAGTGAAGTGGATGAGATGAAGAATATCTTTTTCCCCATTCGATCTCATCTCTCCAGAACACGATGTTGGACATGAACCCACAACTTGGAGGTGAGACTGCTCCTGAGCCAGACGTACCTTACCCCGGAGGAAATTGAAACACTTGTCCCTGCGTTCGTCAGCTCCCGACCGGATTGATCAAATCGCTTCTTTGCTGGTCTCACGAGCTACACCATACAGAATCCAGCAAATCCAAAACTCCACTGCCCACATACTCACCCATGCTAAACTCCGCACCCCCATCAAACCATTACTTTAAGCCACTATGCCCCAAAACTCTGGAACACTCTTTCTCTTTCTCTCTGGCTTGCCCCTTCCTTCCCCATTTTTAGGACGTCCCTGAAGAATTTCCTATTCGACCATCCCTACTGTCAGCTACCCCTCAACCTGGCTCGGATTCATGCTCCATCACTGTCAAATGCTCTGGGACGTACCCTGTGCGAGGAGCGCTGTATAAATGTATAAATGCAAATTGTTGTTGTTTTACTTTTCACTATCGATAGCATTGCTATGGTGAAGTGGCTGAATACGTGACCTCCAATAGTGGAGCGGAGGACTATCAAGCTTGATGGTTGATACACAACTATCAAGAAATAGGTTTGGATGAAGACGTATTTTGGGCCCATCTGATCTGGTCTGTCCACTCCCCTCCACTCGCCCATCAAAGCATTGAGCTGCTTTTTAAACGAGACCCAGTTTCCTAGCTTCGACCTTCTTCCTAACAAACCTGTTCCAATTGTTAATTTTAATTACTCTCAGGGTAAAGAAAAACTTCCTGCTCTCTTGTCCTATCAGAGGATGAAGTGACACAATAAAAACTGTATAATAATAATAATCCTTGCTTTTAATACAGTGCCTTATCATGTCTTCGAAACATCTCAAAGCGTTTCTCAGAACATATTGTATAGTGAATTGACTGTATATTTTGTGTCCGAAAAGTATAAGACCAACATTACGTTCCATTGGGAAGGAAAAAGTGGTTGTGATGGCACTGTTAGAAAGACGGAGAGAAATGATTCACAGAAGAGACTGACAACAGAGGCAGACAGTGAATCACCTAAATAATGAGTCACGCCGAGGGCTTTTCACCTCTGAGATGCAAAAAAGATGAGATGCTCCTCAAAAATGGCCACCGGCTGCTCATCCCTGGTGCTGACAACATCGCTATCCATGGATGCACTTTTAAAGACTACATCCGTGCTATTACCCATTATGTCTTCTCCCACCTCATCACCATTGTGCGTCTACGCCATTATTATCTCCCCTCAGGCTGCCTGGACCCTCATTGACTACTTTCTTTATACCAGGGCTTGACTAGCGCATTATCACAACAACAATAACAACAAAATTACATTTGTAAAGCGTCTTTAATGTCTGTGGATGGCCATCCCAAGACGCTGAACAGTCGGCTATTAGGACCTGATTGTGTGGGGGTTGGGTTGATGGGGTGGGTGTGTGGTGGGGGCAGGGTTGGCATGAGGGAGGGCAGAGAGGTAAGAGGGCAGCTGAAAGAATGATCGAAAAGGAGAGTCTTGAGTCATGCCTTGAAAGAGGCAAGAGAGGGAGCAAGGCGAAGGGATCGTGGGATGGAGTTCCAAAGGGTAGGGGTAGAGAGACTGAAAGCCCAGCCAGTAGGGTGGGTCAGCTGGGAGACATGGAGGAGGCTGGAGACCGCTGAGTGGAGGGAGTGGGCAGGTTGATAGGAGGTCAGCAGGTCAGCGAGGTAGAAGAGGGCAAGGCCATGGAGGGCCTTGAAAGTGAGGACGAGGATTTTGAATTCTATTCTCTGAGGCATGGGGAACCAGTGGAGCCAGGAGAGGGAGGGGTTGATGGGGTCATGGAGCCTGGTGCGGGGAGGACATAAGCTACAGGGTTCTGGATGATCTGTAGCTTGTGAAGTGAAGAGTTGAAGGGGCCAAAAAGGAGCGGTTTGCACAGTCGAGCCATGAGGTGACAAATGCGTGTATGAAGGTTTTGGTCGCCTGAGGGCTGAGACAATGGTGGAGTCGGGTAATGTTGCGGAGATGCGGGAAGGCAGAGCAGAAGGCACATCTTCGAGATGTCTCAAAACGCTTCACAGAATATACTGTAAAATGTAATTGACTCTATATTTTGTGGTGAAGCTTTGCAGCCAATTACTCACACAGTGTCGCACAAACAGTAGGGAATTGAGTGACCAAATTATGTGTTTTGAAGTTAGCATCAAATAAGGAAACAATTTACATAAACCTACTTTCTCTTCCGTGACAGCCTATAATTTAGCTGCTCACATTGTAACCACACCCACACAGGGAGATTATTATGGAACCCAAACTCTCCACACTTCACAACAGACAAGAAGCTGAACACAGACAGATAGTGAGGAGGAGAATGAACTATAGAGGTTTAGCTGAACCTCTCCTCCCAATGCCTTCCTTGGTAATTGTCAGATCCCTGTGCTCTCAACAGGACCTTACACGTGTTCTCGATCAACTGAACCTGATCAATCATGTGGAGGTGAAATACTCAGAACTCAGTTCAGCTGAATTAGAGCCGTGGTGTTTGTTGCAGTGCTGGATGTGGTGTTGGTGTTTGCTGGTGTGCAGCGTGCGGTACGTCTGGCAGTGTGTGAGGTTCATGGGGCAATGTCTATACCTCGGATTCCACTGGCTGTTCAGCTGCTGTTGCGGGTTTAGATACAGCTGGATGAAACAAGAAGCTCGGAAGTGTAAGCCATTCCTGGGCTGTTTGTGGCAAAAGAAACTGAACGTGGTCCACCACTCAGCTCTGCAAGGAAGAATGAATATCACAGATGTCTACGATTCTTTATACGACTATATTCTAACGTACATGTCATGGAGAGTCGGTAGGTGCAATCTGAGGGGGTCCTCACTGCTGTTTCTCAAAGCTCCATTTCCCTTAGCAGTTGGCTGCTGTGCTTTACCCACAAAATATACAGATAATTCACTTTGCAGTGTATTCTGTGAAACGCTTTGAGATCTCAAAGACGTAATCAGGCGCTATACCAAATGCAAGGTATTGTATTGAAGTGCTTAACAGTGATGAAGTTTGATACTAAGTGGAGGAGAAGTGGAGGGGGTCTGGTGGGAGAGTGGGGCGTGCTGGAGTGTATGGTTGAAGAGGAAAGTTTTCAGGTGGGATCTGAAGATAGGCAAAGAGGGGGAGGTTTGAGGCAACAGATGACAGATTTTGGGGTGCAGTGTCTCAGAGCATGGCCACTGATGGTGGAGTTGGAGGGTACAAGGGACAAGCAGAAGGCTGTAGCCAGGTCAGAGAAAGAAGCAGGTTGAGGAGTGGGTTGTGAGCAGGTGATCATGGACCAGATGTGCTCTGAACTTCAGTGCGCTGATCTCCAAATCAATCTCATCTGCCACTGGGAACCATTGGGGTCTGGCGAAGATTGGAGCAATGGGGATGTAGAGTTTAGTATGGGCAAGAATAGGAGTGTTATAGTTTTGAATTAATTGAATGTTATGAATCTGTGTTGTCTGTGTTAGAATCTGATGGTTTGATTCTCTTTGATGTTGTCAGCCTGGCTCAATGGTTAGGCACTCTCCTCTGAGTCAGAGGGTTGTAGGTTTTAGCTTGATTCTATCTCAAAGGAGAAGGGAATTTTTCTCTCCCAGTATCCTGACGAAGAATCACAGAAATAAAACCAGTCCCTCACTTCATGGGTGTTTGTTGGATAGAGCTGAGAGCAAAATTGGCTGCCACCTTTTCCCACAAAGTACACCATTGCTGCACTTTACAGTAAATCTTGTGAAGTGCTTTATGGTATCCTTACAATGTGAAAGGCACAATATCAAATGTAAGGATTATTTGTATGTGGTTATTACAGTTTAAACCTAAGTGGCTTTCAGGTATGAGTCAGCCGGACTAATAACACTGTCACATTACATTTGTATGGATTTTACTTTTCTAGTATGTTTGAACTTTCTAAAATTGATACTGTCTGCAGGAGGTTGATATTTTGCTCCCCAGGTAATTTGTCAAGCCATTTCTGAACAGTCTTATAAACAGTCTCAGTCGCGTGGTGATTATAGGAACTATGTTTGTTTTGTACTCACACATACATCCCCATTCAATTTGCAGATTAATATGTTTCCTAATCTTCTCTAAATCTTTGTTTCCTACATTGCTAGCACTTGGAATAGCCACATCAATAATATTACACGTACAGCCTACTAATTTATAATAATAGAGATTACTGTACTATGTCTATGTACCTGTGAACCCCAGATTATTGTGATTTATTTTTCAACGTCGCTTTTATTATTTATTATTATTTTACAGGCCGGGAGTCTATCATCTTCATTGTGGACAATGTGCAGGACGGCAAAACTACACAGGACAACATCAAAGTTGAACAGCCAACTTTAATTCAATGTTGCAATAAAATTTTCATCTTCCAGAACACTGATGAGAATGGATGGAACCAACTGGAAGAAGACAGATTAAATATATTTCTCCAAACATACTTCAAAACTGTTGAATTGACCAGTGTGGATTGAAGGCCAAGAGTGCTCATGGTCAATGTGCCCATGTTTGGCCCTCGACAGACAGGGAACACCAGAAGCCATTTTATTCTGGTTTCACTTTCTCTAAAATGAACTTTACAATGTCTATTATTATCAGAATACCAGTAGTGCCGGGGCTATGATTGATTTCCATTGCAATTCTGGGTGAACAATTAGCTCAAATAATCATATTTACTGTAGAATGTTTATTTTCTGTAGAAAGTTTCTCTTGTGGTGAATTATTGATCTGTTTGGTCCAAATGTAATAAAATCTCTTTATTTTCCTAAAAGCACTTTTATAATGCTTGTGGAATGAGATAAGGCCCTGATCCTAAAACGGTGATAAGGTGACAACTATAATAATGTGATCATATTGCAGTGCAATTAACCTGGCTCCCATTCCACTTTACACTTGGATCAAATGTCTACTTCGCTAATTAATTCCGTGGTTTTATTTAAATATGCAGATAATACACCTCTTTAATGTGGTACCTAGCCTCATTGAAATCTTTTCTATTCCACATCTTCCCTGTTCTCCTTCTTTACCCCATCCACCGCTCCCTCCCACTCTGGATTTGGTCCAACAAAGCCATCAGAGCCATTCCCACTGCCATCCCCCCCACCTTCACTGTCACCTCTATCCTCTATCAGCCTATGTGCTGATGATGCCCTGTAGATCACTCTCAAAAAGCAAGAGGCCTGATTCGATTATTGGGCGGGACGAAATATTGACCAAGTTTCCTTAGTCCACAAGCCTCTGTTAATCCAGCAGTAAGCAGGAACCTGATTGTTAGTCAATTGATGGATCGCTTTTCCGGAGGTAATTATTTCTTCCAAAAAAAATTGGTCACTTCAATCCACAACCTTTTGTGGAACACTGCTGTTTGCAATTTGCTGCTGTGTTTAGCCCATAAAATTTACAGTGTATTCTGTGAAGCGCTTTGAGACAAATCGAAGATGTGATAAGGGTGTATATCAAATACAAGGATTATTCTAATTATAACAGCTGAAATCTGATTGCTTAATGCAGAGTGAATTGCCAGGATTATGTCTGAAATTGACGAATTTTGGCAGTTTGCAAAAATTGCCGATTCCTAGACACCTTCCACCCACAAAATGCAAAATAATGCAGATGCTAAAAATCTGAAAAAAATATAGAAATCGCTGGGAATATACAGCAGGTCAGGCAGCATCTATGGGGAAAGGAAAGTGAGTCAACATTTTGCGTCCACAACCCTTCATTAGAACTGGGATATATTGGGAGGGAGAGGCTTTTAAGGGCTAACATGTAGGGGGGAGGGAGGTCAAGGAATACAAAGGAAAAAATGGGGTAGAGGTCAGGGGATGATAGGTTAAAGAGATGTTATTGATGCAAAATAAAGGGGGGAGAATACAACAAAACAGGGAAATAGAGGTGTTAATAATGCAAAACAAGGGGTGGGGGGGAAATTGCAACTAAAAGAGGTAGACCAGAGAGAGAAAATGTGTGTCTGGGACTCATATGATGTGGTAATCGTCCCAGAAGAGTGGGAGGGGGAAGCTGACCTGTCATAATCTGAAATTTTGATATCAATATTGAAGCCAGAGGGCTGTAAGCTCCGCAGCAAATAAATGAGGTGCTGTTCCTTGAGCTTGCACTGTAGCTCGTTGGAATAACATAGAAGACCATGGATACAGAGGTCTGAGTGCGATTGGAAGGAAGAGTTGAACTGGCAATAAACTAAAAGTTCGGGTTTTGCTTGCAGACAGAACAGAGGTCCTCGGTAAATCAGTCACCCGATCAGCATTTTCGTCTCTCCAATGTAGAGGAGACCACATCATGAGCAGCAAATGCAATAATCTATATTGGTGGCAATACATGTAAATCGTTGTCTCACTTGAAATCTGTGTTTGGTGCCCTGGACAGTGATATGAGTGCTCTGAGATGCTCTGAAATGCCGTCCGGAGTGGAGGGCGCTATATCAATCCAAGTTGTTGTTGTTGTATAGGAAGAGGTGAAAGGGCAGGTATTGCATCTCCTGCGCTGGCATGGGAAGGTGCCGTGGGGAGGAGAGCAACCTTTGGTGGTGATGGACTCTCCCACTGTGTCCTCCCACTGTGTCCTGCTCTCTCTCTGCCTTCCCTGTCTCCTATCCCTATTTGACCACACAGCCCCATTGCCTCCCTCTACTCCAACCTGGGAATCCTCTACCGGGCTCATCGTGGCACTCTGTGTTGACCGTCCAGCAGTAGCCACACCGACTGCCCCATTCCCCACTACGGCCACAAACCACCCCGGACCCTGACCCCGGGGGCTAACCTCTCCTTCCTCATCTGCATCGCCACCCTCCCTCCCAACTTATCCACTACCCCATCCCATCCCACACATCCCCTGCCAACTGTCCACTCCACATTGGCCTTCAAAATGTCCACTTCATCTGCAATAAGACCCTGACCTTCAGTGTTCTCATCCTTGATGAGTACGTTGATATTATGGCCATCACGGAAACCTGGATAACCCCAGGTGACACCTTCCTTTTACTGAGGCCACACAACCTGGCTATACCTACCACCAAGCCCCACACCCCAACCGTTGTGGCAGTGGTGTGGACCTCATCTCTAGGGCATCACTTGCCCTATTCCCCTACTCCACTGGCTCATTCTCCTCTTTTGAACACTTACCCTCTGCCATCCCTCCCATCTCTCAATAAAAATTCTCCTAATTTACAACCCCCCCCAAATCTTCCCCCATCTTCATCTCTGACATCTCCATCCTTCTAGCTTCCCTCTGCCTCTGCTCCGACTGCCTCAGCATCCCAGGCAAATTCAACCTCCACTTCATCCCCTCTTGCTCCACCTCCTCAGACTCCTCCTCTCCTCTCTCATCTTTTACCTCCACTTCCACTCTGCTACCCACATTCACGACCACTCGCTCAACCTAGTGATCACCCAGGGCCTCAGAGTCTCGGATGTCACCATCACTGACCACCATTTCATCTCCCTCAACTCCCATATCCCTCTCTCCACTGGCTCAAAACCTACCACCATCTCCTACCGCTTGTGGAAGAAGATCTCCCCGCAATCTCTCTCTGCTACCCATGAGTCCTCTGAACTCCTCCACTTCTGGCCCACCTCCCGCACCAACCCATCCTCTAGGTTTACTCTCCCCCACAGCATCCTCTCCACCACACTCGACGCCCTTGGCCCCCTCAGCTCCCGAACTACCTCCTATTCCCGATCCTCACACTGGTTCACCAGCCACCTCCACTCACTCAAGGGTCAGTTGAGGGCTGCCGAATGCATTTGATTCAAACCCGGCCTAATGGTCCACCGCCACATCTGGCTGGACCATCAAAACCTACTGCTCCGCTCTCACCTCAGCCAAATCGTCCTTCTATTCCAGGTTAATCCTGGAAGAGAAGGGCAACCCAAGACGTTCTCCACCACTATCTGACTCCTCCGCCCTCCCCGCCACGCCTCGCAGATTCTTTCATCCAACTCCCACTGCGAAGAAATGCTGGACTTCCTCGAGTGCAAAATTGAGGGAATCTGCTCAGCTACCACTGCCCTTCCAAATTCCACCCCCTCCCTACCTCCCCCACACTCCGACCACTACCCATCCCTCCTTCCACACCTTAATCTGTCACTCCCTCTTCTGTCATCACCACCATATCCTCCATGAAGCTCACCAACTGCTCCCTGGACCTCATCACCAGCCCTTTCCTTAAACCTCAGTAAATTAATCAATTAGATAGATAGATAGATAGATAGATAGATAGATAGATAGATAGATAGATAGATAGATAGATAGATAGATAGATAGATAGATAGATAGATAGATAGATAGATAGATAGATAGATAGATAGATAGATAGATAGATAGATAGATAGATAGATAGATAGATAGATAGATAGATAGATAGATAGATAGATAGATAGATAGATAGATAGATAGATAGATAGATAGATAGATAGATAGCTGGGCAGATGGATGGATGGATAAGAAAATAAAGTAAATAATTAAAGTGGAGACTTACTTGCCTCACTACCGTGGAGTCCTGTAGCTCAATGGTTGGAGCACTCGCTTTGCAAGTGAGAGACCTGAGTTCAATTCCAGGCAGAGGGCGAAACCTTGGGCAAGTTTCCTTACTCCACACTGAGCCTAATAATAATCCTTACAAAACAAAAAACAATAATAAATTGGTTATTTTCAATCCATGACTGTTTGTGGGACATTGCTATGTGCAATTGGCTGTCGTGTTCGCCCACAAATATACAGTCAATTCACTCTACAGTATATTCTGTGAAGCGCTTTGGGACGTCTAGAAATGCGCTATATTAAATGCAAGGATTATTATTATTATTATTATTACTCGCCGACATCATCAACCTTTCCCTGTCATCTGGCACTTTTACTATCCCCCTCACAATAGCTACTATCAACTTTGAAGAAACAACACAGCTATCTAGATACCGGCCCGTCTCCAACCTTCCTTCTCTGTAAGGTCTTTGGACAGAGAGGGTCAAATTTCCACATGTGTGCAGATGACACCCAACTCTATCTTTCTGTTTCTACCCTCAAATCTAGGACTACTGACTTCCTGACATCAAGTACTGGATTAGGGATAACTTTCTCCAACTCAATGTCAGCAAGACCAAGACCCTCCCAATTACCTCGTGCCAGCGCCTCCGCACCACGGCTGCACACTCAACCTAACTAAGCCAGTCCGCAACCTGGGTGTCTTGTTTATTCCGAACTGTTCTTTCTCCCCCATATCTGCACCATGACCAACACTGCCTACCACTACCTCAGCAACATTGCCAGACTCCCTCAGACTGCTGAAACCCTTAACAACGCATTCATGACATCAAGGCTCGATTTTGGAAATTCCTTCCTCATCAGCCTTCCCAACTCTTCCCTTCACAAGCTGCAGATCATCCAAAACTCTGCAGCTCATGTACTGTCTCGCACCAGGCTCCGTGACTCCATCACTCCCACCGTCCCCCGACGTCACTGGCTCCCCATCCCCCAGAGGATCGAATTCAAGATCCTCGTCCTCATTTTCATCCATGGCCTTGCCCCCTCCTACCTCTCTGACCAGCTGACTCCCTACCAACCTGCCCGCTCCCTCCATTCAGCAGGCTCCATGTCTCCCGCCCGACCTTTCTTACCATCAGTGGCCGAGCTTTCAGCCTCTCTGAACTCACACTCTGGATCTTCATCCCACAATCCCTTCACATTACTTCCTCTCTTGCATCCTTCAAGACCCTCCTCTTTGATCATACCTTCAGTCATCCTTCCACCTCTCCATCTTCCTTCGACTCTACCCAACCTCTCCTCCATGCTCGGGTCCTGACCCCTGACTGTCCAGCGTCTTGGGATGTCCTCTCAAAGGCACTCTATAAATATAATATTTTTTGTTGTTATTGATAATCTATGCCCCAAGATGGAAATGGTGATATTGAGGAAGGGAAGGGAATAGTTATGAATGATACTGAGGGAGTGTCCCAGGTGGCCAACAAACTGGCAGGTGTAGCTGGGACCCATGTGGGTTCCCATAATGACACCTTTTACTTGGAGGAAGTGGTTTGAGCTGAAAGTGAAGTTCTTCAATGTCAGGACAAGATCAGCCAGGCGGAGGAGGGTGGTAGTGGATGGAGACTGGTTAGGCCACTGTTTGAGGTGGAAGTGGAAGACCTGCAGGCCCCTTTGGGGGATGGAGGTGTAGAGTGACTGAACTTCCATAATAAATAGGAAATGTGCAGGGCGAGGCAACTGGAAATTGTTGAAATGGTGGAGTGCGTCAGATGAGTCACAGATGTAGGTTGGTAGAGCCTGGACAACTGGAGGAAAAATGGAGTACGGATATCAGCAGATCAGTTTGGTGGGGCAGGAACAGGCTGAAACAATAGGTCTCCCAGGACAATGCTGTTTGTGGATCTTAGGATGGATATTGAGGCGGGCTGTGCATGGCTGTGGGGGCTATCAGTTTGGATGCTGTGGGAGGAAGCTCCCGAGAGGAGATGAGGTCATTGACTGTCTCGGTAATGATGGCTTGGTGTTCACTTGTGGGGATATGGTCCAATGGGAGGTAGGAGGAATTGTCAGAGAGTTGGCATTTAGCCTATGCCAGGTAAAGTTCCTTTTGCCAGATGAAAAAAGTGCCTCTCTTGTGAGCAGGTTTGACAATGATGTCAGGATTGGACATGAGAGTGTGGATTGCAGCACGTTCAGAAGGAGAAAGAATTGTGTGGCAGAGGGGAATGGAGAAACGGCCAAAGCCGATGTCAATGAATGGACACAGGTGTTCTCAATTAAAAGGTCCAGGTGTGGTAGGGAGCCTTGTGGCAGAGTCCAAATGAACTGGGACTTCTGAAGACAGGAGAAAGGGGTCCTCCGGTGTGTGGGAGGAGACCTCCTGGCAAAAAAAGTGGGCAAAGAGGCAGAGGAAGAAGAGCTCAGCATCATGCCAGGATTGAAATTCATTGAATTGGGGGCAGAAGGGGTTGAAGCTGAGGCCTTTACTGAGGACGATCATTCAGGATCAGAGAGTAAGAGATCAGAGGGTATAGGGAAGATATGGCAAGGAATGGGATTGTGGGGAGGCATGCTGTCAGAGGAAGGCAAAGGTGAGGAGCATTCAGGAGAGGGTTTGTGAAAATCTGAAAATCTGGAAATCTGAAAGAAAAATAAAAGTAGCTGGGAAAACTCAGTAGGTCAGGCAGTATCTATGGAGAAAGGAATATGGGTCAATGTGTCCTGTGCATGACCTTCATCAGAACTGGGGCATTTTTGGAGGGAGAGGCTTTCAAGAGCCAAAGAGAATAGGGAGGTAGGGCAAGGAAGACAGATGAGAAAATGGGGTAGAGGACAAGGCATTAGAGTACAAGGCATGGAAGTTGTTAATGATCTTTTACACACATCAGATTCAACACTTCACAATCACTGATTCAAGTACCTGTGAAGTGTTCCTCCAAAGAAAATTTGGCAAAATGTTTAATTTCTCTCATTTAAAAAATTACTGTCTCCCCAACGTACAGTGATCCGTGCTATAATTGTTCTGCTGAGGAATTGGTAATGGATACATGGGCTTTTTTGCAAACTTTCAATGAACTGATTTGTTTTTGATAAAGAATTAACACGAGAAAGCAGGAGAGAAAAAGATGGAAACAAACGCAGTAATTCTGGAAATCAATTTGAAGTGTCTCAGCTTTGTTGGTAGGGTCATGAAAAGAATTTGTCCTTGGAAAGTTAAACCAACCTGGTAGAATTGAGCAGCTGGAGTCCAAACACAACAGTGTGAGCACAAGAGAAACTGCACTCAGAAATGGTTTACTCCAGCGGACGATTTGATATACTATTCTGTGTCTAATGATTACAGTGCAATGTATAACCATTGAATGATAGACGTAATGTAAAGGAAATGATTGTTTGACATCCAAATTATGTAGACTACTTTATTATCCGGCCAGTAGAGTTTCCTTGTTTAACAATCAAAATAACAACGTGCATTGATACAGCGCCCTTCATGCCGGGTATCACCCCAGAATTTCTATCAGTGGTGGTGGGTGAGCCCAATCCTGGGGGAGAGGGAGGGCTGAGGTGACTGAAAGAAAGATCAAAAACAAAGTTCTTTGGGCGAAATTTGGAAGTAGGGAGAGTGTTGGCGAGGTTGGGGGACTGCAGGAGAGAGTTCCAGAGCTTCAGGGAGTAGTGCACGCATGCCGATGGTGCAGCACAGGGGTCGAGCGATGAGCAGAAGGCTAGAGCCAGCGAGCAGAAGCAATGGGAGTGAGGGTTAAGCAAATCGGATAGATAGAGTGGTGCAAGGCCTTCCTGGTGTATTGTCCTATATATACATGACCTTTACTCATTAATTTTAGTCAAATCGACAAATTAATCAGGCAAACAATAACTGTAAATCTCTGTAAGAAAAAAGTGAGTAAACTTCACCGTCAGTTGTATTGAGATGATCTTTGCAGAATAATTTGGAAGAAGTTGCTAATGATTTTTTGTACATGCATGGCGCCTTGTTCACATTCCTGAGGAGATTACGGGAAATGTATTGATGGAATCAAAAGCTCCTGTTTTATGACAGAAACACCTAATCTAAAAATGGAGAACGGGTTTCGGTACATTGCAAAACTGCTAATTAATCTTACGTTGGATACACAATTGAACACATTATCTCGGCGTGATGAAGGAGCGGCGAAATGCACACAAACCTGTCTTGCTCCATTCAGAGTCAAATCAAAACTGAACTTCACATTTGTAAAACAATTTATCACTGACTTTCACTTTGGTCATCTTTCCTTTACCCCTGCACCTCACCACCTTGGCTTCCACCCGAGCCACGGACTGTTCAGCACCTTGGGTAAAAGGCAATTTGTAAATGTGATGAAATTCCTGGACGAGGGACAATTTTCTCCAACTCAACGTCAGCTAAACCAAGTTTCTTCCGATTGGCTCGCGCCAGCACCACCGCACTTCGGATGATGGCAGCATCAGCATCCATAGCTGCACAAGTAACCTCACTAAGCCAGTCAAAAACCTGGGAGTCTTGTTTGACCCTAAACTGTCCTTTCTCCACCACATCTCCATGACTGGCTCTGTTTACCATCACCTCCACAACATTGCAGACTCCACCACTGCTTCACACCTCAGGCTCCCGAAACCTTCACATTCATCACCGCAAGACTCAATTACGGAAACTCCCTCCTCATCGGCCTTCCCAACTCTTCCCTTCACAAAACTCTGCAGCTTGTGTACTCTCGCTCATCAGGCTCCGCGGCGCCATCATTCCCACACTCGCCCTACTCCACTGGCTCACCATCCCTCAGAGGATCGAATTCAAGATCCTCGTTGCCATTTTGAAGGCCATCTATGGTCTTACCCCATCCTACCTCTCTAACCTATTGACTCCTACCAACCTGCCGGCTCTCTCTGTTCAGCAGGCTCTGCCCTGCTCCATGTCTCCTGCCTGCCCTGCCCTACCATCACTGGCTTTCAGCTTCTATGCCCCCACACTCTGGAACTTCATCTCACAATCCCTTCATGTTGTTTCCTCCCTTGCCTCCTTCAAGGCTGGTTCCCACTCCCAACTCTTCAATCGCACTTTGTTCATCATCCCACCTCTCTGCCTTACCTCAGCCCTACCCCAACCCTCGCCCATGCTCGGGTCCTGAACCCTGACTGTCCAGCGCCTTTGAAAGTTGCTCTAAAAATGTTATTTGGTTAATTTGAGATGGAGATAGAGAGGGTGGGGAAAGAGAGGCTGAAGGCTCTCCATTGGGAAGGACAAGGCCGGGAGCAAGAAGCAGGCCAGAGCCTACATAACATAGGGACTGGACAGGTTAATAGCGTGTTAGGGGTGCACATACATCAAGGAGTGAGAACCGATGTAAAACACATACATTCACTGTGCCTTTTCACACTCTCCCTCTCAATCTGTCACTCTCTCTGTTTTTCTCAATCAGTCACATGGGATCCCTAAATGTCTGGCAGTGGGTTGAGTGGTTAGAGGACCAACTGCCAGAAAACCACCGCCGACCCCAAACCTCACATGTTGATACTGCCCTCGGGCCAGCAGTTAGAACACCCAGATTTAGGTAATTCTATAATTTATAAATCAGAAATATGTGAATTTAAAAGTAGCTCATTGGTTAGAGTACTCACATTGCAAGCGAAATATCTGGGCAAAATGCTGAGCAAATTTCCTGGGCCCAGGAAATTATTATATTTGCAAACAATGCCGATAACTGGACTGGTAAGCGAAATCTTATCAGACACATCTTTCACCTCAAAAATACAAAATACTGCAGATGCTGAGAATCTAAACAAAAACGGAAGTCGCTGAGAACATTCACAGGTCAGTCATCAACTATGCAAAAAGGAATGTGAGTGAACATTTTCGGTCCATGACCCTTCATCAGAATTGGACATGATGTAAGGGAGAGGCTTTTAAGAGCTATCAAAGAGGCGGAACAATGCAACAAGATAGGGGAATAGAGGTGTTAATAATTTAAAACAAAGTGGGGGTTCGGGTTGTGGAAATGGTAACCAACAGGCAGACCAGAGAAAGAAAAAGTGTGTCTGCGACCCAGATGTTGTGGTAATAGTCAGAGAAGAGGGGGAGGGGAATTTGAGCTGTTTTGGTCTGAAATTGTTGAAACCAATATTGAGATTTCCTCCCGACGTGAAATGCGCTCTATAAATGGAATCTTGTTATTGTTGTTGTTGTTGAGACCAGAGGGTTGTAAGCTCCCCAGCAGGTAAATGAGTTGCTGTTCCTCGAACTTGCGATGTAACTCATTCGAATAACATAGGAGACAATGGATGGAGACGCCAGAATCCCAGTGGGAGGGACAGTTGAATTGGCAAGAAACCAGAACCTCAGGGTTGTGCTTTTGGATAGAATGTAATTGTACGGCAAATCAGTCACGCAACCTGAGTTTCGTTTCCCAAATGTATAGGGCATCACATTTTGAGCAATGAATGTTGGTGGTCGTACATATAAATCGCTGTCTCACTTGAAATATGTGTTCGGGGCCCGGGACAGTGGTAATGAGAGGGGGTGAAAGGGCAGGTATTGCATCTCCTGCGCTGGCATGGGAAGGTGCCATGGGGAGGAGAGCAACTGTTCATGCTGATGCAGGTATGAACCTGGGTGTCACGAAGGGAATGGTCCCTTCAGAATGCTGATAGGGGAGGGAAAGATATATGAAGTGGTTGGATCACAAAAGAGGTATTGGACATTCTGGAGAATTATTTGTTGAAGCTGCTAGGGTGGAAGGTGAGGACTAGGATGTCCCTATCATGGTTCTGGAAAGAGGGGAAAGGGGTGAGGGCAGAGATTCGGGAACTATGGCAGACACGGTAAAGGGCCATGCCTACCACAGAATCTCGATCGAAGAAAATGGAAGATACTTCACCTGCTCTGGTATGAAAGGTGGCCTCATTAGAGCAGATGATGAGGAGGAATGGGGAAAAGGCTTTGGAGTCTTTACAGGAGGTGGTGTGGTAGGAGATGTAGTTCAGGTAACTCTGGGAGTTGATGGAATTCTCTAAGTTATCAGTTGATAACCTTTGCCCCGAGATGGAAATGGTGAATTCGAGGAAGTGAACAGTTCGAGTTGGACCATGTGAATGTTATGGAGTGTGGAAGGTGGAAGCAAAATAGGTGAATTTTTCCAGCTCACTGGGAGAACAGGAAAGAAACTGAACACAGTCGTAAATATATCTGATGAACAGGTCAGGGAACGGACCTGAATGGACCCAGAAGAAAGAGTGTTCCATGAGGCCAAAAAACTGGCAGGCACAGCTGGTTTCCATGTGGGTTCCCATAGCGACTTCTTTTACTTGGAGGAATTATTTGGAGTTGAAGGTGAAGTTGTTCAATGTCAGGACAAGATAAGCGAGGATGTTGGTGGGGAATGGAGACTGGAAATAGTCGATGTGGAGGAGCGTATCAGGAGAGTCACGGTTGGTAGAGCCTGGACAAGAGCAACATAAATGGATTCCAGATATGGTGAATCAGTTCATTGAGGCAGGTAGAGGCTGAAAGACAGTCCTGTTTGTGGATCTCAGGGTGGACTTAGAGATGTGCAGTGCGTGACTGGGGGGGCTATGAATTTGGATGCTGTCAGAGAATGCTCTCTAAAGGAATTTACTGTCTCGGTAATGATGGCTTGGTGTTCATTTCTGGGGATATAAGAACATAAGAACTTAAGAACATAAGAATTCGGCCCCTCACGCAAACAATAACTGTAAATCTCCGTAAGAAAAAAGTGACTAAACTTCACCGTCAGTTGTATTGAGATGATCTTTGCAGAATAATTTGGAAGAAGTTGCTAATGATTTTTTTGTACATGCATGGCGCCTTGTTCACATTCCTGAGGAGATTACGGGAAACGTATTGATGGAATCAAAAGCTCCTGTTTTATGATAGAAACTCCTTATCTAAAAATAGAGAACGGGTTTCGGTACATTGCAATACTGATAATTAACTTGACGTTGGATACACAATTGAACACATTATCTCGGCGTGATGAAGGAGCGGCGAAATGCACACAAACCTGTCTTGCTCCATTCAGAGTCAAATCAAAATTGAAATTCACATTTGTAAAACAAATTATCACTGACTTTCACTTTGGTCATCTTTCCTTTACCTCTGCACCTCACCACCTTGGCTTCCACCCGAGCCACGGACTGTTCAGCACCTTGGGTAAAAGGCAATTTGTAAATGTGATGAAATTCCTGGACAAGGGACAACTTTCTCTAACTCAATGTCAGCAAGACCAAGGCCCTTCCGATTGGCTCGCGCCAGCACCACCGCACTTTGGATGATGGCAGCATCAGCATCCATAGCTGCACAAGTAACCTCACTAAGCCAGTCAAAAACCTGGGTGTCTTGTTTGACCCTAAACTGTCCTTTCTCCACCACAGCTCCATGACCGGCTCTGTTTACCATCACCTCCACAACATTGCAGACTCCACCACTGCTTCACACCTCAGGCTCCCGAAACCTTCACATTCATCACCGCAAGACTCAATTACGGAAACTCCCTCCTCATCGGCCTTCCCAACTCTTCCCTTCACAAGCTGAAGATCTTCCAAAACTCTGCAGCTTGTGTACTCTCGCGCATCAGCCTCTGTGGCCCCATCATTCCCACACTCGCCTGACCCCACTGTCTCCCCATCGCTCAGAGGATTGAATTCAAGATCTTCGTTGCCATTTTGAAGGCCATCTCTGGTCTTACCCCATCCTACCTCTCTAACCTACTCAATCCTACCGACCTGCCAGCTCTCTCTGTTCAGCGAGCTCTGCCATACTCCATGTCTCCTGCCTGCCCTGCCCTACCATCACTGGCTTTCAGCTTCTATGCCCCCACACTCTGGAACTTCATCTCACAATCCCTTCACCTTGTTTCCTCCCTTGCCTCCTTCAAGGCTGGTCCCCACACCCAACTCTTCAATCGCACTTTGTTCATCATCCCACCTCTCTGCCTTACCTCAGCCCTACCCCAACTCTCTCCCATGCTCGGGTCCTGACCCCTGACTGTCAAGTCCCTTTGGGCGTCCTCCCGACATGAAAGTTGCTCTAAAAATGTAATTTGGTTAATTTGAGATGGAGATAGAGAGGTAGGGGAAAGAGAGGTTGAAGGCTCTGCATTGGGAAGGACAAGGCCAGGAGCAAGAAGCAGGCCAGAGCCTACATAACAGAGAGACTCGACAGGCTAATAGCGTGTTAGGGGTGCACATACATCAAGGAGTGAGAACCGATGTAAAACACACACATTCACTGTGCCCTTTCACACTCTCCCTCTCAATCTGTCACTCTCTCTGTTTTTCTCAATCAGTCACGTGGGATCCCTAAATGTCTGGCAGTGGGTTGAGTGGTTAGAGGACCAACCGCCGGAAAACCACCCCCGACCCCAAACCTCACATAATAATAATAATATTATTATTATCATTGGTTAGAGTACTCACATTGCAAGCGAAATACCTGGGCAAAATGCTGAGCAAATTTCCTGGGCCCAGGAAATTATTATATTTGCAAACAATGCTGATAACTGGACTGGTAAGCGAAATCGTACAGACACATCTTTCACCCCAAAAATACAAAATACTGCAGATGCTGAAAATCTAAACAAAAACAGAAGTTGTTGAGAACATTCACAGGTGAGGCATCATCTATGCAAAAAGGAATGTGAGTGAACATTTTTGGTCCACGACCCTTCATCAGAATTGGGCATGATGTCAGGGAGAGGCTTTAAAGAGCTATCAAAGAGGTGGTACAATGCAACAAGATAGGGGAATAGAGGTGTTAATAATGCAAAACAAAGTGGGGGTTCGGGTTGGGGAAATTGCAACCAAACAGGCAGACCAGAGAAAGAAAAAGTGTGTCTGGGAACCAGATGTTGTGGTAATAGTCAGAGAAGAAGGGGAGGGAGAAACTGAGGAAAGTGAAAGGAAAGTGAGTTAATTTTTCGTGTCCGCAACTCTTCGTCAGAACTGGGGCATGTTGGGAGGGAGAGGCTTTTAAGGGGTAGCAGAGCGCGGGGAGTCAGGGCAAGAAAGACAAATGAGAAAATGGGATAAAGGACAGGGCATGATGGGTTAAAGAGACATGAATGATCCACATTGGGTCCAATGATCCACATTGGATTCAACACTTCATGATCACTGATGCTGTCAAGTGTTCCTGCAAAGAAAATTTGGCAAAATGTTTAATTTTTCTTTCAAAATTAGGAATAGAAATTAATGTTAAAAAAGTTTAATTTAATATAATTCTTACATCATGATCACATTATTCAGATGGCGTAAATGCTGAAAGAATGAGTGCAAATGGTGGAGCAGAGGGAATGGGGATGTGTAGGAGGCCAGAGCCAGCTGACCAAAGGGGTCTTGGGCATATCAGTGAGCAGAAACAACAGTTAATTTGGGTACAGCAACATCTCGACCATGAACTGTAAATGAATGACAAATTTAAAAAGTGCATTGTCAGCCAGCAAACTGGTTGAGAGAAAAACGCAGCCCGGGACTGTGATTTCATGTCCCACAATTTTCTGACTCAGAGATAAGTGCTTGAGTGACTGAGCTGGGATGACACGAATTCTACCTGAAGGAATAAATGTTGAATATCAAAGCTTTTAATGTGAAAAATAGCCGTCTCCCTCAACTTACAGGTATCTGTCCTAAATTGTTCTGATGTTTGCTGAGGAATTGAAAGGAAACATTGATACTTGGGCTTTTTTGCAAACCTCCAATGCGCTGAGTTTCCTTGTTCAACAATCAAAATAACAACTTGCATTGATACAGCGCCCTTCATGCCGGGTATCGCCCCGGAATTCCTATCAGTGGTGGTGGGAGAGACCAACCCTGGGGGAGAGGGAGGGCTGAGGTGACTGAAAGAAAGATCAAAACCAAAGTTCTTTGGGTGAAATTTGAAAGTAGGGAGAGTGTTGGCGAGGTTGGGGGACTGCAGGAGAGAGTTCCAGAGCTTCAGGGAGTAGTGCACGCATGCCGATGGTGCAGCACAGGGGTCGAGCGATGAGCAGAAGGCTGGAGCCAGCGAGCAGAAGCAATGGGAGTGAGGGTTAAGCAAGTCGGATAGATAGAGTGGTGCAAGGCCTTCCTGGTGTATTGTCCTATATATACATGACCTTTACTCATTAATTTTACAGTCAAATCGACAAATTAATCAGGCAAACAATAACTGTAAATCTCTGTAAGAAAAAAGTGACTAAACTTCACCGTCAGTTGTATTGAGATGATCTTTGCAGAATAATTTGGAAGAAGTTGCTAATGATTTTTTGTACATGCATGGCGCCTTGTTCACATTCCTGAGGAGATTACGGGAAATGTATTGATGGAATCAAAAGCTCCTGTTTTATGATAGAAACACCTAATCTAAAAATGGAGAACGGGTTTCTGTACATTGCAATACTGATAATTAACTTGACGTTGGATACACAATTGAACACATTATCTCGGCGTGATGAAGGAGCGGCGAAATGCATACAAACCTGTCTTGCTCCATTCAGAGTCAAATCAAAACTGAACTTCACATTTGTAAAACAATTTATCACTGACTTTCACTTTGCTCATCTTTCCTTTACCTCTGCACCTCACCACCTTGGCTTCCACCCGAGCCACGGACTGTTCAGCACCTTGGGTAAAAGGCAATGTGATGAAATTCCTGTTCTCCAACTCAACGTCAGCTAAACCAAGTTTCTTCCGATTGGCTCGCGCCAGCACCACCGCACTTCGGATGATGGCAGCATCAGCATCCATAGCTGCACAAGTAACCTCACTAAGCCAGTCAAAAACCTGTCTTGTTTGACCCTAAACTGTCCTTTCTCCACCACATCTCCATGACCGGCTCTGTTTACCATCACCTCCACAACATTGCAGACTCCACCACTGCTTCACACCTCAGGCTGCCGAAACCTTCACATTCGTCACCGCATAACTCAATTACGGAAACTCCCTCGTCATCGGCCTTCCCAACTCTTCCCTTCACGAAACTCTGCAGCTTGTGTACTCTCGCGCATCAGACTCCGCGGCCCCATCATTCCCACACTCGCCTGACTCCACTGACTCCCCATCCCTCAGAGTATTGAAATCAAGATACTCATTGCCATTTTGAAGGCCATCTCTGGTCTTACCCCATCCTAACTCTCTAACCTACTCAATCCTACCAACCTGCCGGCTCTCTCTGTTCAGCGAGCTCTGCCATACTCCATGTCTCCTGCCTGCCCTGCCCTACCCTCACTGGGGTACTTTCAGCTTCTATGCCCCCACACTCTGAAACTTCATCTCACAGTCCCTTCACCTTGTTTCCTCCCTTGCCTCCTTCAAGGCTGGTCCCCACACCCAACTCTTCAATCGCACTTTGTTTATCATCCCACCTCTCTGCCTTACCTCAGCCCTACCCCAACCATCGCCCATGCTCGGATTCTGACCCCTGACTGTCCAGTGCCTTTGGACGTCTTCCCGACGTGAAAGTTGCTCTAAAAATGTAATTTGGTTAATTTGAGATGGAGATAGAGAGGTAGGGGGAAGAGAGGTTGAAGGCTCTGCATTGGGAAGGACAAGGCCAGGAGCAAGAAGCAGGCCAGAGCCTACATAACAGAGGGACTCGACAGGCTAATAGCGTGTTAGGGGTGCACATACATCAAGGAGTGAGAACCGATGTAAAACACACACATTCACTGTGCCCTTTCACACTCTCCCTCTCAATCTGTCACTCTCTCTGTTTTTTTCAATCAGTCACGTGGGATCCCTAAATGTCTGGCAGTGGGTTGAGGACCAACCGCCGGAAAACCACCCCCGACCCCAAACCTCACATAATAATACTGCCCTCGGGCCAGCAGTTAGAACACCCAGATTTAGGTAATTCTATAATATTATTATTATCATTGGTTAGAGTACTCACATTGCAAGCGAAATACCTGGGCAAAATGCTGAGCAAATTTCCTGGGCCCAGGAAATTATTATATTTGCAAACAATGCTGATAACTGGACTGGTAAGCGAAATCGTACAGACACATCTTTCACCCCAAAAATACAAAATACTGCAGATGCTGAAAATCTAAACAGAAGTCGTTGAGAACATTCACAGGTGAGGCATCATCTATGCAAAAAGGAATGTGAGTGAACATTTTTGGTCCACGACCCTTCATCATAATCGGGCATGATGTAAGGGAGAGGCTTTTAAGAGCTATCAAAGAGGTGGTACAATACAACAAGATAGGGGAATAGAGGTGTTAATAATGCAAAGCAAAGTGGGGGTTCGGGTTGGGGAAATTGCAACCAAAAAGGCAGACCAGAGAAAGAAAAAGTGTGTCTGGGAACCAGATGTTGTCTTGATAGTCAGAGAAGAGGGGGAGGGAGAAACTGAGGAAAGTCAAAGGAAAATGAGTTAATTTTTCGTGTCCGCAACTCTTCGTCAGACCTGGGGCATGTTGGGAGGGAGAGGCTTTTAAGGGGTAGCAGAGAGCGTGGAGGCAGGGCAAGAAAGACAAATGAGAAAATGGGGTAGAGGACAGGGCATGATGGGTTAAAGAGATGTGAATGATCTTTCACCCACATCGGATTCAACACTTCATTATCACTGATGCTGTCCACTGTTCTGACAAAGAAAATTTGGCAAAATGTTTAATTTTTCTTTCAAAATTAGGAATAGAAATTAATGTTAAAAGTTTAATTTTTTATAATTCTTAGGTCATGATCACATTATTCAGATGGCGTAAATGCTGAAAGAATGAGTTCAAATGGTGGAGCAGATGGAATGGGGATGTGTTGGAGGCCAGAGCCAGCTGACCAATATAATAATAATAATAATAATCCTTGCATTTGATATAGTGCTTTTCACGTCGGGAGGACGTCCCAAAGCGCTTCACAGAACACACTGTAAAGTGAATTGACTGTATATTTGTGGGCGAATGCAGCAGCCAATTGCGCACAGCAATGTCCCACAATCAGTCGTAGATTGAAAATGACCAATTTATTATTGTTTTTTTTTTTGGAGGGATTATTATTAGGCTCTGTGTGGAGTAAGGAAACTTGCCCAAGGTTTCGCCCTTTGCCTGGAATTGAACTCAGGTCTCTCGCTTGCCAAGCGAGTGCTCTAACCATTGAGCTACAGGACTGCACAATGGTAATGAGCGGGATCGGAATGGTATCGAGGGAGAAGGTGTTCGGTTTCATGTAGGTTATATTGGTGGTGAGAAAGGAGTGGGAGACAGGTTCGAAGGTATGGAGGGAGGGAAGGGTAGACCCACCCTTTTACTGAGTCCATGACAGATGGCAAAACCTTTCATAACTTTCCCAAAATCCAACTATTATGGTGGTGCTGTGGCCCCCTACCATAGCCTCACTGGGTCTATCCCCTTACTCCTGTGGATCCTACCCTCGAAACAGAGGGTCTTGATTCAGGTCTTCAAGGAGGCAAGGGAGGTGATGAGGCAGAGTTATTTTGAAATGGAGATAGAGAGTGTGGGGGGCAGAGAGGCTGAAAGTGCTCCATTGGGGCAGACAAGGCAGTGGACAAGAAGCAGGGCAGAGTTCGCTGAGCAGAATGAGTGGTCAGATTGATAGCATGTTAGCCATGCTTGTACATCAAGGAGTATAACATTCACATATTCACTATCCCCTTTCACACCTTCTCTCAATCTGTCTCTCTCCATTTCTCTCAATCATCCACATGGGATACCTAAAACACAAACAGAGAGAGTTGGGCAAACTCAGCAGGTCAGGCAGCATCTATGGTGAAAGGAACGTGAGTCAATTTTTCTGGTCCATGAACGACCCTCGTCGGAATCCATCAATGTTGACCTGAAACATTGACTGCTGAGTTTTCCCAGCTTTCTCTTTTTGTTTCAGCTTTCCAGCATCGGCAGTATTTTGTGTTTTGTGGGATGCCTGACTGTCTGACTGTAGCCGGAGCTTGGGAGGATGCGGTTGGTAAGGAGGACCAATCACCGGATAATCACTCACACCCCAACCCTCCCATGCTAGGTGCCACTCTCAATCCAGCAGTTAGAACATCCTGATTTAGGTCATTATATATAAATCAGAATTTTGTGAATTTAACTGTAGTTCATTGGTTAGAGTACTCGCCTTCCAAGCGAGATGCCTGGTTTGTATTATTGGATGAAATGTTCAACAAATTTCCTTAGTTTACGAGCCTGTGTACTTGGCAGTAAGCAGGAATCCGATTGTTAGTCAATTGGCAAATAGCTTTTCTGGAGGTAATAATTCCTTCAAAAAGATATTAAATTGGTCACTTTAATACATTACTGTTTGTGGAACACTGCTGTGTGTGTAATTCGCTGCTGTGTTTTGCCCATAAAATAGAGAGCAAATTCAATTTTACTGTGTATTCTGTGAAGCACTTTGAGAAGACTCGAAGATGTGATGACGGTACACATCAAATGCAAAGATTATTATTATACCTGAAATCTGATTGCTTATTGCAGAGTGAATGTGCCCAGGATTATGTCTGTATATGTTGCCGCTCCTTCAATATGATGACAAAACACACAAACACTTCTATAAAGCTCTCTGAGATGTATTGACAATGTGATGAGGTGTTTTATCCAACGCAAGGTTAATTATTGGTAATACAAAGTACTAAAACACATTGTGTATGTTTCAGATAGGAAGCTTCCACAATACAGAAGCCTTTCATTCCACAATGTGATTTCTCGGAATCTGCGAGACATGTGAACAAGGTACCACAATTCTAACCATTTACAATAAGTTAATCAGCAACTTCTTGTAGATAGAGATAAACTATTTTCTTTGGTGGGACAATCCAGAACAAGGGCACATAATCTTAAAATTAGAGTGAGGCAATTTAGGAGTGAAATTAGGAGGCATTTTTTCACCCAAATTATAGTGAAAGGCTGTGGATGGTGTATCCATTCACATCTTCAAAACTGACGTGAATAGATATTATTTAGGTCAGGATATTAAGGGATATGGGGCAAGGGTGGATAATGGACTTGAGGTACGGATCAGCCATAATTTTACAGAATGGTGGAACAGTCTTAAGGGGATGAATAAATGGCTCCTGTTTCTATGTTTCTATGTTTCGTATGTTTCTAGACAGTATATATTGATAATCATGCATTTGATATAGCACCTTATCACGTCTTCAAGATCTCTCAAAGTGCTCCACTGAATATACTGTAAAGCAATTTGATGGTATATTTTGTGGGCGAAACACGACAGCCATTTGCACACAGCAGTGTCCCAGAAACAGTCATGGATTGAAGTGACTTTTTTTTAAGGAGTTATTACTCCCGAAAAAGCAATCTGTCAGTCAACTAGCAACCGGATTCTTACTTACTGCTAGGCAAACAGAGCTACGTGGAGTAAGACAACTTGCCCAATGATTAGCTATGAATCAAACCCAGGTCTCTCGTTTGTGAGTCAAGTGCTTTAACCACTGAGCCATTTAAATGAATGTAAATGTCATTACACTATCAGAGAGTGCCTGTTCAGCCCTGGATGAAGCTGCAGGGATCCAGTGAGTGAAGTGAAGGAGTTTATTGTCATATTTCCATATATCTGACCAGGTTCAGACAGAACACAGTGTACAACGATAGGTACAGTTTAAGCGCTCTGACACGCTACACTGTGTGGAGGGTGCTATTTAAGTTCAAGTTGTTGTTTGTAGCTCTGGGATGGAGAATAATTTGTGCGTTGAAGTGTGTCAGTGGCCCCGGAGTCTCTGGCCTCTTCTACCATCTAAAACACTTGATATTATACTCCTATACACTCCTTCGTGTAAGCTGATCACCCTTTATAGCTCTAACCAGCTCAGACTTACACTGCTCAAAACCTCACTCGAAGCAGCCAAATCGCTTCCTGTCAATGTGATTGGGGCCATAGGCTCCCTTTTCCTGTCTCTGGGTAGGAGTACTTCACCGTGCTGCCATCTATTGTGTCCGGGGTGTTTCGAGAAGCCTTTATTTGTCCAGGGATCAGGCTCGATGACTCCAATCTCCCAGAGGATAGAATTCAAAATCCTCATCTTTTCTTTTAAAGGTCCTTGCTCCTCCCTATCTCTGCAACCTGCTAACCCCATATCAACCTATCTGATCCTCCTCTCAGCAAGCTGTGGCCTGCTCCATGTGCACCACCTGATCTGCCCATCATTGGCGGTTGGGCCTTCAGTCTCTCTGCCCCCACCCTTTGAAACTTCCCCCCTCTTAGCCACACTTCCTCCCTTGCCTCCTCAAGGCACATCTTAAAACCCTCCTCTTTGACTGAGACAGCAGTCACTCTCCTACCCTCCTCCTTCCCGACCCGATACCCAGCTCGGATTCAAATCCCTGACTGTCTAGTCTAGTGCCTTGGCACGTCCTCCCAGTGTGAAACGCGCTAAATGAAGGTAATATTATATTATAACATTTGGGCTGGTTCCCATTTCTTCTCCAGTCAAATTCCACCCAAGCTGCCTTTCACACTCCCAGTTCTCAGAGTCTGTATAAGTCCCATTGAGTGCACACAGATCTGACAATTGCCAAGGAACGCATTATTAGGAGAAGTTCACTTAAACCTCTATAGTCCATTCTCCAGGCCACTGCATGTCTGCCTGCATTCAGCTTCTGTTGTGAATTGTGCGAGCATTTGGGCTACATGGTATCTCCCTGCTTAGAGACTGTGGTGACAATGTGAATAAGCAGCATTTGGCTTGTCACAGCGAGAGAAATCAATTTTCATAAAAATCGGTTCCCTATTTGCTGCTGGGTTCCTCTTTGACCATAATGCTGGGAGGATGTGTTTCATGGTTTCAATGAGGACAAGTGTGAGCCAGGATCATCAAAGCACTTAACTCTGGGCACATATATTATTTCTGATCATCAAAGCACTTAACTATGAGCACATATATTATTTCATGACACACCCAGAATCGTTTCACTGTGCTTAATAGGGAACAATAAAACCAAACAACAAATTTATGTTTTCACATTGGGAGGACATCCCAAGGTGCTGGACAATTGGGTTTGGCCCAAGCTTGGGTTCGGATTCAGGAGTGGGTGAATGTGGGATGGGTGATGTATGGGGGGGTGGGTGAAGGTGGGAAGTGGGGTCGTGGAGATGACTGAAGGCACGATAAAGAGAAATGTTTTGAATTGGACATTGGTGGAAATGAAGAAATGGGCTCCTTGAGAAGTTCCAAAGAGTTGGGGCAGGTAGACTGAAAGCCCAATCGGTCAATATATATGTAATCTTTTTGACTAACGGTGGTATGTATTATATATGAACAGCGCCTTTCTTATCGGGAGGTGCTGAAACTCCTTCTGTGCAGTCAGATTCTACGATTGTATGAAGGTGTGCAGCAACTGACCAAGTAGATTAAGGGAAATGTACAAACATCATTAAGACTCTGTTTCATGTTAAAGAGGTTTATTTTCTGTACATTTAAAAGGTACATCATCTACAAAATTATTGACTTAATTTGCACTGGAAGGTATAAAGTGAGAGAGTGCCAGTTAACTCCACTGGAAAATCCTTCCTTTACCATATTTGTTTTAGCATCAGCACCTTATGTCATTGCATAAAGATCTCAAAGTGTAACTCAGGAGTTTAAAGTATAGTGACTCTGTTTTTGTCAGCAAATAAAGAGATTGTATTCTATAATAAAATTATTTTTGCATTTAATAAAGTGTCTTACCAGGTCTTTGAAATGTCTCAAAGCAGTTCACATAATACATTGTAAAGTGAATTGACTATAAATATTGTGGGCGAAGCGCAGCAGCCAATTGCACACAGCAGAGTCCCACAAACAGTTATGCATTGAAGTGAAAATATTTTATTATTATTTTTGAACGAATTATACCTCGGAAAGGTGATCTGCCATTCGACTAACAATCAGGTTCCTACTTACTTAGATAAACAGAGGCACGTGGACTAATGAAATTTGCCCAACATTTTACCTTGCAGGAAATCAAACCCAGGTCTCTTGCTTGCTTGTGAGGTGAGTGCTTTAACCACTGAGCTACAGAACTCCACAAATTCTCTTTATTTGCCTACAAATATTCTGGCATTTGTGCTATTCCCATAATAAAATAAACTGTTAAAAAAAGTTCATTCTCAGGGAAACTGAAATCAGAATAAGATACTGAACCAGAATAAGGTTCTGGTATTCTCTACCTCTCACAGACCAAACAGGAAGGAATACATTGAAAGATCATTTGAATCTTTATTCCACTTTGGTCAATTCATCAGCATTGGAATACGTTTGGAGAAATTTCTTTAATCTGCAATCTTCCTGTTGGTTCCATCCATTCTCCTCAGTTTTCTGGAAGACGAAAATGCTTTTGCAACATTGGCTTAAGGTTGGTTGTTCAGCTTTGATATTATCCTGTGCAGTTTTGCCGTCCTGCACATCGTCCACAATGAAGATGATAGATTCCTTTCCTGTAAATAATAATAATAATCTTTACATTTATTACAGTGCCTTTCACGTCAGGCAGACATGCAAAGTGCCTTCACAGCGTTTATTGTGAAGTGTAGAACTGTATATTTTGTTGGTCAATGCATCAGGCAATTTTGTGAATAGCAATATCCCATAAACAGCTATGAGGTGAGAGATGCTTTTACTTGGGATCTCTTGGCCGAGGAAAGAGAAATTTCCTTCGATTTTTGAATAGCGCCACAGGATTGTTCATGCCCTCCTGAAAGGCACAGACAGAACCTTGTTTTCATGTCTCGTCTGAAGGATGGCACCTTTGGCAATCGAACATCCACCCCCAGCATTGAATGGGGCGTCAGTTTACACTATGATTTCAAGTTCAGATACAAGACTTGAACCCACAACCTTCTGACTCAGAGGCGAGAGCGCTACCACTGAGCCAGGCTAACAACATAAAGCAGAACCCTATGGTCAGATACTAACACAACTAACACTGTAAACACTCCAACACACTACCCCGATTGACGGGTTTTGAGTAAAGGCAAACTATTGCTGTTAATGGATATGGAGCAGTGAGGACACACACAGATGTGCATTGCACCTACCGGCTTTGTTTGATGTGCTCTTCAGGACATTGTCGTAGAGGGAATCATAGACATCCGTCAAATTCATTCGTCCCTGGAGAACTGAGTGGTGGAACACATACAGGGTTTTGTAATTCTTGAGGCCCAGAAATATTCGAGCTTCTCGGATCAATAGTTTCTCAAGAAGCAGGCATGTAAGTCCACAACAACCAGGAAACACCCAGTGGTACCCCAGGTCTCTAAGTTCAAAGCATATGATCCCCAAGCAGATATATCGCCATCCCCTCCACATCCAGCATTTCCTCAACAAGGACGGATCTAGTTCAGCTGAACTCAGTTCTGAGTATTCCACCTCCACATGATCGATCAGCTTCAGTTCATTGAAAACACGTGCAAGGTACTGTTGAGAGCACAGGGATCTGACAATTGCCAAGAACCATATTGGGAGGGAAGGTTTACTTGAACCTCTGGAGACCATTTTCCTGCTCACTCACTGTCTGCCTGCGTCCAGCTTCTTGCCTGCTGTAAAGTGCAGGAGTGTTTGCGTTACAGGTTATCTCCCTGCTTGTGTGGGTGTGGTTATAGTGTGAGCTGGTAGGGTATGGCTTATCACAGAGAAGCCTGGTTTTATGTAAATTATTTCCTTATGCTGAAGTCTTGCAGCTCAGTGATTAGAGCGCTCGCCTTGCAAGGGTGACACCTGGTTCAATTCCAGGCAGGGCAAAACCTTGGGCCAGTTTCCTTACTCCACACACAGCATAATAATAATCCCTCCAAAACAAAAAAAATAAACTGGTCATTTTCAATCCACGATTGTTTGTGAGACACTGCTGTGCGCAATTGGCTGTCGCGTTCGCCCACAAATATACAGTCAATTCACTTTACAGTGTGTTCTGTGAAGCGCTTTGGGACGTCCTCCCGACGTGAAAAGCGCTATATCAAATGCAAGGATTATTATTGAAGGAGCGGTGAAACGTAGACAAACCTGTCTTGTTCCAGTCAGTCAAGTTAAAACTGAAAATCATATTTGCGAAGCAGCTTTTCACTGGCTTTCACTTTTGGCTATCCTCCCTTCCTTCCCCCTCCCACCAGCACATCGGCTCCCACTGTTCAGCACCTTGGGTAAAAGGCGCTTTGTAAATGTAATGTAACAGTCCGGAATTTTGTTTGGTCCTAAACGATTCTTTCTACCCTATATTCATGCTGTGACCCGCTCTGCCTTCTCCCACCTCTACAACATCACTCGGCTCTGCCCCTATATCACACCGCAAGCTGCGGAGACCTTACATGCATTCATAACACTGTACAAACTCCATGCACGTCAGCCTTTTCAAATCCTCCCTTTAGAGGCTGCAGATCATCCAGAACTCTACAGCCCGGCTCAGCCCAGGGATCCGTTACTGTAAAGTGCTCTCAGACGCCGTCCGGCATGCAGGGCGCTATATAAATCCAAGTTGTTGTTGTTGTTGTCCTAGCACCTTGGGATGTCCTCCTGATGTGAAAGTCACTATTCAAATGTAATTTGTTGTTATTTTTGTTGTTGTGTCAGCCTGGCTCAGTTGGTAGCACTCTTGATTCTAAATCAAAAAGTTGTGTGTTCAAGCCCCACCTCGGGACCTGTAAATCACAACGTCTAAACTGATGGTCCAATACAGTGCTCGGGGAGCTACAATGTTTGAGTTGCCATCCTTCGGATGAGATATTAAACCAAGGTCCTGTCTGCTCGTTCACGAGGACTCAAGTTGTTTAAAGATTTGAAAAAATAAATTAGTTTTATCCTGGTCAACAATATCCCCCCAAAAATTGGTTACTCACATAATGGCTGTTTATGATTCATTGCTGCTGCCTTTGCCCAAAAAGCACAGTCACTACTCTATAAACAGTTTACAGCAGTGAAGCATTGTAGAATATCCTCCTGGTGTTAATAATCTTTGCATTTGATATAGCACCCTATCACATTTTCGAAGCGTCTCAAAGTGCTTCACAAAATATACTGTAAACGGAATTGACTGCATGTTTTGTGGGTAAACAAATTGTACTGAATGGCTGATTGTTATTATTTGCACACAGCAGTGTCCCACAAACAGTCGTGGATTGAGCGATCACATTTTTATTATTTTTAATTATTGTTTACTTTGAAGAATAATTATCCCCAGAAAAGTGATCTACCAATCGACTTCAACCGTATTCCTACTTATTGCTTGGTAAACAGAGGCATATGGAGTAAGGAATCTTACCCAACATTTTTGCAATGCTGGAAATAGAACCCAGGTCTCTCGCTTGCAAGGTCAGGGCTCTAACCACTGAGTTACAGGACCCACGACCCACTGCTTTTTACTGATTGCCTGTCAGCGATCAATTCCTGGATGAGCTCAACTTTCTCCAGTTCAATTGTTGATAAAACCGGGGCTCTCTTGCTTGGCTCCGAATAGCGCCTTTTTACCTCAAGTGCTGACCACATTGACCTGTACTAATGCTCACTCCACCTCATGGTGCACAGAATCCTGAACCGTGATTCAACATTTCTCCCTTGGCTTTCTCTCACCTCTGCAATATTGCGCAACTCTGCTATGACCTCTTCTCTCACCATCCAGATGGCTCATGTCCTCAATTCACTTTTTCATCATATCCAGGCTTAATTAATCCAACATTCTGCTCATCCGACTTCCCAGGTCCTCCCTACACAATTTACAGAGCAGCCAGAACTGTGGATGTCCTCTTCCACAGCAGGGTACATAAGCTCAACACGACCAACGACATGTGGCCTAACCAATATCTTACCCATATTCCTCATCACTTTATTACCTTGGATTCAATGGATTCAATTGGCTCTGGCTGTGAAATAGAGCTGCTTGCTGATATAACTCAGGATTTACATCAATGTTCTTGTTTCAATGCAATACAAATTTACAATAGCAACAACACATTTATATTTTTACAGCACCTTTCAAGTCGAGAGGATGACACAAGTTTCCTGACAGTCAAGGGTTTGTATGCAATCTGCGGTTGCATTCAGAGGTACTGTGTACAACGGGTACCTGTTGGAATATAACAATATAAGGAATTTATAATGTAGTATTATTCAGGATTATGTTGTGCGAATATGTATTAAATGTATGATTTTATGTTAAATGTTGATAGTCATGGGATAGGACACATCTGGTTTTCTCTGTTTCTGAAGGAATAACAAGACAGCCTTGGTAAAGGGCAGGAGGTCACCACTTATCAGTAAATAACAACAAGCCACAGAGGTAACTGTCTTGATTGTACAACTCTGTGTTCAGACCTTTATTGGTTAACGGTGAGGATCCAATTACGGTAGAAAAAAACTCAACATATATAAGGTGTACACCTTATACAATTGTAAAGGGGATAAATTGACCAACGTTGTGGTCAAAGGAAGTTCTTCAGGTGGACCTTAAAGAATATGAGGGAAGGGCTGATGGGTGAGCAGTTCTGGAACAGAATTCCAGAGAGTGAGGCCAAAGAGAGATGGAAAGCTAGACCACCGATGATGGTATATATTACATTTACACAGTACTTTCCTGATCCAGAAGATGACCTAAGTTTCTGAAGAGAGTATTGGCTTGGCACCTGAACTGGAGGGTGGGAGCCAAGACGGGTAGGGAAGGGATAGTTTATTGTCAATATAGTGTGCAGGCATGTTCAGGCGAGTGCTACAGGAACTGGGAGAAATCATAGAAGTGTGATAGGACCGTGTGGAGCATTTATGATAGCCAATTCAAGGTCGGTGTGTGGGAAGTGACAAGGAGAGCTGGGGAAAATGCGAGGAAGTTGTTTCAGCATGGAGCCAACCTCCAGAGTGGAGACAGCTTTCCTCTGCAATCTTTAAGAAAGAGCAGTACGTTGTGGCAGGAGCAAGGTCAATGGGTATCAGTGAAGTTCTCAAGGAAGAAGGCCAACAGATCATGAGTACCACGTACTGACAGATAATTGACATGCAATTCGCGGGCATCTGTTGTATCCATGTGCGGAGATGCCTTTTTTTTCAAAATACCACGTTGAATCAATGGTCAAAACTGCTTGATTTCCCAAACTGCGGGTCAGTCGAGTGTTTGCATTGAATCTGTGGTTGGATTCAGGATGGCTGGTGTACAAGAGTAAGGGCAATAAATTGACAAAAGTTGTGGTCAATGAGGAAGATCTTCAGTCAGTCCACGATGGAGGCAAGGCAAAGGATGATGTGAAAAGCTTCTGGGATGGAGTTCCAGAGAATGCTGGCAGAGATACTGAAAGCCAGACCTTCAACTGTGGTACATATCATGCAGAGAGAAAACTTGGTGCGATTCTTGTTTAATAATAGTAAGTAGGATCCAGGCTGTCAGTCGATTGGTGGATCCCATTTCGGTGAATATAAACCCTTAAAAAAAATTACTATAATTTTGTCACTTAATCCAAGACTGCTTGTGGGACACTGCTGTACACAATTGGCTGCCGCATTTCACCTACAAAATATAAAACAACAAATAAGTTACATTTACATAGAACCTTTCGTATCAGTAGGACACAGTTAATTCACTTTACAGTATATTCTGTAATGCGCTTTGAGATGTCTTGAATATTATAAATTGCTGTATCAAATGCAAGGATTATTAGAAATTGCATTTACACAATGCCTTTCTCGTCCGGGTGATGATCCAAAATGCTGGGCAGCCAGGGATTGACATCTGAGCTGAAGGGTGGGAGCCAAGAAGGGTGGGGAAAGGTAAGAATTGTCTTTTATTCTATAAAGCAATTTATCCAATCAACCAGGATTGTGAGCAAAGTCCTAGATTGCCAGACATTTACAGTAACTTCATTGTCAACTTATAGTAAATCATTTTCCATAGTTTATTGTCAATATAACTGATAGTTAAGTTGATAACTTCATCAGCTTTGATATGAGATAGCTTTACTGGCATGATGTGTGTGGATTATTTTATTACTTGAGTGTAAATGTAAATGACTCTATCAGAGTATATCGCTCCAACCCTGGATGAGGTTACAGACACTCAGACCCTCAGCATTCAGTGAGTGAAGAGTTTATTGTTGAATTTCCATTTCCATGACGAGGGTTAGACGGAAGATGCATTGACAGATATAATTGCGGGATAAATATTTATTTGTACATGGAAGAGTGCCAGTAGCTGCAGGGTCCCTGTCCTGTCCAGGCCTCTAACTGATGCCAGTGTTTGCACCCCATTGAAATCTCCTGACTCCGATGTGAAATTGCTTTTTGTTAAAAAGGCCACAAAAATACTATTATCAAAGAAATTTACTGTCTGAAAGGTAAACAATAATAATAATAATAATAATCCTTGCATTTGATATAGCGCTTTTCACGTCGGGAGGACTTCCCAAAGCGCTTCACAGAACACACTGTAAAGTAAATTGACTGTATATTTGTGGGCGAACGCGGCAGCCAATTGCGCACAAATGTCCCACAAACAGTCGTAGATTGAAAATGACCAATTTATTATTGTTTTGTTTTTTTGGAGGGATTATTATTAGGCTCTGTGTGGAGTAAGGAAACTTGCCCAAGGTTTGGCCCTCTGCCTGGAATTGAACTCAGGTCTCTCGCTTGCAAAGCGAGTGCTCTAACCACTGAGCTACAGGACTCCACAATGGGCTTCTGGACTTCATACTAAAGCATGGCTGTCTGAAGACAGAATCATTGTTTGCATTATTGAAGTAAATATTTATTGTTTTTCACTTTTGATCGTCTTTTCTTTCCCAAACAGCCTCAGCTCCCACTCTTTTCTCTCCTCACTCTCTAGATCAGTATACCAAAATAACGTCCCATCATTGCCTCGTTCACCTACTTCAAGGTCTACCTCAAGTCCATCATATTGGAATGCTCCTTCACTCATCTCACCCCCAGTCCTCCTGAATCCTACATCAGAATGGATGGAAAACACTCGATTCCTTGCACCTTGCGATGTGAATCGAACTGTACAGACGTAAATTACCAATTGCTTTGTAAATTTGCATTGTGTCAAGAGGAATCTGTGTAAGACATTGATTACAACAACAACAAAATTACATTTGTACAGCACCTTTAACACTGGGAGAATATCCCAAGGCGTAGAACAGACAAGGATCAGGACTCGAGAATGGAGGGGCAGGGTTGGGATGTGGAAGGCCAAGTGGTGAGTTGAGAAATATCTTGAGATAGAAATGAAGCAAGGGATAGAAGGAGCCCAGTGACTGAGATTACAGGAAGGAGTGCCAGAGTGCTGAAAGCAGACAGGCTGAAATCCAGACCACTAACAGCAGTATATACTACATTTTGAAAGTGCTTTTCGTGGGATAAATGTTTATTTGAACTTTGAAGTGTGCTCCAGTGGCTCCAGAAACCCTGTCCTGTTTCAGCCTCTTAAAGCAGCCTGGGTGTGCACCCAACATCCATTCTAAGCTCCTGACTCCTCAGTCTCCGCAAGATCTTCCAGCACTGGAGATCCAACATCTGATAGTGTAATACCATTTATAGACCTATTTGTCACAGCTTAAATCAATAATTAAATCGACATACACCAAAACTGTAAATCTCCCTCATAAAAATTAATGAAATTATTACCTCACTATCAATTATATTGACATGAATTATGGACAGTGATTTACAAGGAGTTGCTGATGAAGTCAGTGTAAATGGCAGGACAGGTAGATAAAGCTGTAAAAAGGGCATATGGGATTCTAGGCTTTATAAATAGGGGCACAGAGTACAAGACTCAGGAGGTTATGATTAACATATATAAAACACTGGTTAGGTCTCGGTTAGAATACTGCGCCCAGTTCTGGGCACCACACTATAGGAAGGATGTTAAGGCATTGGAAAGGGCGCAGACGAGATTTACGAGGATGGTACCAAGAATGAGGGACCTTGATCATGAGGAAAGGCTGGTAGGTTAGGATTATTCTCATTGGAGCAGAGAAGGTTACGAGGACCTAATAGAGGTCTTCAAAATCATGAGGGGATTTGATAGGTTAGAAAGGGAAAAACTGTTTCCACTGGTGAGTGTATCAGTGACTCGAGGTCACAGATTCAAACTACTTTCTAAAAAGAGGTGAGAAGAAATATTTTCCTGCAGCGAGTTGTTTGAATTTGTAATGCATTACCCGAAAGGGCGGTGGAGGCCGATTCGATAACTACTTTTCAAAACACGGTGGAAGTATATTTGAGGAAGACGGATTTGCAGAGTTATGGGGAAAGGGCTGGGAGTGGGATTGACATTACATTGCTCTTCTCAAAGAGCCGGCACAGACTTGATGGGCCGAATGGCCTCTTTTTGTGCTGTACAATTCTGTGATTCTATGATCCTATGATCCTGAAAAACCTTCCCTGGACCTATCCCTCCTCTCTACACCCCACCTCTAACCTCCCATTCCTCTTCAAGGTCCTGGAACAAGTTGTCACGTTCCAGCTCTGCTACTTTCTTTCGCCATTCCTTCTTTGAACCCTTCCAGTCCGGCTTCTGCACTTCCCATAGCAAGGAAACAGTCCTGGTCAAAGTCACTAATGACATTCTGAACATCTGTGATCAGGGCTCCCTCTGCCTCCTTGTCCTCCTCGACCTCTCTGCTGCCTTCGACACTGTTCACTTCTCTATCCTCATACACTGCCTCTCTGCTTTACTGAATCTGCCGTTGCCTGGTTCGATTTCTATCTCTCTCACCATCTCCACTTTGTTGCCTCTAACGGTTTCTCCTCCAGCCCCCGCACTGTCATATCTGGTGTTCCCCGGGGCTTGTCCTTGTCTCTTCTTTAATATCTACATGATCCCCCTTGGTGACATCATCCGCAGACATGGGGTCAACTTCCATATGTATACGGATGACACCCAACTCTATCTTTCTGCCTCCACCCTCAACTCCAAGACCACAGACTGCCTGTCGGATATCAAGTCCTGGATGAGGGCAAATTTCCTACAGTTGAATGTGAACAAGACTGAGGCCCTCCTGATTGGCTCACGCCAGCGCCTCTGCACCTCAGGCTCTGGCACTATCAACCTCCATGGTTGCACACTTCAACTCACCAGCCAGTCAGGAACCTGGGTGTCTTGTACCATCCTCAGCTGTCTTTTCTTTCCCACACATCACCCGACTCCGCCACAACATCACCCCTCAGGTCGCTGAAACTCTTGATCATGCTTTCATCACCTCCAGGCTTCTGCAAATACCTGGCTTGTCAGCCTTCCCAACTCCTCCCTCCACAGGCTGCAGATAATCCAGACTTCTGCAGCCCATGTCCTCTCCCGTACCAAACTCCGTGACCCCATCTCCCCCACTCTCGCTCGACTCCACTGGCTCCCTATCCTTCAGAGGATCCAGTTCAACTCAACCTCACTAAGCCAGTCAGGAACCTGGGTATCTTGTGAAACCCTGAACTCTCCTTTCTTCCCCACATCCATGTCATAACTGGCAATGCCTACCACCACCTCCGTAATATTGCCAGACTCCGCCATTGCCTCACTCCAGAGCACAGAGGAAACGTGGGCTAAATAGTGTAAAGCATTACTTAAATTGTATTTGATGATTTATTGTGTGGGAGAGCAGAATGAGGAAGTATTGTTGACGATACCTAATACAGAGAGACATGTCGACAAGTTAATCTCTTTATTGGTATACAATTAATATAGGCATAAAGAATGACCATTGGCACATGTGTTGTGATAGAAATTATGTGAATAAAATCTACAGTAATTGCCCACACTGCAGCTGTTTCTGTTTGTACAACACAAGAAAGTCTAGCCATGCCGATGATCAGACAGATACCAGGAGCTGACACAATGATCTTGTGATCAAGCTAAATTGTTAATTCGCCATGTCATGATATCCCTGCTTAATTACTATTAGGTTCTAAGAAATGAAAATAAGACCAGCTTATTCTTGGTAGCCTTCTTTTAAATAAAGACCCATGAGCAGAGGAACCAAAGACACTCAGCAACTTATGCTTGCAAATTTCTTTATTTAATATGAAATGTAATGTTTGTTAATTCAAAATATCACAATACAGCAAACAAGTCAATAGCATAAACAAATATCTATATGAACGTAAATTAAGCAATAATTACTTAGTTCATAAATCATACAAATCTTGCTTCTCTGATGGAATCAGTTGATAGGAGTCCCAAACAGC
Source organism: Callorhinchus milii (assembly GCF_018977255.1). Classification (NCBI taxonomy): domain Eukaryota; kingdom Metazoa; phylum Chordata; class Chondrichthyes; order Chimaeriformes; family Callorhinchidae; genus Callorhinchus; species Callorhinchus milii. The sequence continues at coordinate 2,541,580 of NW_024704771.1, forward strand.
GGCAACATTCTTGCATCACTGGAAAGTCTCTTTGGTTCAGACCCGAAATCTCTGGCTTGTGTATTTTGATCACAAAGTCAAAGTTGATAATGGACAGCCGATCCCTGTACTTTATTCGACATTTGTTATACGTTGTTAATATTTTCAACAGTTGTTATATGTTGTAAATATTTTCGACAGTTGTTATACATTGTTCTTCTCCCGTTAAGTTTAAAATGATTTCAGAAGTTCTGGAATTTCTGAGGTCTTCCTTCTTCTCAAAATTGCTGGAGTTAACGAAAGTCGATGAAATGATGGAACAGTCCATGTCTTTAATCCAAACACAACCCATTGGTTTCACCACTTGATATCGTCACATGAAAGATGGCTTTTTGTGTGGATGGCACCTGATATGCTGTGTCCCAGGCTGAACAAACTATAGTTTAACCATACATCTTTTATGATAGTTTTTTTTCCCCACAGTCGGGATAAGAATGCAAAATCTTTCCATTACCATATCCTTGAAGCAATTATCTCAAACCGGCTGAATTTCAAATGTTAGTGTAATAGAAGAACACCTTACTCAGCTATAACCTGAAGAATTGTTATGAAACTTGATTTGTTATAGAAAACATCTTTGACAAACTTCAGCTGTGATAAATACATCCTCTTGACATATTTCAAGAAAAAAAAACCAGCGCCCCCCCCCCCCCAGGGCTCACATCAGGGCCCACCATGGTCCTGTTGGGTTGGCTGCCCCAGCCTATGGAATAATGCCATCCACCTGACCGCTCGCTCCCGGTCCCCGCGTACGCACTATGGCTGCCGCTTTGAACCGATCCCCCTCACCCCCTCCCTCCCGCTCTGTCCTCCTCTCTCTCCATCCCTCTCGCCTTCTATCCCCACTTGACCCTCTCACAACCTCCCTCTGTTCCAGTCTGGGAATCCTCCGCCAGGCTCACCGTGGCACTCGGCGTTGGCTGTCCAGCAGCAGCCACACCGACTGTCCCATTCTCCACCACACTAGCCAGCCACCCCGGACACAGACCCAGAGAGCCAACCTCTCCTCCCTTATCCCCATTTCCCCCACCCCTACTTCACAACCTGGACCCCCCTCCCCTCCCACACACCCTTCTGTCAACCGCTCCATCCACATCGGACTACAAAACATCCGCTCCCTCTGTAACAAGGCCCTGGTCATCAACGATCTCATCCTTGATGAGAGCGTTGACATTATGGCCTTAACGGAAACCTGGCTCACCCCAGGCGACACCTTCACCCTCACCACCCGGCTACACCTCCCACCATATCCCTCGCCCCAACCGCCGTGGCGGTGGTGTAGCCCTTATCTCAAGGACACCACTTGCCCTATCCCCCTACTCCTCTGACTCTTTTCCCTTTTTCAAGCTCCTCACCCTCTCCCACCCCTGCTTCCTCTCGCTCAAAATCCTCCTCCTCTACCGGCCCCCTAAAACCTCTCCCACCTTCATCTCCGATATTTCGACACTTCTTACATCTCTTTGCCTCTGCTCTGATCGCCTCATCATCCTGGGAAAGTGTGGGGAAAGGGGACGTGACCATAGGCAGGCACAATCTAAGAGAAAACTCTTCAGGTGCGACCTGAAGATGGGGAAGAAGGATCAAGTGGATGGATTGAGGCAGGGAGGGACCAGTGGACATGCAGGAGGACAGAGCCAGCTGAGTGAAGGGGTGGGTAGTTCAGTGGAGCATATTTAGGTTGGAGACGAAAGGAGAAGCCATGGCATGAAGTGATTTGTTGATGCTCAGTAGCAATTTTATTTTGTCCCTGTCCAGGACAGTCCAGTCTGTCGGACATCAAATCCAACTACAGTTCAATGTCGACAAGACCGAGGCCCTCCTGCTTGGCTCATATAGTGCTTCCTCACCTCAAGTGCTGACAGCATCACTGTTCATGGATGCACTCTGCACCTCACCGAGACGGTAGAACCTTGGTGTTTTGTTTGACTCTCAACTGCCTTTTAAACCCCACATCTGCATCACCTGCCTTTCTCCAGCTCCACAATATTGTCAGTCTCTGCAATTATCTCTCCCATCAGTCTGCTAAAACACTCATCCATGCTTGCATTATGTCCAGGCTTGACTATGTTTACTCATTGCTCCTTGGACTTCCCAACGCTTCCCTCCTTGAGCTCAGATTATTCAGAACTCTGAAGCTCGTATCCTCTTCCGCACTAAGCTCTGTGAGCTGATCAGCTCCTCTTTGCCCTGGATCACTTGCTCACCATCCCCCAGAGAATCAAGTTCAAGACCTTTAAATTCCTCCACAATCTTGTACACCTTTGTGACCTATTTAAATTTCACCAACTTGTTCTCACCCTCCGGTCTGCAGGTACTAGTCTGCATTATATCCCCCACCCTGCCTGCTCCCTTTTCTGCAGTCATGCCTTCAGTCTTTCTGTTCCCACCCTCTGGAACTTCATGCTGGAGCCCCCCTTCCTATCTACTCCCTTGCCTCATTCAAGTCCCATCTTAAACCTTATTTTTCAACTGTGCCTTCAATAATCTTCCCTCCTACACACTCATGGCATCCACCCCTCTCTTGTCCCAAATTACACCCTAGTTCCAAAATTCTCATAGTCCAGCTCCTTGGGACACACACCCAACGTAATACAACAACAATATAAAATAACATTTATAGAGCGCCTTTCAGGAGGACTTTCCAAGGTTCTCAAATAGGTGATGGGTGCTTTATGAATGCAATTTGTTGGCATTATTCTATACATCATTAAATACAAAATGTGAAGCTTTTTTGTGATAAAAATATTATTAAGGTGGAGTATGATGGAGCCATAAAATTATTAACCACCCTCAACCCAAAATATTGATTAACCTCAACCCAAATCATCAACTATCCACATCCCAAGTCATCGACTATCCACACTCCAAATCGTCGACTATCCACACCACAAAACATTGATTGCTCACATTAAAATTATTGACTATCCTTACCCTTAAATCATTGACTGTTCACACCCCAAATTATGAACTACCCCCATCCACATCAGTGTTTCATTCCATACCCCATCCCTCTTGATTTGTACAGAACTTTCCTGCATGAAACTCCTGGATATCAGAGGGTTCCCGTTGAACAAAGTCATTTGACTTGATTTCATCACATGGCAACACTCCTTACCCTTTCAGTGAATCAGTGACAGTGACTCAGTTTTACAGTCGGTGCAGAAGTAAGGATAGAGCCTCTCAGTGAACTTGTAGGTGAATGTGTGGAGATGAATCATGTGGTCAGCATCATACAGCGATAACTGACCCCCTGGATAGTCCAGGTACACACCAAGTGTCTGGGGTCTTGTTTTCAGGGAGAGTGGGGTATAAGGTGTGGTTAGAGCTTCATACTTCCCTTTGTACAGCTCCACACCCCACACTCCAGTCTTAGGTCCTGGTGTGAATAAACTCTTCCTGGGCACAGACTCTCGGGCCACCCCCACAATCCAGTATGTGTTGTTCCCCACCCCCACCTCCCAGTAATGTTTTCCTGATGTGAAACCCACAGAACCCAGGATACTGTACAATTGACTGAACCTCTCCGGAGTGTCAGGAACTTGCTGCTTTTTATCACCGTATCGCACTCGTGTCCGGTCCTCAGACAGGATAAGCTTTGGATGGGCTGTATTCGGATCCAGAGTCAGAGAAGCTGCAGATGAAACAGAGAATGCTGACATTGGTGTTTGGACAGTTAAAATTCACATTTCACTAGTTCATTCAGTGAGGTTTGGATTTCTGCTCTGTCTGTCTCAGATTACATGAAGGTCACGAGTAAATAATAATAATAATCCTAGCATTTTAATATAGCAGCTTATCATGTTTTCTAGATGTCTCATAGCGCTTCACAGAATACACTGTAAAGTGAATTGACTGTCTATGTTGTGGGCAAAACGTGGCAGCCAATAGTGCTCAGCAGTGTCCCACAAACTGTCGTAGATTGAATATCCTATAATTTGCTTTGGAAGGAATTATTACCCTCGGAAAAGCAATCCACTAATTGACTAACAACAGGGTAACTACTTACTGCAAGGTAAAAAGAGGCATGTGGAGTAAGGAAACTTGCCCAACTTTTTGCCCTGCACCAAGGTCTCTCCCCGGTGAGGTGAGCATTCTAACCAATGAGCTACAGGACTCCACGTAACTGGTTGTCTGGTTATGCCATGGGGCCTGACTGAGATCCAAGTGATTTTAATTAACATTCTCAAACAACCTGATACTTTCACATTTTGAGGATATTTCAAGACACTTCACAGGATTTAATGCAAGGGACTGTGTATTTGTAGGCAGCTTTTGTGCTCAGTAAAGTCTCCCAAACAGCCAGGAAATTAACAATTTTCATTTGGGGTTTTGTTGGGCAGAACACTGTGAGGAACTCTCTTCTCCTTAACATTTCTTTAACGTTCACCTAAACTGGCAGACATGAGCTTGGTTTAACATCTCATCCGAAGAACAGCACTTCCAACAATGCTATACACCTCCAGTACTTTATTCGTGCGTCAGCCTGGACTTTGTGAGCTCAAAATCCAGACGTTGGGATTGAACCCACAATTCCTTGAAACAGAGATGAGAGGGAGACCAAATAAGCCACACTGATGAAGTCACTGACCGTCTTCATTTTCATTACCCTCATCTCATTATGGACAATCCTCACCACAATGATTGACCACCATCCACATTGACCATCTGAGCACATCATTGATTACCCTCACCCCTGGAATGACAACCCCTTCTCAGATCATCCTAGCCTGTCAATGACCATCTTCACCACAACATCTATACCCATCTCTCCTCCTACATACCTCTCTGAAGAATCTCCTTCATACTCTTTGTTGTCATCTCGGTCAGAGCCGCAAATAACCTTTTCATGCTGTTTGATCCCATTTTCCAGAACATTTTGTGTAAGATTTCATCCCCCCCATCATCTGTGCTTCTATTAGTGGATTCTCCAGAGGTTACAGTCTGGGTGAATATGGCTGAGGTGTTGAATCTGAAATGAACTGGCTGTCCATTGTCATCTTTGGGACACGGTAACCCGGATTGGGTGATAGCCTCGAGAACAGGAGAAAGCTGTTCATCTGCAAAGTTCACCAGCACACGGACATTCTCAGTAATATCTTTGCCAAAAATGGAAAAAAATGAATTAAATTGACATTCCTGTTCAGATGTTAATTGCACTATGGAGGCTTGGACAACAAGGCACAAGGCATCAATCTGTTTTACACCCTCTGGGGAAGAAAGGAGATCTGTGATCCGATGAGAGAGCTTATAATAACTGATGTATTCAGGGATGTGTTTATTTTGTGCTGTGTCCCCAAATCTCGGGATGTCTACAATAATCAGAGAGAAAGGAATCCTGAATCCCTCTTGGTGATTGAGTTCATAGACAATGATTAAAGGTGATTCAGCCTGGGAGCTGTTTGTTTCTTCCTCGGTCAGTTTGTAACGGAATGTGTCCTCCCATTCCACACCAATGATATTGTTGATCATGGCATCGATGAGGCTGGTTTTCCCAGATCCTCTTTCTCCAAGAAGCAAGATGGTCTTCACAATGTATGTGGGTGAATGGTTTCCAAAGCTGTATTTTATAATCTCTCCATTCTTCTGTTTCTGTATCTGTAATGGGAGTTTGTAAATAGTTTGGCTTCCGGTAATTAATGTGCTTCCTTCAAGTGGCTTTCGAGCCTGTGGCTTTGGTTTCTTGTCTGTTATTATTGAGGCCAGGTGACTGGGTGCACTCTCTACCTGTCCACACACAGCAGATACTCTCAGTGAGTAGGATGTGTTGGGTTTCAGCCGCTCCAACATGTAAAGAGTTTCACTGCCTTTTGTTCTGAGCTTTGTCCATGTGTCTGGTTCAGGGCTGGAGAAGTCGTTCATGGTTTCTCTATACTCCAACTTGTAGTGATCTACAGTGACCTCATGTTGAATCTGAGCAGGACTGTCCCAGGAGACTCGAACATCAAATCCCTCTACCTGGCACATTGAAACATTCTCAGGGACACTGATGGGACGTGTCATCACACTCACACTATCACTGGGTGGGTGGCATGCTGATCTGTATTGGAAATGATACTCCTGGTATGGAGTTAAACCAGTTACGGTGCAGAAGTCCGATTCCACCTTAGTATTCGGAGTTGTCCATTTCTCCTCCTGGGTGCTGCGATATTGCACCCAGTACTTGACAGACTCGCCATTGCCAGGGTCTGGTGCCTGTAACCGCAGAGTTACACTTTCATGTGTCGTTCCACAAACTGAGGGAACTGGAGGCTTGAAGCAACGGCTCACCAAAACTCCTTCTTCATACAGGTAAATGGAAGCTCCAACATGCTCCTCGTCTGGCTCAGATGCAACGATGAACTTCATGTTTTTGTCCAATTTGTTGGCTGTATAAAATCGTAGAAATAATTGTGCTCGCTCCCTCATCTCACGGGACACGGTCCCTGAATTAAACCATTGCTTCTGATCTGATGTTTGAAGCTGGGTTTGCCCATTGTTTTCACATTGAAGGTGGTTGGCCATTTCTAACAGATTTAAATCTTCCTGGTGCAGCGATGTGAATATGAAGCAGACCACATACTCTGTGTCCTGATCCTGTGTCTCCGAATTCAACTCATTGCATGATTTCACCATTTTTATGTTACTCATTTTTCTGAGATAACCATTGACCACAGACATTTCCTTGTTCTTGTCGTCCAGCCATTGAGTGAGTGATTGGCTTCTGAATGGTGATTGTTCCATGGTCTTCAGAATATCAACCAGTTTCCCTTCCTCCTCCCCACCTCCCCGAATAGATGGTACCACTCTGGCCAAGGCCTTCTGGAAATCCAGTTTGTACTCCTCGCACATTGATTTGAACCTCAGGATCTTTTGTTTGATCTCTGGAAATTGAACACTGACATGATCTTTCATCATATCATTGCACTTCATCTCAACCTCATTGATTTGCTCCAGTATGGCCTGTGAGCGATTGAGCAGATTTATACTGATATCACATACAAGCTTAGCTGCCTTTGAGTCCACCTGGTTGAGTGGGTATAGCCAGACTTTGACAGGCACCGCATGCTTTCCATCCTCCCCCAACAGTTTTGGCAGAGTTGAGTAAACATTCATTGCATCTTGGAATGTAGTGGGATTCTTCGGAAGAGCAAAATCGCCATAAAATGTGCAGGTCAATTTCTGGGTATTTGAATTTTCTGTCAACTTCAGGGAACCTTCACCCGCGATTCCAACATTCTTGATGGCCTCAATGACTCCATTCATAATGCCCTGAATATCTGTTAGGCTCTCTGAGGAAGTGACTTGTCTATCAAACACAAAGAATGCCTGAGCTCCGTACAGCACTGCTGTGACCACATGGGTTGCTGTGCCCTGATCAAACACGTAGGGGTATGACACATTCCCTCGCCCCAAGTGGTTCATTGTCAACTGCTTATACTTTGTTGTTGTGGAATACTGGAGGGTCACTCGAGCCTGTTCCTTAGATTTCTTTGTGTCGGTAAGGAACTTTGCAGAACCATCCACCTGAACCAATCCACTCAGCAAGCTTGCCTTCAATGTCCCCATCACCTTCAAGGCCTTGGCTTTGTCCTCAATGCAGTCTGACGCAATGATGTGAAACTCTGTGTTGTGCTTAGAATGCTCATACAGGTTATTATTCAATGTGTCCAAGTCCCACAGTGTGACCCCTGCAGAATAAGATCACTACTAATATTATCACAGGGTCTGGTAAATATATACAACAACGACTTGGATTTATATAGCGCCCTTCACACCAGATGCCGTCTATGTAAACTTAAATATAGTGTTTACAGGAAAATGGGTTTAAACTAAGTCTAGTTACAATATAGGATTTCACAGTGAAGGTAATTATGATGCATTCTTCCACACGCAGAGATATCGCATTCCATTCGGACACAGGAAATTTCCATGTGTATGAGGTATACAAATGTGGAATCCCAGTCTGATTTGAAAACTCTAAAGCATGACGATTGGTTTTAAGCTGACCAAGGAAAACTAAGCTGTATAAATTGTCAGTTAGATTACAGTTAGATATTTGTTTGGTTTTGGTCATCTACCACTTTGGGACAACCACTTGCATTTATATTGTTATTTTGGTTAACGTCTCTGGGTTCTTCACAAGGAGCGGTTAGACATTGAGTAAGGGAGGGGGCAGCAGGAGGAAGGTGGGCATAGTTCAAATATTTGAGGCGACACTTTAGAACAGAAACAGAGGGCTCGATAAGGATTGGTAGAGAGAAGGAGCTCCAGATGCTAGGGGTGTAGTGACTGATGGTTGGTAATGCAGAGCGGGGGATCCTATGTTTCACTCACAATATATATAGTTAATTCACTTTACAGTATATTCTGTGAAGCACTTTGAGATGTCTCAAGACGTGATAAGGCGCTATATCAAATGGAAGGATTATTACAATGTGTTCACACTAGTCTCCTGACACAATCTGTTTCCACTTCCAGGTAAGTATTTGGAAGTGTCTAAATCAAGAGCACTGTATTAGGCAGAGCACAAATTGGGAAGGGATGACATTACCTGGGATCAAAGAGTCTGAGCGACAGTCATACAACATCCCCAACTGGAATGGACGGCCCAAACATGCCAGCTCCATAGTCCTACTCCCTCCACTGGCCATCGTCACAATGGGCTGTAACTCAGACCTGCAGACATAGAAAAATAACTTACATTTTACAGATCATTTCATTGAAATATCTCACTAGTTTATTGATAATTACTGTCACATGTGGAATAGTTGCACAACGCACAAAGGTGCATGGCCTAACTGTGGGCAGGAAGATGGTGGCAATGTTCTCACACATATGATGCTAAGCTGTGCTGCCCATTGAGGAGTTTGCAGATAGATCCTAGTAACTATCATCCATCTAGTGAGGACTCATACATCTTGCTGTATGTCAAATGATCAACTGGTAACTGTCCTCCTTGGTGAGGGAGGGAGGAAAGGGTAATTGAATCTTAATTGAGAGGAACATGTTTGACAAGGGAATGTCAGAATCAAGCCCGACATCTGTGATGGTCTCACTAATCAGGTTCCTTAGCCAGATGGCTCACAGTCACTATGCATCTCAGTCTGTCCCTATCTTTATATCACCCCAATACATCTCACTTTGTTACGGTCAGAACAGGAGTGTTGTTACGGTCTGGAATACACTTTCTGAAAGGATGATGGAAATAAATTCTACAACAACTTTCAAAGGAGAATTGGATAGGTACTGGAAACGGAATAAATTTGCAAGGATATGGAAAGTAGGACTGATTGTGGGAAAGATAGAGAGAGTTCACTCCATTCCATAAACAAGGAATTTTCCATATGTAGGTGATATGTGGAACTCTGTTTTGGTGACTCTTAAGCATGGTTTCCATGTTTGTCAGATACCTGATTGACCAAAAAAACAATCTGTCTCTTATTTTAAACAAACAATTTGGCATTAATCACCCAGAATGGGTCATGATTACTGAACTGGAACTGTATAATGCAACAGATCAATTGTTAATAATAACAATCTGACCACTTAGTAGAACATGGTGGAATGGGCTGACATGTGGCAGATGGATTTCAATGTGGGTAAGTGTGAGGTGATACACTTAGGTAGGAAAAATGATAGGAGGCAATATAGACTTGGTAGCTCAATCTTAAGGGGGGTGAACGTACAGAGAGATCTGGGTGTTGTAGTTAGCGAATCATTACAGGTAGCAGGGCAGGTAGATAAGGCAGTAAAAAAGGCATTTGGTGTACTGAGCTTTACTAGTAGTCCTACTCTCTCCACTGGCCATCGTCACAATGGGCCGTCGCTCAGACCTGCAAACATAGAAAAATAACTTTTCTCACTAGTTTATTGATAAATACTGTCAAATGTGTAATCATTTCTCAATGGGCAATGATGTGTGCCCTAACTGTGGACAGGAAGATGGTGGCAATACTCTCACACATTTCTTGCTGAGCTGTGCTGCCCATTGAGAAGTTCGCAGGTAGTTCCTAGTAGCTGCCATCAATCAAGTGAGAGCTCAAATTACAGATATACATTCTTGTTGTATGTCAAATGATCAACTGGTAACTATCCTCCCTGCATGCGGAGGGAGGAAAAGGTAAGCAGGTTTTCATTGAGATGAACTGATTCCAAGGTGACATGTTTGGCATTGGAATGTCAGAATCAAGCCAAACTTCTGTAACAATCTCACTAATCAGGTTCCTGAGCCAGAATGGTTAGTCACTACGCACCTCAGTCTATCCCTATCTCTTCATCACCCCAATTCATCTAACTCTGTATGTATTTCTATATCATCCAACAGGCATTTCTCCCTCAAAATATAGTCAATTCACCTTACAATATATTCTGTGAATGCTTTAATACATCTTGAAGACGTGATAAGGCGCTATATCAAATGCAAGGGTTATTGTTATTATTATATCTCAGTTTATCTCAATATCACCCCAGTACATTTCAGTCCGTAATTTTACCAAAGAAGAAGCAGCATCAGGCACATATTCAAGAGCCTGATCAGTACTTTCAATAGCGAGATTCAATGTTAGCTGGTTCAATGCAAGCAGTACTATAAAATATTTTTGGTGGACAGCAAACCTTGGCTTTTGCCAATCAGTGCACAATCCCTTCGAGAATTCAGTAAGCATGGTGTATCCTTGAGGGAAAGAGAGAGAGAGACAATGCACTCCATTCCAAACACAACAAATTTTTCAAATGTACGGGATATGTGGAACATTGTTTTGATGCTCTTAGGATGGTTTCCAAATGAGGCAGATTCCTGGCTGACCAAAATACTTATTTTAAACAAACAAGTTAGCATTAATCTCCCAGACTGCATCATGATTACTGAATTAGAATCATGCTATAAAACAGATTAATTGATAATAATAACAATCCGGCCATTTCACACCAGGAGATTATCCTACAGTGCTTCATGGTATATACTGTAAAGTGTAGAAACTGTTTTTTGGGCAATGCAGTAGCAACAGCTCACAAACAGCCAACAAGAGAGTAACCAATTTTATTGGGGGATTGTCAACCTGGACGCCTGGTGAAAGAAAATCCCTTCTCTTTCTGAATCTTTAATCTTTTTAAATCGTCTTGAACAAGCAGACAGAACCATAGTTTAATGTATCATCCAAAGGATGGCACCTCCATCTTCGTAGTGCTCCCCAGCACTACAGTGGAGTATTATCTTAGACTATTTAAATTCCAGGTTCTGATGTGAGGCTTAAACTCATAAACTACAAACTGAGCCGGGCTGGTACACCATTGACAGACTAACAATTCCCCCAAAATAAAAATCGGTCAGTCACTCCACAGCTGCTTGTGGGACATTGTTGTCCACAACTGGCGGCCAGATTTCACCCACAAAATACACAATCAACCATGTTACAACTCCTGTGAAGCACTTTGGGATGTTGCAATGATGTGATAAGGTGCAACATCAATTACAAGAACTATTGTTATAAGAACCTGGCTGGCCAACAAATCCTCCAAAATAAAAAAAATCACTGCACTCAACGGCTATTTGTGGGACATTCCTGTGAGCAATTGGCTGCCGAATTCTATTCACAAAATACACAACTAATCCTGTAAAGCTCTGAAATGTCTCGATGATGTGATAAGGTGCTATATGAAATGCAAGGATAATTATTATTATTATTTGAACCTTCACTTTCATTTCTATACAATTGTATCCTGAAAGGAACTTTATCTCCCTTAATTTCACCAGAAATGCACTGGATAAATGTGAGTAATCAGCAGTACTTTGCATCAAAACGTTGTGGATTCAAGGTCCATATAATACAAGGACTATATACAATACAAGAGATTCCAAATTCAATGTTTCCTACCTTGGTAAACAAACTGCAGTAGCTTCCGATGTGTCTGTTACTCTCACTCTGCGTGCAGCAGTTAACTTCCAGGCTATTGCTGAGTTTCTCTTTTGCCCTCACTTTAAATATCATTTGCACAACAGCACGTGATTGGAGTATAACCTTTAATGCGTTTGATTCGTCAAATTTCAATTGCTCTTTCGGTTCAATCATTGCAATAAATAAATAAAACAGGAAGGTGGGGCTACTTTGCCAAATCAGTCAAGTACAGATATCCAGAAGTTATGTGCCAGCCTAGCTCTTTGGGTAGCTCCTTTGTCTCTGAGTCAGAAGGTTGTAAATTCAAGCAACATGTCTGTGCCACGACCCGCTCTGCCTTCTCCCATCTCCGCAACATCGCCCGGCTCCGCCACTGTCTCACACCGCAGGCCGCAGAAACCCCCATACACACTTTCATTACGTCGAGGCTCAACTATGCAACTCGTTGCTTGTTGGTCTCCCCAACTCCTCTGTCCATAGGCTGCAGGTATCCAGAACTCTGCAGTTTGTGTTCTCTCCCGCACCAGACTCCGTGACCCTATCAACCCCATTCTCACCCAACTCCACTGGCTTCCCATCACACAGAGGAAACAGTTCAATATCCTGGTCTTTACCTTCAAAGTCCTCCATGGTCTTGCTCCCACCTACCTCTGTAACCTCCTAACATCGTACCAACCTGCTAACTCCCCCTGTTCAGCGGGCTGCAGCCTGGTGCTTGTCCTCTGTCTCGCTCGCTCCACTATTGGCGGGCAGGTCTTATACCACTCTGCCCCCACCCTCTGGAAATACATCCCGAAGTTCCCCTGACTTATCCCCTCTCTTGCCTTCTTGAAGGTCCATCTGAAGACCTTCCTCTTCGACTGTGCTTTTGATCTCGCTGCTTCCCCCCCCTACCTCATCCCTCCCTGACCCTGACCGCCAGCCCGGGTTCAAAACTCTGTCTGTCCAGCACCTTGGAACGTCCTCCTGAAATGAAAGGAGCTACACAAATTTACTTTGTTGTTGTTGATAGTGAGTTCAAGGCACAGCCCTGCATTGTCAGAGATGCTATATTTTTATGAGATATTAAACCGTGTTCCAGGGCCGAATTAACCAATAAACAAGCTAAACCGTAGCTTAGTGCCTCCAGGTCTGAAGGGCTTTGATGTGGATAGAACGTTCAAAGTTAGCCATCCATATTATTAGAATACCTAAAGTAAATTTGATAACACAATTTGTAAAGGACTAGCAAAGCAGTAGGACCAGTCCTGAGTCCATGTATGAGCTGGTATATTATCGGAACCGAGGATCTAAAACGATTATCATAATCAGGAAAAGCACAAGGGACTGGTGTTCCAATGACACTTTGCCTCTTCAACACTTTGTCTCAACTCTCAACAAATCAGCTTTTTATCCACTTTAATCATGTAATTTGCAACTTTACAAACTTCTAATAAACTTGTTATGTTCATGGATATTTTTAAATGTATTAAAATGAAATCTAATTTTAAATATCAACATGACTGTCATCCTCAAAAAAACATTGCTTATTTTGCGTGCAAGCTACATTACAATATGAAAAATCAATCTATCCTAGATTTTCCTCACCATTCTATCTGAACTCAAAGTCCTTCAATAAACAACAAATATAACATCAGCATCACCACCGATTTAATCAGCACAATTCTTCCGATCATTATGTGTATTCTCTCCTTCCAGTCACTCATACTTCTCTTAATTTTTTTCCAATTTGTCCCTATGTCCCGAGGAATCCTGTAGCTCAGTGACTAGAGCACTCACTTCACAAGTGAGAGACCTGGGTTTGATTCTCGGCAGAGCAAAATGTTGGGTAAGTTTTCTTACTCGACATGCCCGATAATAATCCCTCAAGAAAAAAACACAATAATAATTTGGTTACTTCAATCTACAACTGTTTGTGGGCATTGCTTTGCACAATTGGCTGTCGCATTTCACCCACAAAATATACAGTAAATTCACTTTACAGTATATTCTGTGAATCGCTTTGAGACTTCTGGAAGATGTGTAAAGTGCTATATCAAATGGATGGATTATTCTTATTCTTATTATTCTCATTGACCTTTTTCAATTCAAATTCCCAATACTTTGATCCCCTGTCCTCACCACAACATTCTCCTCAATAAAGGACTTTTCTCCCACTTACTAAAACCAATATCTGACTTTTCCCCTGATTCACCCTTCTTCTTTATGTCTCCTCATACTCCCTTTCCAGCTCCATCACCTCCCCTCCTGATCTGTTGTCCCTATACACTATGAGCCATATCTTCTATATAGGTCAGAATCTTTATCTGTTTTGGCTTCCCTGTCAGAAACCCCACCCTGTTATCTTCTGCTATTTCCTGAGAGCCTGCATCAAGGGCTCTAAACACAGCACATATAGCAGGGATGACAAGGGATAGTCCTGATTTATTACAGACTTTAGCATGTGTACCACCTCTCCAATCACCTTCAAGCTATTGCTCATAACTTTTGCCAAGATCTATGTGAAACAATATTATGGATCGTCAGTTCGTTATGTTTTCTTTGTTCTTATAAACATCGTCACCATTTCTTCTCCCGCATTTGCTTATTTCTCCATTTGTAACACTCCACATACATTTTTCATTTAGTCCTTCAACTCCTTCCAAAAGGTGGTCATAGAACTCCTCCGGCAGCATGTGTACCCCTGGAGGCTTCTCCTTCCTTCCCTCCTTCTTGTGATTGTTCTACCTCTTCAGCCCTCCCACCTTACTCAGATGTTCTTATCTCCACCTTACCTAGAAGTGTTTCTAAGATTTCCTTTCTCTTTAATCTTCTTCACCTCATACAATTGATTAAAAATCTCTTTTGCACACTCTAGCATATTCCTCCTCCCCCTTCTCCCATCAACCTCCAACTCACCAACCCAGTCAGGAACCCAGGTGTCTTGTTCAACCCTCAACTGTCTTTTCTTCCCCACATCCAAGCCATGACTCGCTCTACCTTCCCTCACCTCCATAACCATTGAGGTTGATGTTGCCAGAGCCTGAGGTGCTGAGGCACTGGCGCGAGCCAATCAGGAGGGCCTCAGTCTTGTTCACATTCAACTGAAGGAAATTTGCCTTCATCCAGGACTTGATGTCTGAGAGGCAGTCTGTCAGGACAGCAGTGGTCCTGAAGTCGAGGGTGGAGGCAAAGAGATAGAGTTGGGTGTCAGCCGCATACATATGGAAGTTGACCCCATGTCTGAAGGATGATGTCACCAAGGGGGAGTGTGTAGATATTAAAGAGGAGGGGACCGAGGACAGAGCCCTGGGGGACGCCAGAAGTGACAGTGCGGGGGCTGGAGGAGAAACTTTTAGACAAGAAAGTGGAGATGGTGAGAGAGATAGGAATCGAACCAGGCAAGGGCAGGAAGATTAAGTAAAGAAGAGTCATTAAACTGAGGCCTTGTCTGTGCCTGTTCAGATGAACATTAAAGATCCCAAAGATTTACAAAGATAAATGGAGAAATAGAATTTCTACTGGGTGTTTCGGAAAATTTTGGTGTAAATGAATTATATTTTTTAAGTAGAAAAATCAACAAGTTACAATGATAATAATAATCCTTGCATATGATATACCGATTATTACGTCTTTGAGATGTCTCAAAGTGAATTGAATCTATGTTTTGTAGGTGAAATGCGGTAGCCCATAGCACAGAAACTGCCCTGGTCAAGGTTACCAATGACATCCTGACCATCTGTGACCAGGGCTCCCTCTGCCTCCTCGTCCTCCTCGACCTATCGGCAGCATTCGATACGGTCGACCACTCTATCCTCCTCCACCGCTTGTCCTCCCACCTAAACCTTCAAGGCACTGTCCTTGAGTGGTTTAGGTCGTACCTCTCCCACCGTCTTCACTCTGTTTCCACGAATGGTTTTTCCTCCGGCCCCCGCACTGTCTCGTGTGGTGTCCCTCAGGGCTCTGTCCTCGGTCCCCTCCTCTTCACCCTCTATATGCCCCCCCTGTGGTGACATCATCCGCAGACATGGAGTTAACTTCCACATGTATGGGGATGACACCCAACTCTACCTTTCCTCCTCTACCCTCAACTCCACGACCCCCAATGTCCTGACAGCTGTCTGTCCGACATCGAGTCCTGGACGAGAGACAACTTTCTTCAGCTCAACGTGCGAAAAACCGAGGCCCTCCTGATTGGCTCACGTCAGCGCCTCCGCACCTCAGGCGCTGACAACATCAGCATCCAAAGCTGCACTCTCCACCTCTCAAAGCCATCAGGAACCTCGGGGTTCTGTTCGACCCTGAGCTGTCCTTTCTCCCTCATATCCGCGCCACAACTGGCACCGCCTTCCATCACCTCCGGAATGTCGCCAGACTACGGCACTACCTCAACCCTCACGCTGCTGAAACTCTGGTCCACGCCTTTATCCCCTCAAGGCTGGACTATGGGAACTCTCTCCTCACCGGCCTTCCCGGCACCTTCCTCCACACTGCAGGTCATTCAGAACACTGCAGCTCGTGTACTGTCCCGCACTAGGCTTCGGGACCCCATCACTCCCACCCTCGCTCGCCTCCACTGGCTCCCCATCCCCCAGAGGATCGAATTCAAGATCCTCATCCTCACCTACAAGGCCATTCACGGCCTTGCTCCCTCCTACCTCTCCGACCTACTATCCCCCTACCTACCTGCCCGTACCCTCCGTTCCTCTGGCTCCGGTCTGCTCCACATCCCCCACCCCAACCGCCCTACCATCGGTGGTCGGGCCTTCAGCCTCTCAGCCCCTAGGCTCTGGAACTCTATCCCCCAGTGCCTTCGCCGCCTCCTCCCTTTCCTCCTTCAAGGCCGGTCTCAAGACCTTTTCTTCAACCGTGCCTTCAGCTCCCCTCTCGACTCTCTACCTCCTCCTCGCTCCCTCCCTTCACTCTCTCACCCAGACCATTTCCCCCCTCCTCACTCCCTCCCTTCCCTCACCCTGACCATTTCCCCCCTGCTCGGGTCCGACCAAACTGTCCAGCGCCTTGGGACATCCTCCCGACGTGAAAGGCGCTCTATAAATGCAATCTTGTTGTCGTTGTTGTTGTTGTCCAGTGCCTCGGGATGAACTGCTGAGGAGAAAGGTGTTGTACAAGTGTAAATTTGTTGTTGCTGTTGTGAATTTGTATTGTGCTATAAATCATGAGTTATATCAATGAGGTGACTCGATTCCACAGCTGGATCCTTGAATCTAAGGGTAAGGAAGTGATGAGGACTCTGTGTCAGACATTGGGTAGCACACAGCAGCAATCTAACTAAAATGAGAACAAGAATCTTGTGTTTGATATGAACAAAACGCAAAATACTACGATGCTGGAAATCTGAAAACCTAAACAGAAGTCGCTGGGAACACACTGCAGGTCAGGCAGCATCTATGGAGAAAGGAAAGTGAGTCGATGTTTTGGTTTCATGAACGTTCATCAGTTCCGATATAGGGCTATTGCAGTGATTGAGAGGATACAAAAGAGGGTAGTTATAATAATTGATGGGATGGAGTGACTCGTCTATTTACACAATTGTGTAAACTGGGCATGTTCACATTAGAAAAGACAAGGTTGGGAGAGAAAAACACCACCAATAAATTACATTTACACAGTGCCTTTCACATCAGGAGGATGTTCCAAGGAGCTGAACATCAAGGATCCACACTCAAGCTGGTGGTTGGGATCAGGAGGGATGGAGGTTGGGGAGGGTAGGCATAGGAGGGTGACCAAAGGCACGGTCGAAGAAGAGGTTCTTGAGATGGATATTGAAAGAGGGATTGTAGGATGGAGTTCCAGATGGTGGGAGCAGAAAGGTTAAAGGCCTGCCCGCCAATGGTGGGGCAACAAGGCAGGGGATGTGAAGCAGACATGAACCCACTGAGCAGAGGGAGTGAACAGGTTGCAGAGGTTAGGAGGTCACAGAGGTAGGGAGGAGCAAGGCTGTGGAGGGCTTTGAAGGTGAGGTCAAGGATCTTGAACTGTATCCTCTGTGTGATGGAAAGCCAGTGGAGCCGAGCTAGGATGGCGGTGTCAAGTTGCATATCCTGGTGTGGGAGAAGACACGAGCTGCAGAGTTCTGCATGATCTGTACCCTACAGAGGGAGGAGTTGGGGAGGCCGACAATAGTTTGCGTATTCAATCTGGATGCGATGAATACGTGTATGGGGGTCTCGGCAGCCTGGGGTGAGAGACAAGGCAGAGCCAGGTGATGTTGTGGAGGTGCGGAAAGGCAGAGCAGGTCATGGATAGGATGTGTGGGATATAAATGTGTTTGTTAAGATTCTAAAGGGACTAAAGAGACTGGATAATGTATCATGATACACGGTTTTATCTTGTCTAGAACAGTAGAAAGCAAAGGATACAGCCTGCGATTGAATTCACAGGATAAACTCTAAAGTGGAGTGAATCTACTTATAATACTAATAATCCTTCCATTTGATAGAGCAAATTACGCACAGCAGTGTCCCACCAACAGTCATGGATTGAGTGACCAGTTTATTATATTTTTTGAAGGAATTATTACCCTTGGAAGAGAGATCTGCCTATTCGCTAACAACCGGATAAACAGAGGCATGTTTATAGGCACACTAAAGCTTTGTCGCGACTCCGCCCATTCCCTTACCTCCTTCAATGAAGGCTTTTCTCTTTAACCACGTCTTCGATCATCTTCGCCCACCCCCCATGATTACCCCCTTGGCTCACCCCACCCGAATCTAACCCCCAGCTCTTGTGCCAACCCTCCGCTGCTTTGGGACATCCTTCCGACTTGAAAGGCAGGCGATGGGTGAATCTAAAGCTGCAGTTGAGTCTTTGTGTGTCAGACACCTCGCTGACAAAAAAGGTATATACTGAGTCAAGTGCTCGGATGACCCAGAGCTCTCAGCGCTCCTCAGCCAAACCCTGAAGTCCTGCCAAGGAACCGGTTTGCATAAACCTGCCTTCTCTCTCAGTGACAGCCTAGAATTTGCCAAATGACATTGTAACCACACCCACACAGGGAGATTACCACATAACCCAAACTCCCCCACACTTCACAGCAGACCAGAAGCTGCACACAGACGGGAAGGGAGGTGTGAGCAGGAGGATGGACTACACAAGATACAGTAGTCAGTCGCCCCTCTCACAGCGTCTCGCAATTGTCAGATCCCTGTGCTCTCCACAGGACCTTACACGTGTTTTCAGTGAACTGAAGCTGATGGATCATGTGGAGGTGCAACACTCAGAACTGAGCTCAGCTGAACTGGACCCGTCCTTTTTGAGGAAATGCGCGATGTGGAGGGGATGGCGATCTGTGGAGCGGTGCATCTGTTTGGGGATCCTATGCTTTGGCCTCAGAGACCTGGGGTACCACTGGCTGTCTGTGGGCTGTTGTGGACTTACATACCTGTGCTCTGACCTGTGCCTCACATGGGCTCTCGATCGACAGAAGCGTTTGGATGAGGCAGAAGTCCAACACTCCGGAGTGAATTCTGCTCAGTGGGAGAGATCCCCTCTCCCGCAGCGCTGGATGTGGAGAGGATGGCGATGTTTGAAAATTGTGGGGAGATACATCTGCTTAGGGATCGTGTGGCTTCGACTCACGGGTCTGGGGTACCTCTGGGTGTGTGTGGGCTGTGGTGGACTGACATATCTGCTTCTTAAGAAAACAGTTCGAAACTTCCTGGGCTTCAGGGACTACAAAACCCTGTATGTGTTCCACCACTCAGTTCTCCAGGGACGGATGAATTTGACGGATGTCTATGATTCCCTCTACGACAATGTCCTGAAGAGCACATCAAACAAAGCCGGTAGGTGCAATGCACATCTGTGTGTGTCCTCACTGCTCCATATCCATTAACAGCAATAGTTTGCCTTTACTCAGAACCTGTCAATCGGGGTAGTGTCTTGGAGTGTTTACCAGTGTTAGTTGTGTTAGTATCTGACCATAGGGTTCTGCTTTATGTTGTTAGCCTGGCTCAGTGGTAGCGCTCTCGCCTCCAAGTCAGAAGGTTGTGGGTTCAAGTCTTGTGTCTGAACTTGGAATCATAGTGCAAACTGATGACCCAGTGCAGCGCTGGGGGTGGATGTTCGATTGCCAAAGGTGCCATCCTTCAGACCAGACATGAAAACAAGGTCCCGTCTGTGCTGTTCATGTGGAGGGGATGGCGATCTGTGGAGCGGTGCATCTGTTTGGGGATCCTATGCTTTGGCCCATGAACATTCCACGACCATTTGATATTCAAAAAGCGAAGGGAGTGTTTCTCTTTTCTTTGCCTCGGCCAAGAGATCCCAAATAAAGCCAGTCACTCACTTCACAGCTGTTTATGGGATATTGCTGTTCACAAAATTGGCTGCTGGATGACCAATAAAATATGCAGTCCTATACTATGTAGTACATCCTGTGAAAGCATTTCAGATGTCCACCTGATATGAGAAGCGTTGAAATAAATTCAAAGATTATTATTATTATTTGCAGGAAAAGAATCTATCATCTTCATTGTGGACGATGTGCAGGACGGCAAAACTTCACAGAACAACATCAAAGTTGAACAGCCAACCTTAAGCCAATGTTGCGAAAGTGTTTTTGTCTTCCAGAAAACTGAGAAAAATAGATGGAACCAACAGGAAGATCGCAGATTAAAGACATTTCTCCAAGCATACTTCAACACTGGTGAATTGACCAGCGTGGAATAAAGGCTAAAATAATCTTTCAATATGCTCCTGGTTGGCCTGTGATATAGGCAGCGAATACCAGAACCAATCTTATTATGATTTCAGTTTCTCTAAGAATGAACTTTGTTTATTTTATTATCAGAATAGCACCAGTGCCAGGGGACTGATAGGCAAATAAAGAGAATTTGTGGAGTCCTGTAGTTCAGTGGTTAGAGCAATCACCTCACAAGTGAGACTCTTGGGTTCGATTCCCGAAAGGGCAAAATGTTGGACACGTTTCCTAACTCCGCTTTCCTCTGTTTATCTAACAGTGAGTAGGAACCCGGTTGTCGTCGATTGGCTGATCGCATTTCCAGGAGTAATAACTCCCTTCAAGAATAATAATAATAAATTGGTCACTTCAATCTACAACTGTTTGTGGGACGCTGCTGTGCGCAATTGGCTACCGCGTTTTGCCCACAAAATATACAGTTAATTTACAGTATGTTCTGTGAAGCACTTTGAGAAGTCTTGAAGACTTGATAAGGTGCTATATCAAGTGCAAGGATTATTCTTATTACACAATAAAATCCCTTTATTTGCCAGCGAATACACCCTCACTACATTTTAAAATCCTGTGAAGCAATTTGAGATATTTGCGCAATGTGAAAAGTGCTGGTGCTAAAACAAGGATGGTAAAGTGAAGATATTCCAGTGGAGTTAATCTGGCTCTCCTCTCACTTTATACTCTGATCAATTGCTTCCATTGCTAATTGAGACGATGTTTTTGTACATAATGTCATTTTTAAATGTACAGATAATAAACCTCTTTAACATGAAACACAGTCTCATTCATGTCTACACATTTTCCTTATTCTTCTTGGTAGATTGCTGGCCACCTTCATCAATCATAGAATCTTCCTGCACAGAAGGATGCCATTCGGCCCATTCTGCTTGTATCAGCTCTATGAAAAAGCTGTCCAACTAGTAACTCTCATTGACCTGCAGTTTGTTTCCTTTTCAAACACCTCTCCAATTCCCTTTTGAAAGCCGCAATTGAATCTGCTTCCACCAACCTTTCAGGCAGGGCATTCCAGATGATAACAACTCTCTGGGTACAATAAATTCTTCCCATCTCCCCTCTAGTTCGTTTGCCAATTGTCTTAAATCTATGTCCTCCGGTTACTGACCCACAGTTTTTCCCTATATTGCTGTGACAAGCCAAATGCTGCATATTTACATGGTAACCACACGTTGCACGTTGCCCAAACACTGGCACACTTCACAACAGACAAGAAGCTGAACGTAGGCAGACAGGCAGTGGGCAGGAGAATGGACTGCAGAAGTTTTAAGTGGACCTCTCCTATTAATGCCTTCTTTGGCAA
The DNA here is from genome assembly GCF_018977255.1 of Callorhinchus milii. Lineage (NCBI taxonomy): Eukaryota > Metazoa > Chordata > Chondrichthyes > Chimaeriformes > Callorhinchidae > Callorhinchus > Callorhinchus milii. Next base: position 2,563,505 of record NW_024704771.1, read on the forward strand.
TTCTCAGTTCCTTGTGGACTCAGTGGATAGTTAAGTCTTTGAGATTCTGGGAGTGTGAAAGCTAGGGTGGAGTTTGACTGCAGAAGGGATGGGAACCTGCCCAAGTAATACAATACAATACAAAGTTTCATCTGTACAGCGCCTTTCGCATACTGGATAGTCAGGAATTTGGACCCGAGCTGGTGGAGGGTCTAAGGCAGGGAGGGTAGGAGGGTGGCCATTGGCTTGTTCAAAAAAGAGCGTTTTGAGACGTGCCTTGAAGGAGCAAGGAAGGGAGCGAGGCAAAGGGACTGTGTGATGGAGTTCGAAAGGGTGGTGGTAGAAAGGCTGTAAGCCTGACCGCCAATAGTGGAGCAGGGTGGAGGGCAATGTGGAGCAGTAGATAGCCTGCTGAGTGGAGGTAGTGGACAGATTGATATTGGGTCAGCAGTTTATAGAGGTAAAGAGGGACATGGCCATGGAAGGTCTTGAAGGCGTGGATGGTGATTTTGGACTCTATCCTCTGGGGGATGAGGAGTCAGTGGAGCCATTGGAGGGTGGGGTGATGGTATTACAGAGCCTGGTCCTTGGACAAATAAGGCTTTGTCGAAGCTCACAGGAGACAGTGTGTGGCAGCATAGGGAGGTCCTTCTACTCTGAGACAGCACAGGGGAAGCAAGTGGCCCCAGTTACATAGGCAGGAGGAGAATTGTCTGTTTAGAGTGGGGGTCTAAACAGTGCAGCCTGAGCTGGGCTGAGCTACAGAAGGTGAGCAGTTTATATGGAGGAGTGGTACAGGAGTTTAATACCAGCCAGGATCCTGTGTGTTGGATGATGGAAGAGGCCAGGAACTCTGGGGCCACTGGAAACCTCTTTAACCCCCAATTAATCCTCCATCAATACCTATTGATACGCATTGTGTTCTGCTTGACATTGGTCGGATACAAATGGAAATCTGACAATAAGTTCACTGATTGCTGGGTCCCTGTTAACTTCATCCAGTGCTTCACGGATACCCTCTGATAGTATAATGACATTTGCAGTCATTTAGAAACATAGAAATATAGAAACAGGAGTAGGCCATCCAGCTCCTTGAGCCTGTTTTGCCATTCTATAGGATCATGGCTGATCAGTACATCAAGTCCAATTGGCGGCCCTTGCCCTGTGCTCCTTAATACCTTGACCTAACAAATATCTAGTCACCTCAGCTTTCAAGTTGTGAATGGATGCAGCATCTACTGCCTTTAACCCAACTGCTCAGCACTTTGGGATATCCTCCCAACGTGAAACGTGCTTTAAATATGCCATTTTATTGTTGTTGTGTTGGGGGTTCCAAATTTCCACTACCATTTGGGTGAAAAACTGCCTCTTAACTTCACTCGAAAAGACCTAGCTCTTATTTTATGATTATGCCCTCTTGTGCTGGATTTCATTACCACAGGAAATAGTTTCTCTCTATTTACAACTAGTTGCTGCTTAACTTAATGGGTGGAATTCAGTTACCTTGCTCGCACTACTAGCAGATTATGGGAAACCACTTTGTGCATTGAAAGCCTCTTTTATTGTTATTGAAGCTACCTTCTGAAGGAGCGACGATTGGTCTTGTTCCCGTCAGAGTCAAGTCAAAATTGAAACTCCAATTTGTGAAGCATTTTTCACAGGCTTTCACTTTTGGTCATCTTTCCAACCCCAGATTAAATGGAAACACTTGACTCTCTAGCACCTTGGGACATCCGACTGTCATGAAACATGCAATTTTGATATAAATCTGTTGTACCTGTTTTAAGTTTGTATTGTGTTTCATTGAAGCCAGACGATTGATGTAAATCTTGAGTTATATCAGTGATACAGTTCAAGATTCTGTTCCTCACCTTCAAAGCCCTCCATGGCCTTCCTGCTCCCTACCTCGGTGAAATCCTAACACCATACCAACCTATCTGCTCCCTCTATTCAGGGGGCTCAGGCCTGCCTCACGTCCCCAGCCTTGTGCGCTCCACCATTAGCGGTCGGGCCTTCAGCATCTCTGCCTCAACCTTGTTGTTGTTGTTGTTGTTGTTCTGGAACTCCAGCCCTCAGTCCCTCCATCTCGGTCCCTCCCTTGCTTCCTTCAAAACCTGTCTCAAGATTCTCCTCTTCAAGGAGAAGGATCCACAGGAGTAAGGGATAGACCCAGTAATGACAGAGATGAGGGCCACACCACCACCACCATGGGTCACAGAGTTTGGCGAAAGGTATCACCAGCTGGCGAGGCTTCAGTAAGAGGGAGTTGTCACCTGGAATGATCCAGGTGTCAGTGAAACAAAAATAAAAACATTACATTTGTAAAGCGCCTTTCATGTCAGGAGACGTCCAAAGTGCTGGACAGGGTTTTGGCTGGGGTTTGGGGTCGGGAAGGATTGAGGGCAGGTGGGGAAGCAGGAAGATTAAAAGCATGGTCGAAGAGAAGGTTCTTGAGATGGGTCTCGAAGGAGGCAAGAGAGGGGTTGAGGAAGAGCGACTGTGGGATGGGGTTCCAGAGGGTGGGGAAAGAGTGGCAGAAGGCCTGCTTGCTAATAGTGGGACAAGTGAGGTGGGGGACGCGAAGCAGTCTGGAGCCCGCTGAGCGGAGGGAGCGAGCAGGATCGTAAGGGGTTAGGAGTTCACAGAGAAAGGGGGGAGCAAGACCATGGAGGGTTTTGAAGGTGAGGACCAAGATCTTGAACTATTTCCTCTGTGTGATGAGAAGCCAGTAGAGTCGGACAAGGATGGCGGGTGATAGGGTCACGGAGCCTGGTGCATCAGAGGAAATGGGCTGCATTGCTCTGGATGATCTCAGCCTACGGAGGGAGGAGTTGAGGAGGCCGACAAGCAATCAGTTTGCATAGTCAAGCCTTATTATAATGAAAGCATTTGTGAGGGTTGTGAGACAGTGGTGGAGCTGGGTGATGTTGCAGAGGTGTGGGAATACAGAGCTGGTCATGGTGCAGATGTTGGGTAAGAAAGGATAGTTGAGGGTCAAACAAGATGCCAAGGTTCTGGAGTGGTTTAGTGAGATGGAGTGTGCAACCATGGATGGTGATGCTAAGGTGATGAAATGCTGTCAGGAGCCAATCAGGAGGGTCAACTGAAGGAAGTTAGCTCTCCTCCAGCAATTGATGTCTGACAGACATTCTGTCAGGACAGCAGTGGTCCTGGAGTCAAGGGTGGAGGCAGAGAGGTACAGTTGGCTGTCATCCACATACATGTGAAAATTGATCCAATGTCTGCGGCTGATGTGACCAAGAGGGAACATATAGATATTAAAGAGGAGGGAACCAAGGCCAGAATGCCACATGAAATAGTACGGGGGCTAGAGGAGAAACTGTTTGTGGAGATGAGGTGAAGGCAGTGTGAGAGGTACAATCTGAACCAGTCAAGGACATAGCCATGTAGTTTGATGTGAGACGAGAGGTGATGGATGAGAATAGATTGATCGACGGTGTCGAAGACAGCAGAGAGGTCAAGGAGGCAGACAGAGATGGACAGAATATCATTTGTCACTTTGACCAATGCTGTTTCTGTGCTGTGGGAGGCATGGAACCCCAATTGGAGGGATTTGTGAAGGGAGTGGCAGGTGAGGAAGGAGCGAAGCAAAAACTTGTTCCAGACCTTGGAGAAGGGAGGTTGGAGCTGGAGCAGAAGTTTGGGAGTTTCTGGGGTGGGAGGGGGAGATGGGGAGGTGGTAGCAGATGGAATGGCAGAGGCAGCAATGATAACTTATTCATCAACTAAGAGTTGGTGGACAGTGAAAGCTTAGTTAGGTGGTGAGCAGGTATTTTGAACAGTGGTGCAGAGTGGACAGAAAACAGAAGTTTACAGGATGCAAGTGGGGGTGGGGTGAGGATAGGGGGAGAAGATTGACAGGAAGGGTAGGAACATGAATGAGAGAGGAGAGCTTCACTCCCACGGGGTGGAACTGGTAGGGCTTCCTGTGAAAATGGAGGATGGGGCTGTCATGTTGGACAGCCCGACAGAGGATGCCCAGGCTGGAGCAAAGGGAGCACATGGGAGGGTCCAGGATTAAGTGAAGATATGGAGGGAGGTAGGAGAGGACTCAGTTGACTGAGTTGGAGTAACAAAGCGTGGGGAATTGCAGTGGGGGCATTGAGGGGTAGATCATTCAGGGGCTGCAGCCGAATGCGCATGTCGAGACTGGGTCAGTCATCAGCCCATCTGCAGGACGTTAGAGGATACGGAGCAGAGGGGGGACAGTAGGGATGGTGCTCATGGCTTTGTTGGACCACGTGGAGTCCTGTAGCTTTGTGGTTAGAGCACTCGCTTTGCAAGCAAGAGACCTGAGTTCAATTCCAGGCAGAGGGCCAAACCTTGGGCAAGTTTCCTTACTCCACACAGAGCCTAATAATAATCCCTCCAAAACCAAAAACAATAATAAAATGGTCATTTTCAATCTACGACTGTTTGTGGGACATTGCTGTGCGCAATTGGCTGCCGCGTTCGCCCAAATATACAGTCAATTCACTTTGCAGTGTGTTCTGTGAAGCGTTTTGGGACGTCCTCCCGACGTGAAAAGCGCTATATCAAATGCAAGGATTATTATTATTATTATTAAGAGCCAGTGAAGGAGGGTGGTATTGGACGAGGACAAAGGAGGAGAACAGGGAGGTAGTGAATAGAAAAGGCATCATTGAGACTGGGCTCCACATTAAAGAGGTTTATTATCTGTACATTTAGATAGTACATCATGTACAAAATAATAGACTTAATTAGCAATGGAGGCCATTGATCCGAGTGTAAAGTGGGCCGAGGAGCCAGTTTAATTCCATTATAATAGCATCACTTTATCATAGTTGTCACCTCATCACCTTGTTAGGATCAGGGCCTCATCTCACTGCACAAACATCATAGCAGCGTTTTGACAGAATTTCACTGTAAAGTGTTGAAAATTAAAGAGATTTGGTTACCTTTGGCTCACACATGGACCACAGGAGAATCTTTCTACAGTAAAATACGACTATTTGAGCTGATTCACCCAGAATAACAATGGAAATCAGTCACTGCTGGTATTCTGATAATAAAGGACATTGGAAAACAAAGCTGAGAAACTGAAATCAGAATAAGATTGCTTCTGTGTTCCCTGTCTGTCACAGGCCAAACATGAGCACATTGAGAGCTCTGTTTCGCCTTCACTCCACGCTGGCCACTTCAACAGGTTTGAAGTATATTTGGAGAAATGTCTTTAATCTGTCTTTTTCCTGTTGGTTCCATCCATTCTTCTCAGTTTCCTGGAAGATGAAAATCTCATTGCAAGATTGGCTTAAGGTTCGTTGTTCAACTTTGATATTATCCTGTGCTGTTTGGCCATCCTGCACATTGTCTACAATGAAGATGATAGATTCCCGACCTGTAATATAATAATAATCAAAGTGACATTGAAAAATAAAATCACAATAATCTGGCGTTTACAACTATATAGAGATAGAAAAGTAATCTCTATTATCATAAAACACAGCATTATTTAGTATTATTGATGTGGCTATCTCAAGTGATTGCAATGCAAGAAGTAAAGAACTAGAAAAGATAAGGAAATATATCGATCTACAATTGTACAGATATATGTGGCAATATAAAACAAACATAGTTCCAAACATTGGTGCAACTGGGAATGTTAATAAGACTATTCAGAAATGGCTTGACAAAGTACCTGGGAACAAAATATCAACCTCCTACAGAAGTAACTATTTTATTCCATAGAGGTTTGGCTGACCCATCACGAAAGCCACTAGAAACTACCTCTATGGAATTGTTTAAATTGTAATAATATAATAATAATCCTTAGATTTAGTATAATGCCTAAAGCCCTTACAAATAAAGTGTAGTGTGTGTGCTTTGTGGGCGAAGGTGGCAGCCAATTTTGCTCTCAGCAATATCCAATGAACAGCCGCGAAGTGAGGGACTGATTTTATTTCCGTGATTCTCCGTCAGGAAATTGGGAGAGAGAAACTCCCAGCTCTTTTGAAATAACATCAGGCTAAAACCCACAATCTTCTGACTCATAGGACAGCCAGGCACTGAGCCAGGCTAACATAAACGAGAATCATACTATCAGAGTATCACTATTACAAGTAATAAAATACAACTGATTCAAAACTCCACCTCCTCTATCTTCGTCCGTACAAAATCCTATATCTCAGTTGCACTGACTCCCAGTTGCTAACGTAATTGATTTGAAGATCAGTGCACTCAAACACAGATTCATAGATTCATAGAATGTTACGGCACAGAAGGAGGCCATTCGGCCCATCGAATCTGTGCCGGCTCTTTGACAGAGCGAGTCACTTTCACTAACCCCAGTCACCAGCCTTCTCCCCATAAACCTGCAAACCCGTCTTCCCTCCATCATGCTCTCAGCCACAATACCCCGAAAATCTCTCACCCCTTGCCTCAATACCCCCCACCGCTCCTTTTCCATCTTGAGATCACCTGAAGGCCTTCTTCTTCGGCCGTGTTTACAGTCACCCCTCCCTCCCCTACTTCTCCTCAGCTCAGTGTCAAACATTGTCACTGTTAAGTGCTCCAATATGCTTCCCCGGGTGAAAGAGTGCTGAGTAAATTAAAGCTTTTTGCATTTATAATCATAATCCATGCATTTGACATAGCACTTATCACAACTTCAAGATGTCGCAAACCGCCTCACAGAGTATACTGTAAACTGAATTCAACTGCATAGTTTGTGGCAGATACTCAGTAGCACATTGTTAAGGGAAATGCAGCTTTGAGCCACAGCAGTGAGGAACCCCTCAGATTGACATTGCACTTACCGACTTTCTGTGACATGTACATTAGAATATGGTCATACAAAGAATCAAAGACATCAGTGATATTCATTCTTCCTTGCCGATTTGAGTGGTGGAACACGTATAGCTTCTTGTGCCACAAACAGCCCAGGAATGAGATATACTTCCTGGCTTCTTGGATCATCCAGTTTTTAAGAGGAATGTATCTAATCCCGCAGCTGTACAGCCAGTGGAATCTGAAGCATATGCATTGCTCCATGAATCTCACATACCACCAGATACACTGTACAATACAATCCAACCAACACCACATCCAGAACTGCAACAAACACCACGGCTCTAATTCAGCTGAACTGAGTCCTGAGTATTTCACCTCCACATGATTGATCAACTTCAATTGATCGAGAACATGTGTAAGGTCTTGTTGAGAGCACAGGGATCTGACAATTATCGAGGAAGGCATTGGGAGGAGAGGTTCAGCTAAACCTCTACAGTCAATTCACCTCCTCCTCAGTGTTCAGCTTCTTGTCTGTTGTGAAGTGTGGAGAGTTTGGATTATATGATATCTCCCTGCTGTGTGGGTGTGGTTACAATGTGAGTAGGCAGTTTATAGGTTGTCTCTGAAAGAGAAGGCTGATGTATGTAAAACGTTTCCTTATTTGGTGCTAATTTAAAAAATAATGGGTCACTTAATCAGCCAGTGAAATCAGGAAGCATTTTTTCACACTCAAAGACAAGCGTGGTGGGTCAATCCGTACCCTCAAGAGTGCGGTTGATAGATATTTGGTAGGTCAAAGTATTAAGAGATATGAGAAAAAGCAGGTAATTAGAATTTAAAGGATTTGTTAAGGTACAGATCAGCCCCGGTCTAATTAAATAGTGGAACAGGCTCGAACGGCTGAATGGCCCCTCCTGTTCCTATGTTCCTATGACTGTTTGTGGGACGCTGCTGTGCACCATCAGCTGTCTCGTTTCTCCCACAAAATATACAGTCAATTCACTTCACAGTATATTCTGTGAAGCGCTTTGAAACGTCTCGATCCACCAATCACCTAACAACCAGGTTCCTACTTACTACTACGTAAACGGTATGGAAACTTACCCAATGTTTCGCCTGGGGGGAATCAAACCCAGGTCCCTTGCTTGTGAGGCAAGTACTCCAACCACTGAGCGACAGGACTCTTTGTGGAGTGGGATGGGGCCAACGTCATTTTTCATCTGAACTACTTCACTTGGTCTGTAATTTAGCTCTCCATTTCTCTTACTTTATTCACTCTCAGACTTCTCCCCCTCTCTTTGCTCTCAAACTCTCTTCCCAACCATGCCCCTCACAGGCTCCATTAACCCAGGAATGGACCGGCTACCTGAGAAATCAGGTAATTTTCCGAGACACTCCTACCTCTCTTCCACGAGTGGTTCCTGAGAGATCCTGTGAATGGCTCTCTATATATACATGCTGCAACAGATGATAAGCATCGGGATAAATTTACAGTAGCCCTTGGGAGCCAAAAGTGACCCCTCAAATTGGGGCAACCATTTTACCTGACAATCCCAAACCCTTTTAGGGAGTCAATCCAGTCCGCTGCTGCTTGAGCCTAACACCCCGCTCCACCCGGCTCCACTAACTCCCCATTCATTAGCGAATTGAGTTCAAGATCCCTGCTTCCGATAATCAGGAAGCCAACACAAGCTCAGTCAGAAAAAGATAAAAGAACAATTTTCCCCACGCGGATCAGAGTAGAGCCTCTTTATTAACATTCCAATCATTCAACCTGTTAGGAAACTCTACTGGCCGGAGAATCAAATAATGTTAAGTATATCAGTTAATGATTATATATTGCTCCATAATCATTAGTCTTAGACATAGAATAGTATATAAAATCCTCTTGCTGGAATAAACTATTTCTAAGTGCAGTTTTTCTTGTGCTCATACTGTTGTGTCTGAACTCCAGCCGCTCAATCAAACCAAGTTGGTTTAACTTTGTTAGGACAAATTCTTTTGATGATGCTATCAGCGCAGCTCACTTCAAAATGATTTCCAGAATCCGTGTGTCTGTTTCCGTGTTCCTCTCTGTTGCTTTCTTGTAATAATTCTTTACTGGAAATGTATCAGTGCAGTGGAAGTTTCCAAAAAAGCCCCTGAGTGTATCAAGGTTCTCTTCCATCTTCTCAGCCATCATCAGAACAATTATAGGATAGATCCCTGTAAAATGAGAGAGAGAGAGTTTTTCAATTAGGACACATTGATATTCAACATCTATTCCTCATGCAGGCTGACAATATCACACGAATCCGCTGCCTCTCGTCTCAGCACGCGCATCTTGGCTGCCGCCCCTGACCTGACCTGGCCCTCCCTCAAAATGCCCCTCTCCCTGAAACTCTCCCGCTCTGTCCTGCTCTCTCTCCACCCTCCCTACCTCTGCTTGAACCCCCCACTGTCTCCCTCTGCTCCAGCCTGGGAATCCTCTGCCGGGCTCATTGTAGCTTTCAGCACTGTCTGTCCAGCAGCAGCCAGACCGACTGCCCCATTCCCCACTACCTCCGCAAGCCACCCCAGACCCTGACCCCGGGGGCTAACCTCTGCTCCCTCATCTGCATGCCCACCCTCCCTGCCAACCAACCTACTATCCCCTCCCATCCCATATATCTCCCTGCCAACTGTCCACTCTGCATTGGCCTTCAAAACATCTTTTGGAGAAAAATCCGCCACCTCTCATCTCAGTGTGCACATCTTGGCTGCTGTCCCCGACCCGACCTGGCCCTGCCTCAAAATGCCCCCCTCCCTGAAACTCTCCCGCTCTGTCCAGCTCTGTCTCCACCCTCCCCGCCTCCTGTCTAACTTGACCCTACCCCCCGCCCCCATTGCTTCCCTCTGCTCCAGCCTGGGAATCCTTTGCTAGGCTCATCGCGGCTCTTGGCGCCGGTTGTCCAGCAGCAGCCACACCGACTGCCTCATTCCCTGCTACGGCCGCAAGCCACCCCGGACCCAGACCCCAGGCGGTAACCTCTGCTGCCTCATCCACATCCCCACCCTACCTGCCAACCAATCCACTACCCCTTCCCATCGCACACATCCCCCTGCCAACCGTTCACTCTGCATTGGCCTTCAAAACATTCGCTCCATCTGCAGCAAGACCCTGGCCGTCAGTGAACTCATGTCCAATGAGAACATTGACATTATGGCCCTCACGGAAACCTGGATCACCTCAGATGACACCTTCCCCCTCACAGACCCCACACCACCTGGCTACACCTACCACCATGCCCTAACTATCGTGATGGTGGTGTGACCCTCATATCCAGGGCATCACTTGCCCTATCCCGCTACTCAACCGGCTCATCCCCCTCTTTCAAACACCGTAAACTCTACCGTCCCTCCCATCTCTCACTAAAAAAAGAAACTAATTTACCACCTCCCAAAATCCTCCCCCACCTTCATCTCTGACATCTCCGCCCTTCTAGCTTCCATCTGTCTCTTCTCCGACTGCCTCATCATCCTAGGCCACTTCAACTTCCACTTCACTCCCTCTTGCTCCACCTCCTCAGACTTCTCCTCTCTCCTCTCCTCTCTCAACCTTTCCCTCCACATCCATTCTGCTACACACGTTCATGACCACCATCGCCACCTGGTGATCACCCGGGGCCTCAGGGTCTCGGATATCACTGTCACCGACAAGGTCATCTCTGACCACCGAATGGTCAGAGTGGTTCATCCCCTCATCTCCTATGTCCCTCTCTCAACTGCCTCAAAACTTACCACCATCTTCTTCTGCCTGTGGAAGAAGATCTCCCCGCAATCCCTCTCCACTGCTCCAGAGTCCTCTAAATTCCTCCCCCTCTGGCGCACCTCCCACACCAACCCATCCTCTGTATTTACTCTCCTCCACAGCACCCTCTCCACCTCACTCAATGCTCTTGCCCCCCCTTACCTCCTGAACTTTCTCCTATTCCTGATCCTCGCTGTGGTTCACCGGCCACCTCTGCACACTTAAGGGCCAGGTGCAGGTGGCCGAACGCACTTGGCTCAAATCCGACCTAACGGTCCACCTATACATCTGGCTGGACCTCATCATAAACTACCGCTCCACTCTCGCTTCGGCCAAATCTTCCTTCTATTCCAGGTTAATCCTGGAGACGAAAGGCAACCCCAGGCTTCTGTTCTCCACCACTAACCGGCTCCTCCACCCTCCCCGCCACGCCTCGCAGATTCTTGCCTCTGACTCTCACTGCGAGGAAATGCTTGACTTCCTCGAGTCCAAAATCAAGGGTATCCACTCAGCTGCCACTGCCCTCCCAACTTCCACTCCCTCCCTACAACCCACACCTATCCCTCCTTCCCACTTCGAAGCTGTCTCCCCCTCCTCTATCATCACAACTTCCATGAAGCTTACCGACTGCTCACTGGACCCCATCCCCACCCATCACCCTAAATCCCAGCTCCACCTCCTTGCCCCACTACTCGCCGACATCATCAACCTCTCCCTATCATCTGGCACTGTTCCCCCCTCAAAACAGCCATTATCACCCCCACCTTGAAGAAACCTTCCCTTGACCCATCACAGGTATCCAGCTGCCAGCCCACCTCCAACCTCCCCTATCTGTCTAAGATCCGTTGCCTCCCAACTCCCACTCCCTCCATGAGCCCCACAAAAGCTGCTCTGGTCAAGGTCACAATTGGCATCCTGACCATATGTGACCAGGGCTCCCTCTGCCTCCTCGTCCTCCTCGACCACTCCACCGCCCTTGACACTGTGGACCATTCAATCCACCTCTACCACCTCTCCTTCCACCTGAACATTAAGGTTCTGTCCTTGACCGGTTCGGGTCCTACCTTTCACACCACCTCCACTTCATCTCAGCAAATGGCTTCTCTTCCGGCCCTCGCACCGTCTCGTGCGGCGTTCCTCAGGGCTCTCTCCGCGGTCCCCTCCTCTTCACCCTCTACATGCTCCCCCTTGTCCCTGCGTACATCATCCGCAGATGTGGGGTAAATTTCCACATGTATGTGGATGAAACCGAACTCTATCTCTCTGTCTCCGCCCTGAACTCCAGGACTAACTGGGGTCCTGACTGACTGCCTGTCCGACATCAAGTCCTGGACGAGAGACAACTTTTTCCAACTCAACGTCAGCAAGACCGAGGCCCTCCTGATTGGCTCGCGCCAGCGCCTCCGCACCTCAGGAGCTGGCATCATCAGCCTCCGCGGCTGCACAGTCAATCTCACAAAGCCAGTCAGGAACCTGAGTGTCTTGTTTGATCCTGAAATGTCCTTTCTCTTCCACATCCGCACCATGACCTGCACTGCCTACCACCATCTCTGTAACATTGCCAGAGTGAAGTCACTGAACAAAAAAAAATCTTGCATTTGATATAGCGCCTTATCACATTGAGATGTAATAAAGTGGATTTTTGTGGATTTTGTGGAATCCGTGGAGTCCTGTAGCTCAGTGATTAGAGCACTCGCCAAGCGAGAGAACTGGGTTTGATTCCCGAGCAGAGCGAGATGTTGGGCTAGTTTCCTTACTCCACACAGCAGTAAATAGGAACCCGGTTGTTAGTCGATTGGCGGATCGTTTGTCTGAGATAGTAATCCCTCAAAAAAAAGTGATAATCATTTGATCACTCAATCCACGACTGTTTGCGGGACACTTCTGTGAGCCAATTGGCTGTTGCGTTTTGCCCCAAAATATACAGTCAATTACAGTATATCTGTAAAGTTCTTTGAGACATCTCAAAGACGTGAAAAGCACTGTATCAAATGCAAGCATTATTATTATTATTATTTTGTTGGCAAAACTCGACATCCTTGTGCATGTCTCACACCCCACAAACAGCCGTGGAACGCGTGAAAACAATTTCTTTGTGGGATTAGTTCGCCAGGATATTGGGAGAACCTATTTTTTTTCCTGAATAGCATGTGGGATCTTTAAATCCCACCTGAAGTGGCAGACAGGATCATAGATTAAGTGTCATCCGAAGGACGGTAGCTCCAACAATATAAATCACCACCAGTACTACATTGGAGCAACAAAATAGATAATGTGATTCCAAGTCCCAACGTGGGGTTTGAACCAACAACAAATTACATCTGTATAGCGCATTTCACATCAGGACAACGTCCCATTCTAGCTCAGAAGTACATGTGAAAAGTAATAAATTACATATATTCTTTACTTTTACCCATTTGCATGTTACATTCATGTAATTCTCTCGCATTCAGTCAGATCCTTCAACCCTCGATTGTCGACAATTTCAACTTTACTGGTGGGGTCGTGGGCTTCAAGCCAATTACAGTCAGCTCTATCTCTTCCACGAGCTTCTCCTGTTAAGTTTTCATAATCGCTGTCTTTCGCGACACAGAGGCAGTTGTTAATAAACTTTGACTTCCCGTGTTCCAATTTGCCAAATAAGCGAATGCTGATCTTTTGGGGAATGTATCCCTCAGCATTTAGATATTTGTTTGGATCATACTCCGACAATATCTTCCTGAGATCTCCAATCTTTTTTGCATCCATCCTTCTCTCAGCTGTGAAGTGCACAAGACATAGAGCAGAAAGAATGTTTGTTGATTTTGTTCAGAGGGTGCAACAGAAAAAACCTTCAGGTCAAACACCCATTCATTATTCACCAACCACTGACAAATTCACATATATGATCTTTAAACGACAATAAATATGAAAGTTTACTGTGGGGCTTGAACTCATAACCTTGTGATTCAGAGGTGAGATCGTGAGACTCATTGACACATAGTCAAAAAGGTAGATGACATGTAAAAGCCTCTGTTACATGTCTTGGGAGGATAAGTTTGCAGGGAGAGAGCGGGGGAGTGGAATTGAATGAAAGCTCTTTTTAAAGAGTCAGCACAGACGCAAGTGCTGAATGACCTCCTTCTGTGCTGTATAATTCTATGATTCTATCATTCTATGAACAGCTATTCCTATGACCAGCTGTGAGACATGTCGACGTAATAGGCACTGGATCAGAACAAAGATTATTCATTACTATTATTTTTTTTGAAGGAATTATTACCTCTGGCAATTGGCTGCCGAGTTTCACCTACAAAGTATGCAGTAAATTCACTTTACGGAATGATTTGTGAAGCGTTTTGAGGCATCTAGGATGCAAGGATTATTATTAGTAGTAGTATAGTCACCATCTTTCTTACACTCACTTTGCGATGTCAAATAATGATTTTGACTATTCCCTTACGTATTATATAAAAATAAATATTACAGGAGAATCTTTTGTTTGTGTGGAGCCTTACCGCCAGCTCTTGGTGACAAGTGATAACTGCAGCTCGTGGTCTAACCCTGGTCAAAAAGCAAAATACTTTGGTTGCTGCAAATCTGAAATAAAAGCAGAAGTTGCTGGGAAAACCCACCAGGTCAGGTGGCAACTATGGAGAGAGGAAAATGAGTTAACGTTTCAGGTCTATCACCTATTGTCAGACCTGGGAAATGTTGGAGATTTTAACGAGTAGATTATTAAGAGCAGATTTTTAGCAGCAGATAATTGAAAGAAGATTATTGAAAGAAATGATTAAGAACAGATTATTACGATTCTTCCAACATTCCCTAATTCTGAAGAAAGGTCATAGACCTGACACATTAACTCATTTTCCTCTCTCCATAGATGCGGCCTAATCTGACCCTGATGTTGTTCAGATGGTCTCTCAGTGCAGTGACAGCGGTAAAGCTCAACACAAACCCCGATCTCTTTTAGTTTTGACATTTAGTTATTAATAATATGACAACAACAATTAAAACAAACGTCTTTTATAAAACGCCATTCACGTTGGGAGGATGTCCCAAGGTGCTGGATGGTGAATAATAATAATAATAAATATAACAGCGAATAAACTACTGATAATAATGTCATTCAGTTCAGAGTGCAGAATGTGGCAACTTCCCACAGTGAATTAATGTAAATAATGAATAATAAATAATCCTTGCATTTGCCATATCAGGTCTTCGAGGCGTCTCAAAGCGCTTCACACTGTAAAGTGTAGTGACTATGTTTGGTGAGTGAAACGTGGCAGCCAGTTGCGCACAGCAGTGTTCCAACAATCAGGGATTGAGTGACAATATTATTATTAGTCACAATTATTATTATTCTCTACATTTAGAATTATCAAACATTAACACATACATTAAACCAATCTGGTCATTATTACCCCCGGAAAGCAATCCACCAATCGATTAAGAAGCGGGTTCCTACTGACTGCTTGGTAAACAGAGGTGTGTATGGAGTAAGGAAACTTGTCTAAGATTTTGACCTGACCTGCCCGGGAATTGCACTCTGGTCCTCTCGCTTGAGAGGCAAGCGCTCTAACCACTGAGCTACAGGACTCCATGCAAACAGAGAGACACTTACACGCACAGACACATATACAGAGAGAGATATACACAAACATAGAGATACCCACACACACATACACACACAGACACCACACAGACTCTTTCTCTCGCGCTCTATACATTTCAGGAAAGGCAGAAAGGGATATCTGCTCCCTGTCATACACACACACAGACACACACACACACAGAGAGACACATACACACAGACACTCTCTCTGCTCCCTGTCTCTCACACACATGCATACATACACGTACAGACACACACACACAGACATACACACAAACTCTCTGCTCGCTGTCTCTCACATACACACACAGAGGCACACACACAGACATACACACAGAGACTCTCCGCTCCCTGTCTCTCACATACACACACAGAGACACACACACAGACATACACACAGACTCTTTCTCCGCTCCGTCTCTCACATACACACACAGAGACTCTTTCCGCTCCCTGTCTCTCACATACAAAGCATAAAATGTAATGACCATATTTTATAGGCAAAAACGGCAGCTAATTTGCACCCATCATTTGCCCACAAACAGCCAGGAAGTGAATGATCAATTTTATCTTGCGGATTGTCAACCAGGACATGGGGAGAGACAGAAAACTTCTCTCCTCTTTACGAATAGCACCATGTGTTCTTCAATATCCAACTAAATAGGCGCAGACAGCCTAATCTGAAGAATGGTGTTTCTGACAATCCAGTTCTCCCTCCAGCATTGTACTGCAACTGATAATCCTTGTATTTGATCACACTGTCGAGATGTCTCAAATTACTTCACAAGTTATAATAATAATCCTTACATTTGATCACGCAATATCTCAAATTACTTCACAAGTTATAATAATAATAGTCCTTGTATTTGATATTGCGCCTTATCACATCTTCGATAAGCCTCAAAGCGCTTCGCAGAATATACTGTAAAGCAAATTGACTGTATATTTTGTAAGTGGACCATGGCAGCCAGTTACACACAGTAATGTACTATAAACAGACGTGGAGTGAGCGACCAATTTTCTTTGGAGGATTGTTGGCCAAGAAATTGAGAGTCAGAAACTCCCGTCTCTTTTCGAATAATGTCTTGGCATCTTTACTGACCAACTGAACAGGCAGATGGGACCTCGACTGAACGTCTTATCTGAACGATGGTGTCTCTGACAATGCAAACACCCCCAGTGCTACACTGGAGTGTCAGCATAGACTATGTGATTCCGCGTCCCAATGTGGGGTTTGAACCCATAACCCGCTACCCCTGCGCCAGCTGATACACACTGACAGTACTGGAATATCAGCCTGGACTGTGAGCTCAAAGTCCTGACCTGGGGCTTGAACCCACAACCTCTTGATGCAGGGGAGAGAGACTGAACCAGTGATGCTTGGCTGGTACACATTGGTTCACGAGTCAATCATTAACTTCACATTGAAACATTCTGTGTTGTTTGTTGTGAAAACAACAGTTTCCTGTTCAGAGATGTCAGTCAGACTTTGACAGTGTGCCTGTTACCATCTTTGTTATTGTCTCTATTAACATCTGTGTCACCCTCTCTCTGTCACCATCTGTTACCCTCTCTGTCACGCTCTGTGGTATCCCCTCTGTCACTTGAGCCTTGGTGTCCCAACTCATGATCATGAGAGACGGGGAATGGAGGGAATTTGAAGGATCTGGTTTGTGGAATCTGTTACAAGGTTCAGATCTTTACACTCAAAGCCAAGAGTTGTGGTATTTCCGGAAGATATTACCTCAAACAGGATTCTGAGATTAGGAAAATTTGTTTTCAAGCACAGAGCTGTTGGAATACTGAATGCTCTGCTGGGAGCAGTGGTTCAGGCAGAATCCACGTTGGCCTTCAAGAGGGAACTAGACAAAACGCTTAAAAAGCAACAATTTGGATTTATATGGCACCTTTCATGTTGTGAGGATATCCCAAGGTGCTGGACATTTGAGGGATTGACCTGAGCTGGGGGTTGGAATCAAGAGGAGTGGAGGGCAAGGGGTTGGGGCTTTGGGATGGCTGGGGCAGTGATGGGGGGAAGATGAAAGAAGGTGCAGTTAAACAGGAAGGTCTTGAGATAGATCTTGAAGGAGATGAGGGACATGGCGAGACAGAGAGACTCCAGGATGGAGTACCAGAGAGTGGGGTAAAAATGCTACTTTTCTAGGCCCGACAGTCGATGGTGGGATGATCAGGGTAAGGTACATGAAGCAGGGCAACAACAACAACTTTATGATTATGCTTACGTTCATCTCCCACTCCCTCGCCCCTTGGCTCAGGGTCAGAATCCACCACAGTCAAGTGCTCCGGGATACTCCCTCTTGTGAAGGATGCTAGATAAAAGTCAACCCAGATCAATATATTCAGATGCAATGAGACAGTGGAACAAGAGAACATGGGTTAAGAATTGGAAACGGAAATTTCAGGACAGACATCAGGTTCCTTAATGAGAGGGTAACTAATGAATGGAACAGGTTACCAGGAAGTTAGGTTGAGGCCAGGACATTAGGAGTTATTAAAATGCAGCTTGATGCTGTGATTGTTGGCCATGGGGACAGGGGTCCTGGAACGATGAGATTGAAAAGGGCAGAAATTCTTTGTGTGAACTGATCTTATGAGGAACATCAACAATTATTATTTTATCCGACCTCCATACTCAAATTTTTTTTGAGTCCCACACTCCCACACTCTCCGGAGCTCCATACTGGAGTCACTTTGCCTTGATATTTCCCTCGCCTCCTTCAAGATGTATCTCAAGACCTTCCAGTTTGACTGTCCCCCACATAACATTGATTATTCACTTCCTGGTTGTTTGTGGGCAATTGCTGTTTGCAAATTAGCTGACGTGTTTGCCTATAAAATACAGACAGTACACTTTACAGTAATCCACTGCATGCACTGAATGGCATTATTGCTAGTGGTATTCACCATTATTGTTATTAATATTTACCATTCAGCACCTGTCCTCCTGACATAAAAGCTGCTTTATAAAATGAATTTGTTTCTGTTGTTGTTGTCATTATTAATAACTAAATGACAGAGCTAAAATAGATTGATGTTTGTGTGGAGCATTACTGCTTCTCCTGGCAGGAGCTGTCAATGCACTGAGAGGCAGTCAGAACAACATCAGCGTCAGATCATCAGTAGCAGTTATCGTTTGTCACCAATGGATGGCAGTAAGACTCCACACAAACAGCAGATGCTACTGTTATATTTACTTTTATTTCTTACCAGCTGTACCAGTTGCAGCTACCCTTGCAAACAAATGATCCAATGTGCAATATAGATGTCCGTGGTTCCACTCACAAACCTTTTAACATGCCATGAACACTTTGTGTACACCTTGAGCAAAACTGCAATACATATGTGATGAGCTTGTTTATAATAATAATAATCCTTGCATTTGATATAGCGCTTTTCACGTCGGGAGGATGTCCCAGAGCGCTTCACAGAACACACTGTAAAGTGAATTGACTGTATATTTGTGGGCGAACCCTGCAGCCAACGGTGCACAGGAGCGTCCCACAAACAGTCGTGGATTGAAAATGACCAATTTATTAATGTTTTTGGTTTTGGAGGGATTATTATTAGGCTCTGTGTGGAGTAAGGAAACTTGCCCGAGGTTTCACCCTCTGCCTGGAATTGAACTCAGGTCTCTCACTTGCAAAGTGAGTGCTCTAACCACTGAGCTACAGGACTCCACGTCATATATCCTATGTCATATCTCAACAACAAAAGTAGATCCCCCCAAACCCATAACACTCCCTCATTCAAGAACTTTCCGATATGAAATAAATCATGTCTCTACCTCAATCGGTTATTGTGTTATTGGTGGACACACAGACAAATATTTTATTGTTATTAATATAGTTGAGGAACTCCACAAGCCTAATAAAAAATCCCTCCAAAAGAAAATAAAAATAATAATAAAGGGAGGTCATTTTCATGCCACGTTTTGCCCACAAATACACGGTCAATTCACTTTACAGAATATTCTGTGAAGCGTTTTGAGACATCGAGAAGATGTGAAAAGCGCTATATGAATTGCAAGGATTATTTTTATACCAACCCAAAAATATGTCCTTGACACACTCCTTTGCAAGACCTTTCTGATGAGGAAAAAATTGATGAAGTGTGTAAATGTAAAAGTGTAAATGAAGTATGTAAGTCAATCGGTTATTCTGTTATTGATGGACAGATATACGTATGTGTGTGAACCCTCCAGCCTGTTCTGCCATTTTATAACATCACAGCTGATCTCTAACTAAAATCTAGTTAGTTTCCCTTTCACTTCACTTTCTGCTTAACTTTAAGATGTGAAATGCATTGAGATGTCTCGAAGATGTGATATCACGCTATGTCAAATGTAAGGATTATTATTATTGTTGTATTAGTGTTGGATTACACTGCACACAAATAACTGCTTCATTTGAACTTAGTGTGACAATCAATAATAGTTTGACATCATCACAAAACTTTCAGAGTGTTAGGAGATCTCAGAGATCTTCACAGGATTTACTGTACTGTCCTTCAGAGGAGATGATAAACCGCGGACTTGTTCAGGTGGACGTTAGAGAGCCCATGGCACTATTCAAATCGTAGGCCAAGAAGTAGGAACCATTGGCTAATTTCCCCCTCCTTGACTTTGGTAAATTCAGGCATCCCGGGCAGCCTTAGAAGAGAGCAGCAAACATACACGGAAGACGATTCGAACCAGTGAGCTAAGGTAGCGTACACTGCAGTTCTCTCCATTATACTATCAAGGCGGCCACATAGTAATGCTTGCATTTTATACAGTGCCATATCACATCTTAGTCTGTGCCAAAACGCTTCACTGAACATACTCTAAAGTGATTTGACTGTATATATATATGTATGTATATATTGTGGTCAATTGCATACAGCAGTGTCCTACTGTTGTGGATTGAGTGACTAATTTATATGTTTATTATTATTATTGTTTTTCAAGAATTGTTAATTGTTACTGGAAAAACCTTTTTAACTACCGACTAACAACCAGATTCCTGCTTGCTGCAAGGTAAACAGAGGTGTTTGTAGTGAGGAAACTTGCCTAAATATTCACCCTGCCGGGAGTTAAAGCCAGGTCTCTCTAACCAATGAGCTACAGGACTTTGCAGCGATCTTCAGGCAAGAGCACTTTCCTTCTGGCAACAGGTTAATTCTGTCGGAGCAGAGCTCTTGTGAGTTGGAGCAATTTACTTCCTTATTGTGGAATTCTGTTAGATATTGTGGCCTGTTAGACTCGGCTCACTATTCTAGAAATAATTGTAAAGATTTTGTTTGATAGGCATTGGAGCATGTCATTCATATAAGGCCAGACTCACATGTGGAATGTCACATATGCCTTTATCCCATGCCTTGCTGCGCAAAGAGCTTTCAGTTTCAGAGTGAGCCATTTTCCTGTATTCAATTAAAAGCAACAGCAGATGGATGTGTGGTGAACAATTTTTACCATAAACAGGAAGTCTGCAAACTGAAATTCTACACAGCAAATAGTGATTACCCTAACAGATAATAATAGTAAAAATAAAAATCCTTGCATTTGATGAAACATCTAATCACGTCTTCGCGACATCTCAAAGAGATTCAATGAATACACCTTACAGTGATTAGGCGTTATATCAAATGCAAGGAGTATTATTATTGTTGTTGTTAATAATCATTGGTGGCGGAACCATTGGTGGGAGTATACACACAAACCCCTCAACAAAAATGTTCATGGGGAATGCAGAAGTATGATTGTGTCTCCACTTTCTCCTGCAAAGTAAATAGCTTCCAAATTGGTTCAGCGTCAAGAGTGGGCTATCTCTGAGTCGGCTTGTTAGGTGTGAGTAGGTGTAGCCAGGTTATAAATGCCTCATTCCGTGTTCAGGTTGAATGGAGCCAAAAAGAATGGCTTCTGTCTTGACAACGTTCAGATACAGGAAGTTTGTACTCATTCAGGACTTGATGTCTGACAAACAAGCTGACAGGACACCAGTGGACTCTGGCTCGGAGTCACACTCTGCCTCTCTTGAGCTACTGCGAGATGGTGCCCCAATAATTGTGGAGCAGAGGAGATTATAACAATAATTATAAACCTGGCATTTGATACAGTGCCATTTTACATCTTCAAGATGTCTCAAAGCGCTTCACAGAATATAATGTAAAGTAAATTAACATTATTACAGTTATGGTATATATTGTGATCAAATCCTGGCAGCCAATTCTGCACAGCAGTGAGCCACAGACAGCAGCTATAAATACAAGGCTGATTTCACCATAATTGGACAATCTGAATATGATATTCTGAATATTTCTAATCCTTGTAGAATGCACCATTTTTATGACCACAAGCATTGTGACGCCAGATATTTTTCTTTAAAAGATACCCAGTTATTTGTTATAATTGCACACACATTAAAACACTGACTGAAGAGAATCATAGGTAGATTGGCAAAACAAAACACATACCTACAATTGATATCTTTCTTACCACAATGTGATGGGTGCGTGATGTGCCAGAGATGGAGGAAGGCAGGATGTGGGATTGGAAGGATAACTCGGAACAGAACTTCCAGGAAGCGTTTTGAAATATCTCGACGTTGTTATAAGATGCTATATCAAATGCAACAATTATTATTATTATTATTATTATTATTATTATCTTTCCCTCTCTCATTGACAGTGCATAAAACAACCTACTCTTTTCTCTTCACTTTCTCCGACTTCATCCTATGTGAAGAGCAAGTAGTTGTTGCTGTTAACTGATATCCTACTGGATGTCAAAAAATGTTATATTATGTTCCCAGATTGAGGATAAACCAGGAGACTGAAAGCAGGGAATCATTCACCGGAACCCAAGCTTAAGTGAGTCAGATCTTAAAGACTGGATATTGTTGTTTCTAATTTTCTAATGTTTGGAAGATGAGACCAAAAAAACATTTTGTCACGTTATCTTCCAATAAGCACCCCTTTTCAGTGAGAGAGAGTGAGAGCCTGGCTGTCAGATATTCTCATGATTAGTCCCTCTGAAAAGTACAGTCATTCACAGATTGCTGATTATTGTAACTTTACATCCTTTCTTGTAAATGAAAAAAAAATTGTGTCTTGTTTCACTGGGGATTGAGAATTGCTCAGCAGCGAGCAGGTGGTAAATGGAGAACTGTTCAGCCCAGTGGGAGAAGCTACATATGATGAGCTGTTATGTGATGAGTACAGTCTTCAATCCTGAGAAGGGAAGTTGTCACCACAGAGATATCACAGGGAACAAATGACTGTGCAAAGGTCTTTGAGACCAAGGAGGGAGAGAGGGAGACAGTCGCCTATGGAGGGCCTTGGTTTGTACCAGAGAGAGGGCACAGAAGGCCGAATCTGTACCATTTAAACCACAGGGAACAAATGACTAAATGGTACAGATTCGGCCTTCTGTGCCCTCTCTCTGGTACAAACCAGGGCCCTCCATAGGCGACTGTCTCCCTCTCTCCCTCCTTGGTCTCAAAGACCTTTGCACAGTCATTTGTTCCCTGTAATATCTCTGTGGTGACAACTTCCCTTCTCAGGATTGAAGACTGCTCATCACATAACAGCTCATCACATGTAGCTTCTCCCACTGGGCTGAACAGTTCTCCATTTACCAACTGCTCCCTGCTGAGCAATTCTCCATCCCCAGTGAAACAAGACACAATTTTTTTTTCATTTAGAAGAAAGGATGAAAGGGGACAGAGTCCCCGGATCTCTCTCACTCTCTATAGAGATTCAGGAAGCAGTCAGACCAGGGAACAAAGAGGCCTGAGCCCTAGGCCATGTGGGATGGTAGAGTGTAGAAAACAGGGAAAGGTTATAGTGAAAGCTTATATGGTTTCTGACTGGAAGTCAGGTGCATGCACTCCACCGAGAGTGTATAGAGAAAGCTTGTGTGGTGTGTTGCTTTTCGGGCTGTTTAGAATCTCCCTTAGTAAGAATGCCCCTGTGTCTCCATCTCTGTGATTGTGCGTGCAATGCCAATTAAGCTTGATGGGGCCCAGAGCTACTATAGTTTGGGCGGTCTGGTGATCCATTGAACACCAGCATTGCTTGCCAAGATCACCAGTGTCCTGATACTCATTTATTATCGCATTCAAATCCCTTCTCCCTGACAACCCGCTATCTCTCCGATCTCCTCACTCCCCAGTCCATCATCCAATGTCTCTGCTCGAATAGCCCTGGTGACCTGCTCGTCCCTTGCACCCTCCGCTCCTCTTTTGGAGGGTGTGCATTCAGCCACTACACTGTGAAACTCTGGAATATTCTACTCCAATACATCCACATTGCCCCTCTCTCCACTTTTTCAATTCCCACCTGAAAAGCTTTGTTTTTGACCATGCTTATGGTCACCTTCCCACCCAGTTACCCTCCAATTTGAAGTCAGGCTAAAACAATTCAGTGACTTAGGATGTCCTCCCAACATAAACGGCTGTTGTCAAATTTCATTTTGTTAATGCTGTTGTTAAGTGTTCTGAGATACTGCACTGTGTTGAGCGTGCTACATAAGTGCAAGTTGTTTTTGTTTGTACATTTACACTCAAATATGCCAATTCCCCACCTGTCGGCATTTCCAACTCTTCCCTCCAAAAGCTATAGATCATCCAGATCTCACCGCCACAGTACCCCCATAACTTGCCCGGCTCCACTGGCCCCCCCATTCCCTTGAGCATAGAGTAGCATTTTGTCAACAGTGGACAGGAAGCCAATGGAGAATTGTTCAGCCCATTGGGAGAAGCTATAGAAATCTTTCATGTAAATCTCTTATTAATGAAAATAATATTAATCATTATTGATTTGATATAGTGCCTTATCATGTATTCAACATATCTCAAAGCACTGTACAGAATAAACTGTCAAGTGAATTGACTATATGTTTGGTGGGTGAAACACGGCAGCTAATTGCACACATTATTGTCCCACAAAGAGTCATGTATTGAAGAAAACAACCTATTATTCACTTTTTTTGAAGGGATTAATAGCCCCAGAAAAATTATCCACGAATTGACTAAAATGTGAATTTCGAAATCAGGATTTTGAACTCACAGTCTAGGCTGACACTCCAGCACAGTATTGGGGTAGCGCTGCACTGTGGAGACGACTTGCTTTTGGTATGTTTTAATGTTTGCATGCATTAATATGCATATGTATAGAATAATAATAATTGATTACAATTTTGTCACTCTATTCACGATTCATTTTGGGACACAGCTGTGTGCACTGGCTTCACAGTTTCACCCACAAATTATTCAGTCACTACACTTTAGAGTGTATCCTATGAAGTACTTTGAAATATCTTGAAGAAGGCGTTACATGAAATGCAAGGATTATTATCATTGATGCTAATAATCATTGGTAACGGAATCAGGGGTGAGGCTATACCACTACCCCCTGAATCAAAATGTTTGTGGCGGAGGGCAGAAATATGTTTGCACCTCCCCTCCCTACTGTAAAATAAATAAAAAGACTGTTAATTCTGAGTTGGCTTAATGCAGTGCGAACATGTGGACCCAGGCTATAAACCCCTCGTACCGTGTTTACGTTGTTAGGAGCCAACATTTATGGCATCTGTCTTGAAAACATTCAGATGCAGGAAGTTTACACTCATTCAGTCCTTGATGCGTGTCAAAAATCTTACAAGTCATCAGTGGACTGCGAGTCATAGCTGGAGGAGAAGTAGATTTAGTTTTCATCCTCATATGTGTGGAAATTGACCCTGAGTCTATGAGTGACATCGCTGAGAGAGTGCTTGCTGCACTGGCTCTTTATCACAGAATAGGTCAACTTGAAGATTCTCACACAAGTCAAGAAATCCCTTCATGCCTGGTACCTCCTTAGCTCTCCAAGTTACATACACCTCACTCCAAGATCCGCTGCCTCTCCTCGGCTGGTTCGGACCTTCTGCTTGTCCCTCATCTGCTCCAATCCACCATGAAAGCCTGGTTTGATCCACTATGCCACCAAACTTTGGAACCCTCTCCCTCAATCTTTCCATTTTGCCCCCTCGCTCGCCTTTTTCAGATCACACCTGAAGCCCTTACACCTCGACTGTGCTTACAGTCCTCACTTCCTCTGGCTTGGAGTCAAGCTCAGCCTCTGTTAAGCTACTTTGAGATGCTGCCCCAATAATGGTGGAGCAGAGGAGATTATCACAATAATTATAATCCTTGCATTTGATACAGGGCCATTTTATATTTTCGAGATGTCTCAAAGAGCTTCACAGAATATATTATAAAGTGAACTGATGGTATATATTATGAGCAAAACCTGGCAGCCAACTGTGCACAGCAGTGTGCCACAAACAGCAGCTATAAATGCAAGGCTAAATTCACTGTAATTGGACAATCTAAATACGATATTTGAAATATTTCTTATTCTTGTTGAATGCAACATTGGCATTACCACAAGCATTGTGATGGTAACCTGGAAGATATTTTCCTCCACAATATACCAAGTTATTTGTTATCCTTGCACTCACATTAAAATGCTGACTGAATAGAATCATCGGTAGTTTGGCAAAATAAAAACATTACATGTAATAGATATCTTTCTTCCAGCAATTGTTCAATCCAAACCTTTTTTAACAGAATGTTAACATCAATAGCATTTTGCCACAGCCTCTGAATAGTTTTAACTCTGAAGAACTGAGCTAGGTAAATGAAGGCGGTGGTTGTGGAGTGGAATAGGTTGTGAGGAGATTGGAGAGGTAGGGAAGTTTCATGGGCGTATTGATTTGAAAGTGTGAGTGAGGATCATGAAATTCATCCTTTCTGCAATAGGGAACCAGTGGAACAAGGCAACGATGAGGGTGTGTGATGTGGGTGTGGAGTCTGGTATGGATGAGGACATGGCTTGCAGAGTTTTTATCATTGTTCCCTGTTTATCACTGGAAGAATTGCGGAAGGAGGTAGTTAAAACCATGAATGAGGATTTCATCAACATTTAAAGTAAAATGGGGTGGAGGTGGGCATTGTGGTGATTAAATATTATTCTTGCATTTGATATAGTGCTTTTCATGTCCTCGAGACATCTCAAAGCGCTTCACAGAATATACTGCAATGTTAAATGACTGTATATTTATGAATGAAACGTGACAGCCAATTCCACACAGCAGTATATCAAAAACAGTCATGGATTGCATCGACCAACTTATTATTTTTTTCTTGGGGATTATTATCAGTTGTGTGGAGTAAGGAACTTGCCCAGGGTTTTGCACTGCCAGGAATCAGGTCACTCGCTTGCAAGGCAAGTGATCTAACCACTGAGCTACAGGACTCCTATATACTAACAGGGCCCTCGCCAGTCTCCCCAGCTCCACTATTCAAAAAATGCAGCTCATTCAACTCTGCTACCCGTATACTTATCCGGACCAAACTCCCTACCCCGATCTCACCAGTTCTGGTCATGCTCCATGGCTCCCCATCACCGAACATATCGACTTCAAGATCCTCACACTCGTATTCAAATCCCTTCATTCCTCCCTATCGCTACGACCTTTTCACTCCGGAATCCACCTCCCAGTGCCTTCGCTTGACTGGCACCATTGTTTTGTTAATTATTTTTAATTATTTTTATTGATGGTGGAGCAAGGCTCTATGTGGGGTGGAAAAGGATAACTGCAGATTAAACCTGGGTAAAGGTTCAGTGATTCTGAGGGAGGCAGGGAAGTGTAAGGAGTTCAGAACCATCAGTGAGAAGATGTTAGTAGGAACCATTGCTTCCGTCTTGCACATGTCCAGGTGTAATAGTTCCTTAAAAATAATAACACATCGGTCACTTCAATCCATGACTGTTTGTGGGCCACTGCTGTGCACAGTTGGTTGTCGCTTTTCGTAGACAAAATATACAGTCAATTCACTTTACAATATATTCTATGAAGCGTGTTAAGATGTCTCAAAGATGTGATAAGGTGCTATATCAAATCCAAATATTATTGTTATTATTATTAATTGATCTGGAATGTATTATTATCTCTCCCTCTCTTGTTGACTGTGCCTAAAATTACCTACTCTTTTTCCCTCACTTTCTCTGACTTCATCCTAAGTGACGAACGGTACATTAAGCAAGCAGTTGTTGTTGCTAACAGATATATTCTAGATACCCACAAGTGTTAATGTTAATTTATGTTGCTAGATTGAGGGTAATCCAGGAGACTGAAAGCAGGGAATCATTTACGCCAACCCAAGCTCAAGTGAGTCAGATCCTAAAGTTGATGTTGATGTTTCTAATGTTCTGATGTTTGGAAGATCAGACCATGAACCTATTTCATCACATTATCTTCCGATTTGTACCCATTTTCAGTGAGAGCGTGAGATACTGGCTGTCAGATATTCTCAGGATGAGCTCCTTCTGAAAAGTACAGACATTCACAGATTTCTGATTGTTGTAATTTCACATCTTTTTTTGTAAATAAAAATACATTCTGTCTTGTTTCACTGGTGATTGAGAGGCGCTGTCAGCAGGGAGCAGGTGGTAAATGGAGAACTGTTCAACCCAGTGGGAGAAGCTACAGGAATCTGTTATGTGATGAGCACAGTTTTCAATCCTGAGAAGGGAAGTTGAAGTTGAAAATGACTGTTACAAATGACTGTGTATTTGAGAACAGAGTAGGAGGGAGGGGGAATGCAGGCTGGCTGCTTTGGAGGGCCATGGGTTGTACCAGAAGAAAGAGAGAGACAGGGTGTGAGGCAATTTGTTCCATGTCAAAAAGGACTGAGCTCTCATAGAGAGTGAGAGAGGTCTGGGAGCTCAGTCGTCTTTGACAGAAAGCAGCTGGGCCAGGGAACAAAGAGGCCTAGGCCATGTGAGATGGTAGAGTGCAGAGAACAGGGCAAAGGTTAGAGTGAAAGCTTGTGTTTGCTGACTGGCAAGTCAGGTGCATGCACTCCACCGAGACTGTACAGAGATAGCGAGTCTGGTATGCTGCTTTTGGGGCAACTGAGGTTCCTCCTCTGTAAGAATGCCCCTGTGTCTCCATCTCTGTTTGTGTGTGCAATGCCCAGCATTGCTCACCATGCTCACCAGTGTGCTGACATGCAGACATGCATTTACTATTGTATTCATTCGCTGACACCCCCGTACCTGTTCACCCTCCTCAATCCACAATCCACCACCCAGCACCTCCGCTCAACTGGCACCCGCCTTCTACTTGTTCCTCGCACCCTACGCTTCACCATTGGCATTTGTGCATTCAGCCTTTATGCAGAAAACTCAACCTAAATCCCTCAGCATTGTCCCCTCTCTCCCCTTTTCCAAATCCCACCTGAAAACCTTCCTTCTTTTCTGCACCCCCTCACCCCCTCCCCCAGTCAGCCTTCACCTCTATTTAGTGCTCTGATATATATCCAAGTTGCTGTTATTGATGTTACCACTAGGTTCAATTCCCTGCTTGTCAGCCATCCCAACTCTTCCCTCCACAGCTGTAGATCTTACATATCTCTGAAACTCATGTCCTCTCCCTCATCAGGCTCCATGACCCTATCACCTCCACACTTGTGCAACTCCAATAGTCCCCACTGCCCAGGGGATAGAGTTCAAAATCCTCAGCAGTGCCAACATTTTGTCAGCAGTGGGCAGGAAGAAAATGGAGAACTGTTCAGTTTGATGAGAGAAGCTCAGGATTCTGTCATGGGGTTGGATTTCACTTCTGTAAAGTGAAATTTGTCACCATAGAGATACCAGAGGTAACAAATGATTGTTCCAAAGGAAGGACTGAGAACTTGGAGGGATAGATGCAGCTACGGTATATTAAATGCAAATGCTTATGCATTGCAGATCCTTCAGCCAATTAGAGTCAAGTGGACAGGCAACGACGGTAAGTTGGTAGGGGCAAGAGAGGCATGTGGGTGCTCCTAGGACTGGCTTTGGTCCTCCCCAGGGATCAGGGTTTTCCCTTCTGTGCAGAGATTTGGAGTGGGGGACTGAGATGGGACCTCTCTTGCCGTCGCCAACCCTCGCCTATGTAAGAGGGTGAAATCCACAAATAAAATCTAGGAGAATGAACGCACAAGATCATCATCCTGATAGCTGTCACTTCATCCTCTTCTTTCCCAAGAGCTTACATGTTCGATCCTGAACAACAGATGTACTCGATGCATAATGTGTTGTAATCAGGGTCTATTACAAGTTACATGATTAGGCAACACGCATTTTACACAGCGATTTGTTGGGATCTGGAATGCATTGCCTTAAAGAGTGGTGGAAGCTGTTTCAATGAAAACTTTCAAGAGAAAAGTAGATTGATATCTGGGGGAGGACAAATTTGTAGGACTATGGGGAAAGAGTGGCAAAGTGGGATTAATTTTGACATCTCTTTCAAAGAGGTAACACAAACATGAGGGCCAAATTGCTTCCTTCTGTTTTGTATACTTCTATGATTCTATAACACACAAATGTAAGGATAGCATGAGGATTCTCTGACTGTTCTGCTCCATTCAGACCTCCCTCTTGACAGCTCTGCTCTTTGCTTTCTCCAAACGATTACTGGAAAATCTTCCTTGTATACTAAAACTATCCTAAACTTCTTTTTTACAGATCCCTGAGAACCTCCTGATCTGATTCCTATGAGGTGGCAAGTTATCAGTGTCAGCTTTTTGCCAAGGACTTATTTATCTTTCTCACTGAGCCTCCATAAATTCACATAATCCTCTAGGTGCCTTGTTTGAATGTTATGATCAACAAATGGATGATTTATTCCGCATAGCCTTTCTCTGTGCCTACTGTGGTTAACTGTTGCAGTGTCGATACATCTGACAGTAACCTACTCCAATCATTAGTCATTCTCAGGTTAATGAACAGCTTTGTGGTGTGTCCTCTTCTTCTCATGTCATGATGCATTCTAATGTATTAACCTGGGTTTACTTTTGTCATTCATATCAATCAATGTCCGTGCAAGGCTTGAACCGAGAAGATACACAATGCTAATAACAAAACAACTTGCATTTACACAGCACTCTTCATGTGGGTAGGCAACTTGGAGTACTTAAGAATGGCGGAAATTGATACCAAGTTGGGAAAATGGAGGAGGGGGATGTGACCATAGGCACAGTCTAAGAGAAAGGTCTTCGGTTGTGATCTGAAGATGGGGAATGAGAGCTAAATTGGAGGGATTGAGGCAGGAAGGGAACAGTGGACCTGCAGGAGGCTGGAGCCAGCAAACTGAAGGGTTGGGTAGTGAAGTGGGGTGTAAGCAGGTTGGAGAAGAAGGAAGGAGCCAGAATGTGAAGTAACTTAGTGATTTGTGGCAATGCTCAGCGGCCATTTTATTTTGTTCCAATCCAGAACCACTATCCTGGTGAATTGTCTGTCAACAACAAGAAAAATGACATTTGTATAGTGCCTTTCATGGCAGGATGACATCCAAGGCACAGGTCAGACATCAACATGAAGTCTTGGATTAGAGATTCCCACACTTGAATGTTGACAAGAACGTGGTTCTCCTGCTTGGCTCCTATCAGCACCTACTCACCTCCTCTGATAGCGTCATTATTCACGAATACACTCTACATCTCTGCAAGACAGTAGAATCTCGATTCTTGTTCAACCATCAACTGCCTTTTTAACCCGACATCCATCCCCCAAATCATTGACCACCCTCAACCCCAAATCATTGACTATCCCCAGCCTCAATTATTGGCAACTCTCAATCCCAATCATTGACCACTTTCATCAACACCAACTCGCATTTTTATAGCGTCCCGACGCTTGACAGTGGTGGAGTAGAATGCTGAACTGGGAGTGGATTGTAGGTACGGTCGAATAGGAAGGTCTTCAGGCACGACTGGAAGATGAGGAAGGAAGGGACCAGGTGGAGGGGCAGACAAAGAGTGTTCCTGAGTTTTGGGGCCCAATGATATGAAAGTGCGGCCATCAACGGTGGAACAGAGGCACGAGTGACGTGCATAACAACAAGAACAACAACAACAAGATTTCATTTATAGAGCGCCTTTCACGTCAGGAAGACGTCCTAAGGCGCTGGACAGTTGGGTCGGGACCCGAGCAGGGGGGAAATGGTCAGGGTGAGGGGAGGGAAGGGAGGGAGCGAGGAGGGGGTAGAGAGTCGAGAGGGGAGGTGAAGGCATGGTTGAAGAGAAGGCTGGAGCCAGTTGCGCAAGGCAAAGGCCTGTGGCGGATAATAATAATAATAATAATAATAATCCTTGCATTTGATATAGCGCTTTTCACGTCGGGAGGACGTCCCAAAGCGCTTCACAGAACACACTGTAAAGTGAATTGACTGTATATTTGTGGGCGAACCCAGCAGCCAACGGTGCACAGGAGCGTCCCACAAACAGTCGTAGATTGAAAATGACCAATTTATTATTGTTTTTGGTTTTGGAGGGATTATTATAGGCTCTGTGTGGAGTAAGGAAACTTGCCCAAGGTTTCACCCTCTGCCTGGAATTGAACTCAGGTCTCTCGCTTGCAAAGCGAGTGCTGAAACCACTGAGCTACAGGACTCCACAAAGCAGGTTGGAGAGGTAGGGAGGTGCCAGGGCATGAAGGGATTTGAAAATAAGTGTGAGTGTTGGGTTCAGGAAAACGGAAAGAATAAAACCCACTTATTCTATTCAGCCGACTTTTTATAAAGGACTCGAGAAAAGACGAACCAAAGACACTCAGCAATTTATGTTTTGAAAATGTCTTTACTTAACATGAAATACAAAGTTTGTTGGTTCAAATATCACAATACAACAGACAACTCAATAGCATAGACAAATCTCTATATCAAAGTAAATAAAATTATAAAAGTCTATAAATCATACAAATCTTGATTCTTTGATGGAGTCAGTTGATAAAAGTCACAAACAGCAAGCAAAAGTCTTTCAACTATCTCATCGTTAACATAACACTAATTAAAAGATGAATTTGTTGTGGTAAAATATCTTCAACAATCATAAACAAGTCATCTTGACATTTTTCTCATTACATCATCATTTTTAACTATTAATCAAATGGTGTCTAATCATCTTAAGCATTTCATAGCATTAAAATAATTAATTTGATTACATGCGTTAATGTATATTCACAATTACTGTTATGAAGCAGGATGGCAAAATGAGAATCTTGAAATTGATCAGATCGGCAGTAAGGAGTCAGTGGAGCCTGGCTAGAACTGGAGTGATGGGGGTACAGTGTTCAGAGTTATGGTGTCTCAGAGCATTGCTTTTGAGCGAACTATTTTGGACTCGCGTCCGTCATCTGTCAGCACTCCTCAGACTGTTAGCGAATCAATGTGAGTGACTCGGTTTTACAGTCGGTGCAGAAGTAAGGATAGAGAGACTCAATGAACTTGTGGGTGAATGTGTGGAGATGGATCATGTGGTCAGCATCGTACAGCGATAACTGACCACCCGGATAGTCCAGGTACACGCCCAGTGTCTGGGGTATTGTTTTCAAGGAGAGTGGGGTATGAGGTGTGGTTAGAGCTTCATACTTCCCTTTGTACAGCTCCACACCCCAACTCCAGTCTTAGGTCCTGGTGTGAATAAACTCTTCCTGGACACAGACTCTCGGGCCACCCCCACAATCCAGTATGTGTTGTTCCCCACCCCCACCCCCACCTCCCAGTAATGTTTCCCTGATGTGAAACCCACAAATCCTAGGACACTGTACAATTGATTGAACCTCTCTGGGGTGTCAGGAACCTGCTGCTCTTTGTCAGCGAATCTCACTTGGGTCCGGTCCTCAGACAGGATGAGGCAGGGATGGGCTGTGTTAGGATCCAGAGTCAGAGAAGCTGCAGATGAAACAGAGAATGAATGTTGACATGTTGTGTAATAAAGGTTCACATTATATCTCATTGGTTCATTCAGTGAGGTTTCAATTTCTGCTCTGTGTGTCTCAGGTTATATGCAGATAATGAGTAAATAATAATAATAATAATTATCCTTGCCTTATCATGTCTTTGAGACGTCTGAAACACTTCACAGAATACACTCTAACATAATTTGACTGTATACTTTGTGGGCAAAATGGGACAACCAATTGTGCAGCATTGTCCCACAAACAGTCGTGGATTGATTGGCCAAATTATTATTTTTTTTGAAGGAATCAATACCCCTGGAAAAGTGATTTGCCAATTGCCTAACATCCAGGTTCCTACTTACTGCTCAGTAAACAGAGGTGAGTGGAGTAAGGAAACTTGCTCATTGTCTTGCTTTGCTGGGAATCAAATGCAGGTCTCTCGTTTGCGAGATGTGTGCACGAACCACTGAGCCACAAGACTCCAGGTTACTGAATGTTTATGTCTCGGGGCTTGACCATGCTCACCGGACTGAGCTCCCAATAATTGTATTTAATATTCTCAGCAACACAGACAAATTTTTAAATAAAAATCTTTGATTTTGATATCACGCCTTTCACATTGTGAGGATGTCTCAAATCACTTCACAGGATTTTCTGTAAAATACAGGACTGTGTATTTCAAGACATCCAGTTTGTGCTCATTAAAGTCTCCCAAATAGCAATGAAATTGATAACCAACTTCATTTGGCCTGAACACCGGCAGGGCCTCCCTTCCCTTTAACATTTCTTTAATGTTGGTTTGGCAAACATGAGCTTGGTTTAACATCTTTATCTGAACGACGGCACCTCCAACAATGCCATACACGTCCAGTACTTTATTGATGTGTCAGCTTCAACTGTGAGAGTTGAAACACCAAACTTTGGGTTTGAACAAACAATTCCTTGACTCAGAGGCAACAGTTATACCAAATAAGTCACACTGATGAGATCACTGACCATCTTCACCTTCATTATCCTCACCTGATTACGGACAACACTCACTAAAATGATTAACCACCATCAACATTGACCAGCCGAGCACATCATTGACTACCCTCACCCCTGCAATGACACCCCCATCTTAGATCATCCTAGATCATCATCGACCACACTCACCACAACATATATACCCTTCTCTCCTCCACATACCTCTCTGAAGAATCGCCTCAATATTCTTTGTTGTCATCTCTCTCAGCTCCACAAATAACCTTTTCATGCTGTTAGATCCCATTTTCCAGAGCATTTTATGTAAGTTGTCATCCTCCCCATCACCTGTGCTACCATTCGCGGAATCTCCAGAGGTTACACTCTGGGTGAACATGGCTGAGGTGTTGAATTTGAAATGAACTGGCTGCCCATTGACATCTTTGGGACACGGTAACTCAGATTGGGTGATGGCCTCGAGAACAAGGAGGAAGCTGTTCATCTGCGAAGGTCACCAGCACACGGACATTCTCAGTAATATCTTTGCCAAATGTATCAAGAAATGAACTAAATTGACATTCCTGTTCAGATGTTAATTGCACTATGGAGGCTTGGACAACAAGGCACAAGGCATCGATCTGTGTTACACCCTTTGGGGAAGAAAGGAGATCTGTGATCTGATGAGAGAACTTATAACATCTGATGTATTCAGGGATGTGTTTATTTTGTGCTATGTCCTCAAATCTCGGTGTATCTACAATAGTTACTGAGAAAGGAATCTTGAATCCCTCTTGGTAATTGAGTTCATAGACAATGACTAAAGGTGATTCAGCCTCGGAGCTATTTGTTTCTTCCTCGGTCAGTTTGTAACGGAATGTGTCCTCCCATTCCACACCAAGGATGTAGTTGATCATGGCATCGATGAGGCTGGTTTTTCCAGATTCCCTTTCTCCAAGGAGCAAGATGGTCTTCACACTGTGTGTGGGTGAGTGGCTTCCAAAGCTGTATTTTATGATCTCTCTATTCTTGCCAAACTTCTGTATTCCTAACGGGAGCTTGTAAATAGTTTGGCTTCCGGTAATTAATGTACTTTCTATGAGAGGCCCTTGAGCCTGTGGCTTTGGTTTGTTGTCTGTTGTTATTGAGGCCAGGTAACTGGGTGCACTCTCCACCTGTCCACACACAGCAGACACCCTCAGTGTGTAGGATGTGCTGGGTTTCAGCCCCTTCAACCTGTAAAGAGCTTCACTGCCTTTACTGCCTTTTGTGCTGAGCTTTTCCCATGTGTCTGGCTCAGGGCTGGAGATGCTGCTCCTCGTTTCTCTATACTCCAACTTGTAGTGATCGATAGTGACCCCATGTCCAATCTGAGCAGGACTGTCCCAGGAGACTTCCACATCAAACCCCTCTAACTGGCACATTGAAACATTCTCAGGGGCACTTGTGGGCAGTGTAGTCACACGCACACTATCACTGGGTGGGCTGCATGCTGCTCTGTATTGGAACTGATACTCCTGGTAAGGAGATAAACCAGTTATGGTGCAAAAGTCTGATCCCACCTCTGTGTTTTGAGATTTCCATTCCTCCTCCTGGGCGCTGCGGTATTCCACCCAGTACTGTACAGTCTTGCAATTGCCAGGGTCTGGTGCCTGTAACCGCAGAGTTATGCTGTCATGTGTCATTCCACAAACAAAGGGAACTGCAGGCTTGAAGCAGCGGCTCACCAAAACTCCTCCTTCATACAGGTAAATGGAAGCTCCAACATGCTCCTCGTCTGGCTCAGATGCAACGATGAACTTCATGTTTTTGTCCAATTTGTTGGCTGTATAAAATCGTAGAAATAATTGTGCTCGCTCCCTCATCTCACGGGACACGGTCCCTGAATTAAACCATTGCTTCTGATCTGATGTTTGAAGCTGGGTTTGCCCATTGTTTTCACATTGAAGGTGGTTGGCCATTTCTAACAGATTTAAATCTTCCTGGTGCAGCGATGTGAATATGAAGCAGACCACATACTCTGTGTCCTGATCCTGTGTCTCCGAGACCAACTCATTGCATGATTTCACCATTTTTATGTTACTCATTTTTTTGAGATAACCACTGACCACAGACATTTCCTTGTTCTTGTCGTCCAGCCATTGAGTGAGTGATTGGCTTCTGAATGGTGATTGTTCCATGGTCTTCAGAATATCAACCAGTTTCCCTTCCTCCTCCCCACCTCCCCGAATAGATGGTACCACTCTGGCCAAGGCCTTCTGGAAACCCAGTTTGTACTCCTCGCACATTGATCTGAACCTCAGGATCTTTTGTTTGATCTCTGGAAATTGAACACTGACATGATCTTTCATCATATCATTGCACTTCATCTCAACCTCATTGATTTGCTCCAGTATGGCCTGTGAGCGATTGAGCAGATTTATACTGATATCACATACAAGCTTAGCTGCCGTTGAGTCCAACTGGTTGAGTGGGTATAGCCAGACTTTGACAGGCACCGCATGCTTTCCATCCTCCCCCAACAGTTTTGGCAGAGTTGAGTAAACATTCATTGCATCTTGGAATGTAGTGGGATTCTTCGGAAGAGCAAAATCGCCATAAAATGTGCAGGTCAATTTCTGGGTATTTGAATTTTCTGTCAACTTCAGGGAACCTTCACCCGCGATTCCAACATTCTTGATGGCCTCAATGACTCCATTCATAATGCCCTGAATATCTGTTAGGCTCTCTGAGGAAGTGACTTGTCTATCAAACACAAAGAATGCCTGAGCTCCGTACAGCACTGCTGTGACCACATGGGTTGCTGTGCCCTGATCAAACACGTAGGGGTATGACACATTCCCTCGCCCCAAGTGGTTCATTGTCAACTGCTTATACTTTGTTGTTGTGGAATACTGGAGGGTCACTCGAGCCTGTTCCTTAGATTTCTTTGTGTCGGTAAGGAACTTTGCAGAACCATCCACCTGAACCAATCCACTCAGCAAGCTTGCCTTCAATGTCCCCATCACCTTCAAGGCCTTGGCTTTGTCCTCAATGCAGTCTGACGCAATGATGTGAAACTCTGTGTTGTGCTTAGAATGCTCATACAGGTTATTATTCAATGTGTCCAAGTCCCACAGTGTGACCCCTGCAGAATAAGATCACTACTAATATTATCACAGGGTCTGGTAAATATACACAACAACGACTTGGATTTATATAGCGCCCTTCACACCAGATGCCGTCTATGTAAACTTAAATATAGTGTTTACAGGAAAATGGGTTTAAACTAAGTCTAGTTACAATATAGGATTTCACAGTGAAGGTAATTATGATGCATTCTTCCACACGCAGAGATATCGCATTCCATTCGGACACAGGAAATTTCCATGTGTATGAGGTATACAAATGTGGAATCCCAGTCTGATTTGAAAACTCTAAAGCATGACGATTGGTTTTAAGCTGACCAAGGAAAACTAAGCTGTATAAATTGTCAGTTAGATTACAGTTAGATATTTGTTTGGTTTTGGTCATCTACCACTTTGGGACAACCACTTGCATTTATATTGTTATTTTGGTTAACGTCTCTGGGTTCTTCACAAGGAGCGGTTAGACATTGAGTAAGGGAGGGGGCAGCAGGAGGAAGGTGGGCATAGTTCAAATATTTGAGGCGACACTTTAGAACAGAAACAGAGGGCTCGATAAGGATTGGTAGAGAGAAGGAGCTCCAGATGCTAGGGGTGTAGTGACTGATGGTTGGTAATGCAGAGAAGGGGATCCTATGTTTCACTCACAATATATATAGTTAATTCACTTTACAGTATATTCTGTGAAGCACTTTGAGATGTCTCAAGACGTGATAAGGCGCTATATCAAATGGAAGGATTATTACAATGTGTTCACACTAGTCTCCTGACACAATCTGTTTCCACTTCCAGGTAAGTATTTGGAAGTGTCTAAATCAAGAGCACTGTATTAGGCAGAGCACAAATTGGGAAGGGATGACATTACCTGGGATCAAAGAGTCTGAGCGACAGTCATACAACATCCCCAACTGGAATGGACGGCCCAAACATGCCAGCTCCATAGTCCTACTCCCTCCACTGGCCATCGTCACAATGGGCTGTAACTCAGACCTGCAGACATAGAAAAATAACTTACATTTTACAGATCATTTCATTGAAATATCTCACTAGTTTATTGATAATTACTGTCAAATGTGGAATAGTTGCACAACGCACAGAGATGCATGGCCTAACTGTGGGCAGGAAGATGGTGGCAATGCTCTCACACATTTCATGCTAAGCTGTGCTGCCCATTGAGGAGTTTGCAGATAGATCCTAGTAACTATCATCCATCTAGTGAGGACTCATACATCTTGCTGTATGTCAAATGATCAACTGGTAACTGTCCTCCTTGGTGAGGGAGGGAGGAAAGGGTAATTGAATCTTAATTGAGAGGAACATGTTTGACAAGGGAATGTCAGAATCAAGCCCGACATCTGTGATGGTCTCACTAATCAGGTTCCTGAGCCAGATGGCTCACAGTCACTATGCATCTCAGTCTGTCCCTATCTTTATATCACCCCAATACATCTCACTTTGTTACGGTCAGAACAGGAGTGTTGTTACGGTCTGGAATACACTTTCTGAAAGGATGATGGAAATAAATTCTACAACAACTTTCAAAGGAGAATTGGATAGGTACTGGAAACGGAATAAATTTGCAAGGATATGGAAAGTAGGACTGATTGTGGGAAAGATAGAGAGAGTTCACTCCATTCCATAAACAAGGAATTTTCCATATGTAGGTGATATGTGGAACTCTGTTTTGGTGACTCTTAAGCATGGTTTCCATGTTTGTCAGATACCTGATTGACCAAAAAAACAATCTGTCTCTTATTTTAAACAAACAATTTAGCATTAATCACCCAGAATGGGTCATGATTACTGAACTGGAACTGTATAATGCAACAGATCAATTGTTAATAATAACAATCTGACCACTTAGTAGAACATGGTGGAATGGGCTGACATGTGGCAGATGGATTTCAATGTGGGTAAGTGTGAGGTGATACACTTAGGTAGGAAAAATGATAGGAGGCAATATAGACTTGGTAGCTCAATCTTAAGCGGGGTGAACGTACAGAGAGATCTGGGCGTTGTAGTAAGCGAATCATTAAAGGTAGCGGGGCAGGTAGATAAGGCAGTAAAAAAGGCATTTGGTGTACTGAGCTTTACTAGTAGGGCATAGAGTATAAGAGTAGGGGTTATGGTTAATCTGTACAAAACACTGGTTAGGCCTCAGCTGGAGTACTGCGTCCTGTTCTGTGCACCTTACTTCACGAAGGACATTAAGGCACTGGAAAGGGTGCAGAGGAGATTCACGAGAATGATACCAGGAATGGGGAACCTTAGCTATGCGGACAGGCTGGAGAAGTTAGGACCTTTCCCATTAGAGCAGCGAAGGTTACGCGGGGACCTGATAGACATCTTCAAGATCATGAAAGGTTTTGACAGGCGAGATAGGGAAAAGCTGTTTCCGCTGGTAGGTTTCCTGTGGTCACAGTCTTAAGATATCTACCAAAAGAAGCAGAGGAGAGGTTAGAAGAAATGTTTTTACTCAGCGACTTGTTCGAATTTGGAATGATCTGCCTGAAAGGGCAGTGAAGTCCGATTCCATAACAGCTTTTAAGAGAGAACTGGATAGGTATCTGGGGAAGGCAGGTTTGCAGGGTTATGGGGAGAAAGCTGGTGATTGGGGTTAGTGAAAGTGACGCTCTGTCAAACAGCCGCACAGACTCGATGGGCCAAATGGCCTCCTTCTGTGCCGTAACATTTTATGAATCTATGAACATTTGTTTTTGCCCACAAAATATATAGTCAACTCAGTTTACAGTATATTTTGTGAAGGACTTTGAGACATTTCGAAGATCCAATAAGGCACTATATCAAATACAAGAATTATTAACACCTTTCACACCTGAAGGTTATCCTACAGTGCTTCACGGGATATAGTGTAAGTGTAGTAACTGTTATTTAGGTAAAGAGAGTAGTAACAACCCACAAACAGCAATCGTGTGAGTAAACAATTTTATTGGAGGCTTGTCGACGAGGACGCCAGGAGAGAGAAACTTATTACCCTTTTCGAATCTTTAATCTCTTTAGGTCCACTTGAACGAGCAGTTTAATATCTCAACAACAACAACAACAACAAGATTCCATTTATTGAGCGCCTTTCACGTCGGGAGGACGTCCCAATTGCTGTCCTTCTCATCCGAAAGACAGCAACTCTAACATTGTATTGCGCTGTATTGGACCATCCTCTTAAACAATGTGAGTTCCACGTCCCGATGTGGGACTTGAACCCACAACTTTCTGATTTAGAGTGCTACCCACTGAGCTAAGCTGACACAACAACAAATTACATTTGTATAGCCTCTTTCACATCAGCAGGATATCTTAAGATTTTGGAACACACCATTGGCTGGCCAACACATCCTCCAAAATAAACAAAAATGATCACCCCACTCCACGGCTGTTTGTGGTATATTGTTGTGCTCAGCTGAGCTTCATCTACAAAACACACAAGCAATCCTGCAAAGCTCTGAGATGTCTCAACGTTGTGATTAGGCACTATATTAGGCACTATATAGCTTTGGGACGTCCTCCCGACGTGAAAAGCGTATTTCAAATGCAAGGATTATTATTATTATTATTATTATTATTTTATGAAATCCAAGGATTATTGTAACAACCTTCACTTTAACTTCAATTCAATTGTATCCTGTAAGGAACTTTGCTTTGCTTAATTTCACATCAAATGCGCTGGATAAATATCAGTTATCTGCAACACTCATCCTTCTGAATCAAAAGGTTATGGCTTCAGGGTCCCATATAATATAAGCACCGTAGAGATTCCAAAATCAATGTTTCCTACCTTGGTAAAGAAAAGGCAGTACTCACGATGTATCTGTCTCTGATGTTCTCAGTGCTGCAATCAACTTCCAGGCTGTTGCTGAGTTTCTCTTCTGCCCTCACTTTAAATATCATTTATACAACAGAATGTAATTGGACTACAATGTTTAATGGGTTTGCCAAATTTCTGTTGCTGTTACTCTTCAATCATTGCAATAACTAAGTCAAACAGGAAGTTTGGGGGTTACATAAGTCACAAACAACTTGCACTTACATAGTGTCCTCCCATTTTAGGTGGGATTTGACAAAGGGGAGAGAGGGGTCAAGGCAGAGGGAGAGTGTTCCAGAGTTTCAGGGCACAGAAGCTGATAGAACATCGGCGGACATGGATTGGTACTGTAGGAAGCAAAGTAGATTTATGTGTCATCTGCGGAATGTCATCACCCCCATCTTGGAAAAACCTTCCCTGGATCCATCCCTCCTCTCCAGCTACCACCCCATCTCTAACCTCCCATTCCTCTCCAAGGTCCTGGAATGAGTCGTTGCGTTCCCAGCTCCACTCCTTTCTCTCTCGCCATTCTCTCTTTGAAACCCTCCAATCCGGCTTCTGCATTGCCACAGCATGGAAACAGCCCTGTTCAAAGTCACTAATGACCTTCTGAACATCTGTGATCAGGGCTCCCTCTGCCTCCTTGTCTTCCTCGACTTCTCTGCTGCCTTCGACATTGTCCACCACTCCATCCTCATACACTGCCTCTCCGCTTTACTCAATCTTCGCGGACCTGCCCTTGCCTGGTTCGATTCCTATCTCTCTCACAGTCTCCACTTTGTTGCCTCTAATGGTTTCTCCTCCAGCCCCGCACTGTCACATCTGGCGTCCCCCAGGACTCTGTCCTTGGCCCTCTCCTCTTTAATAGCTACATGTTTCCCCTTGGTGACATCATCCAAGACATGGGGTCAACTTCTATATGTATGCGAATGACACCCAACTCTATCTTTCTGCCTCCACCCTCAACTCCAGGATCACTGCTGTCCTGACAGACTGACGGTTGGACATCAAGTCCTGGATGAGGCAAATTTCCTGCAGTAAAATGTGAACAAGACCGAGGCCCTCCTGATTAGCTCACACCAGCGCCTCAGCACCTCAGGTTCTGGCAATATCAACCTCCATGGTTGCACACTACAACTCACCAAGCCAGTCAGGAACCTAGTTGTTTGTTCAACTGTCTTTTCTCCCCCACATCCAAGCCATGACCTGCTCTGCCTTCACTTATCTCCGTAACATCGCCCGCCTCCACCACTACCTCACCCCTCAGGCCGCTGAAACTCTTGTTCATGCTTTCATCGCCTCCAGGCTCGACTATGCAAATGCCCTGCTTAACGACCTTCCCAACTCCTCCCGCCACAGGCTGCAGATAATCCAGAACTCGGCAACCCGTGTCCTCTCCCACACCAAACTCCATGACCCCATCTCCCCTATTCTCGCCTGACTCCACTGACTCCCTATCCTTCAGAGGATCCAGTTCAAGATCCTGGTCCTCACCTACAAAGTCCTCCATGGCCTTGCCCCACCCTACCTCTGCGACCTCCTAAACCCCTACTAATCCACCCGTTCCCTCCGCTCAGCTGTCTCTGGCCTGCTCCACGTCCCCCGACCCACCCGCCTCATTGGTGGGAGAGCTTTCAGTCACTCTGACCCCAACCACTGGAATTCAATCCTCCAGTCACTCCGCCTCGCCCACTCATTGGCCTCCTTCAAGTCCAGCCTCAAGACCCTCCTCTTCGACCATGCCATCGGCCACCCCCTTTCCCCCCACCCCCTTTTCCCTCCCCTGACCCCAGTTCGGGTCTGAAATGCTGTACTCTGTCCAGTGCCTTGGGACGTCCTCCCGACTTGAAAGGTGCTATGTAATCTATGTAATCTTGTTGTTGTTGTTGTTGTGGAAGTTTACAATGTGTCTTCAGATTACTTCTCCCAGAGGGAGCATACTAGATAAGGTAAAGAAGAGGTCCAAGAATGGAGCTGTGGGGTAGCCAGGAGGTGACCGGGTCAGTGCGGGAGGAGAAACCATTTGCCGAGATGAAATAAAATTTCTTAAGTAGAAAGGCAATGAGTTGCATTTATATTGCATCCTTCACAAAGGATAAGCAGTGATGTCCCCATTGTAAGTGTTAACTGCTGAGGCTTAAAAATCCAACACCATAGACTCTTGTCAGATAATGCGATGAGCAAAATAGAAAACGGAATTAAATTAAAATCCAGGTATTTCAACAGAACCTGGTGTGATTGAGGAAATGGCCTGCAGGGCTGGAACTTATGGAGGGTGGAGCAGGAGAAACTAGAGGAACATAGTTGAGAATTGGATTCTACAGGTAAGAAAAGGTTTCAGTGGTGGAGGGGTGAGGTTGGAGATGTTCTGAAATATAAGAAACGGTCTGGAAAACTACCCTCTGATAAGGATATTTACAGTCATTTACTTTTACGGTCAAATCAACAGAGAAATTCACTTACCCAATACATGTAAGTCTCCCTCAGTTACACTGTGACAGACCTCCACTATTAGTTATATTGACATAAAATATTCACATTGATTTACAAGAAGTTTCTCTTTTCCTGGAGTGATGCATCCTACTTACCTAATTCCAGTAAAAATTAGTTGCAAGTCAGCAAGAGCCAAGGCTTGGGTATCCCAGAATGTGGTAATCCCTGCAGTTTAACCAGCTAAAACCGCAAAGCTTGTCACTGTTACCACTGTCTGGCAAGCCCTACCCATTAGGGCTTTGGCTTGCAGGTTTACAGGAGCTGAGTGGGATGATCTCCTGCCCCCAGTGACTGGTGTGCCCTTCCACATCTGGCTGATGAGCCCGGCTGGGCAGTGCTGTCAATCAGCAGTGCCCTGGAATACTGTGGACCTGCCTGGCTCAAGGACTTGACTGTTAGCACCAAATAAGGAAACAACTGCCATAAACCTCGCTGTGCTAAGCCATATCCTGCCTGCTCACATTGTAACCACACCCACACAAGCAGGGAGATTCCTTGTAATCCAAATGCTGGTGCATTTCACAGCAGACAAGAAGCTGAGTACAGGCAGGCAGGCAGGCAGTGAGAAAAATAGACTACAGAGGTTTTCGTTAACCTCTCCTCCCAATGCTTTTCTTGGCAGTTGTCAGATCCCTGTGTTCTCAACGGGAACTTACACGTGTTTTCGATCAACTGAATCTGATCGATCATGTGGCAGTGAAATATTCCGAACTTAGTTCAGCTGAGTTAGAGCCGTCCTTTTTGAGGAAATGCTGGATGTGGACTGGATGGCGATATTTGAAATTTGTGCGGCGATATATCTGCTTCGGGATCTTATGGCTTGGACTCACAGACCTGGGGTTCCACTGGCTGTATGCAGGCTGTTGTGGACTTACGTACCTGCTTCTTGAGAAACCAGTGATCCGAGAAGTTCAAAACTTCCTGGGCTTCAAAAGGTAC
Organism: Callorhinchus milii; assembly: GCF_018977255.1. Taxonomy (NCBI): domain Eukaryota; kingdom Metazoa; phylum Chordata; class Chondrichthyes; order Chimaeriformes; family Callorhinchidae; genus Callorhinchus; species Callorhinchus milii. The sequence goes on from NW_024704771.1 coordinate 2,607,724, forward strand.
AAGACTCTGTATGTGTTCCACCATTCAGTTCTGCAAGGAAGAATGAATTTGACAAATGTCTATGATTCCCTTTACAACAATATCCTAAAGTACATGTCACACAAAGCCGGTAGGTGCAAAACAAATCTATGTGTGTGTGTCCTCACTGCTCCATATCAATTAATAGCAATAGTTTGCCTTTACTCAAAACCTGTCAATCGGGGTAGTGTCTTGGAGTGTTTAACAGTGTTAGTTGTGTTAGTATCTGACCATAGGGTTCTGCTTTATGTTGTTAGCCTGGCTCAGTGGTAGCGCTCTCGCCTCCGAGTCAGAAGGTTGTGGGTTCAAGTCTTGTGTCTGGACGTGGAATTGCATAGTGTAAACTGATGCCCCAATGCAGCGCTGGGGGTGGATGTTCGATTGCCAAAGGTGCCATCCTTCAGACGAGACATGAAAACAAGGTCCCGTCTGTGCTGTTCAGGAGGTCATGAACAATCCACAGCCGCTATACAAAAATCAAAGGGAATTTCTCCTTCCTTTGCCTCGGCCAAGAGATTCCAAATAAAGCCAGTCACTCACTTCACACTGCATTGACCAATGAAATACACAATTCTATACTTCACAGTAAACGCTGTGAAGGAATTTTGCATGTCCACCTGACATAATTTGTTATAAATTGAAGATTATTATTATTATTTACAGGAAAGGAATCTATCATTTTCATTGTGGACGACGTGCAGGACGGCAAAACTGCACAGAACAACATCAAAGTTGAACAGCCAACTTTAAGCCAATGTTGCGAAAGTGTTTTTGTCTTCCAGAAAACTGAGGAGAATAGATGGAACCAACAGGAAAATCACAAATTAAAGATATTTCTCCAAACATACTTCAATACTGGTGAATTGACCAGTGTGGAATAAAAGCTAAAATGATATTTCAGTGTGCTCCTAGTTGGCCTATTCTAGTTTCATTTCTCTAAGCATGACCTGTGTTTCACAATTTATTTGATTATCAGAATAGCAGTGACAGGGTATTTATAGGCAAATAAAGAGAATTTGTGGAATCTTGTAGCTCAGTGGTTAGAGGACTCACAAGCAAGACACTTGGGTTTGATTCCCGGCAGGGCAAAATGTTGGACAAGTTTCCTTACTCCAGATGCCTCTGTTTACCTAAGAGTGAGTAGGAACCCAATTGTTAGTCAATTGGTAATGTGGTAATATTTCCTTCAAAACTAATAATAATGAATTGGTCAATTCAATCCACGACTGTTTATGGGACACTGCTGTATGCAATTGGCTCCCGTGTTTCGACAACAAAATATACAGTTAATTCACTTTACAGTATATTCTGTGAAACACTTTGAGATGCCTTGAAAACAGGATAAGGCACTAAATCAAATGCAAGGAATACTCTTATTATACAATAACATTTCTTTATTTTCCAGCAAATGCACAGTCACTACATTATAAAATCCTGTGAACTAATTTGAGATAGATATGCGCAATGTGAAAAGGTGCTGGTGCTGAAACAAGGATGGTAAAGTGAGGATATTCCAGTGGAGTTAATCTGGCTCTCCTCTCACTTTATACTCAGATCAATGGCTTCCATTGCTAATTGAGACGTTTTGTTAGGGTTTGTACATGGAGGTTTTGTACATGATGTCATTTTTAAATGTATAGATAATAAACCTCTTTAACATGAAAACACGGTCTCACTGATGTCTACTTATTTTCCTTATCCTTCTCGGAAAATTGTAAATTGCTGGCCACCTTCATCAATCATAGAATCTTCCTGGACAGAAGGAGAAGAGTCGGCCCATCGTGCCTTTGACAGATCTATGAAAAAGCTATCCAGCTAGTACCTCTCATTGATCTGCAATTTTTTCTTTTTCAAATACCTATCCAATTACCTTCTGAAAGTCACAATTAAATCTGCTTCCACCAACCTTTCGGGCAGTGCATTCCAGATCATAACAACTCAGGGTACAAAAAATTCTCCTCATCTCCCCTCTGGTCATTTTGACAATTGTATTAAATATATATCCCCTGGTTACTGACCCACAGTTTCTCCCAATTTTTCTCTTGCTGTGACAAGCCAAGTGCTTCCCGCTCACATTGTAATCAAAGCCACACAGCAGTGAGATATTGTGTAACCCAAAAGCTCGCACACTTCACAACTGTGGAGTCCTGTAGCTCAGTGGTTAGAGCACTCGCTTTGCAAGTGAGAGGCCTGAGTTCAATTCCAGACAGAGGGCGAAACCTTGGGCAAGTTTCCTTACTCCACACACCTAATGATAATCCCTCCCAAAAAAAACAATAATAAATTGGTCATTTTCAATCTACGACTGATTGTGGGACATTGCTGTGCGCAATTGGCTGCCGCGTTCGCCCAAAAATATGCAGTCAATTCACTTTACAGTATATTCTGTGAAGCGCTTTGGGATGTCTGGAAGACGTGAAAAGCGCTATATCAAATGCAAGGATTATTATTATTAACAGACAAGAACTGAACACAGGTAGACAGGCAGTGAGCAGGAGAATGGACTACAGGGTGGACCTCTCCTATTAATATCTTCCTTGGCAATTCTCCATTTCTTGTGCACTCAATGGAAAGTTGAGTCTCTGATACTCTGGGAGTGTGAAAGTGAAAGAAAGCTAGGGTGGGCTTTGCCTGCAGAAGGGATGGGAACCTGACCAAATAATACAATACAACACAAAATTACATTTGTACAGCGCCTTTCATATTGGGAGGATATCCTATGGTACTGGACAGTCAGGAATTTGGTGTTCAGGATTACAGAAGGTGGAGTGCAGGGAGGGTAGGAGGGTGGCCAATGGCTCATTCCAAAAAGAGACGCACCTTCAAGGATGCAAGGGATGGATGAGGCAAGGTGACTGGATGATGGAGTTTGAAAGGATGGGGGTAGAGAGGCTGTAGGCCTGACTGCTAATGGTGGAATGGGCCGGGGGGGGGGGGGGGGGGGGGCAATGTGGCGAAGGCTACAGCTTGTTGAGTGGAATGAATGGACAGATTGATGTTGGATCAGCAGGTCAAAGAGACAGAGAAGGGCGAGGCCATGGAAGGCCATGAGGACGAGGACGAGGAAACAGTGGGTGGCAGAATAGGGAGGTCTTCCTACCCTGAGACAGCAAAGGGGAAGCAAGTGGTCCCAGGTACATAGGCAGAAGGAGAATTATCTGTTTAGAGTGGGGGTCTGAGCAGTGCAGCCTGAGCTAGGCTGAGCCAGAGAGGGTGAGCAGCTTATATGGAGGAGTGGTACAGGAGTATAATACCAGCCTGGATCCTGTGACCCTGGAGTGTGTTAGACGATGGAAGAGACCAGTGATTCTGGAGCCACTGGGAACCTCTTCAACCCAGAAATAATCCTCCATCTTGGAATTATACCCATTGATACAGATTGGGATTTGTCTGATCCTAGTCAGATACAAATGAGAATCCGACAACAAACTCATTGTCTACTGGGTCCATGTAACTTCATCCACGGCTGGACACCCTCTGAAAACGTAATGACATTTGCAGTAATTTAGAAACATAGAAATATAGAAACAGGAATAGGCCATACAGTCCCTCAAGCCTATTCTGCCATTCTATAAGAACATGGCTGATCCATACCTCAAATCCAGTTTGCTGCCCTTGCCCTGTATCATTTAATAATCTGATCTAATATCTATACACCTCCGTTTTTAAGTTGTGAATGGATCCAGCATCCATTGCCTTTTCCCTGACTACTTAGCACCCTGGGACGTTCTACAGACATGGAAGGCACTTTACAAATGTCATTTTGTTGTTGTTTTGTGGGAGAGACTTCCAAATTTCCTTTACCATTTTGGGTGAAAAACTGCCTCCTAATTTCACTTCAAATGGCTTCTAATTTTAAGATTAGCTCTCATCCAGGACTCGATGTCCAAAAGACATTCTGTCAGGAAAGCAGTGGTCCCGGAGTCAAAGTAGAGGCAGAGAAGTAGAGTTTGGTGTCATCCACATACATGTGGAAGTTGACACCATGTCTGCAGATAATAATAATAATAATAATCCTTGCATTTGATATAGCGCTTTTCACGTCAGGAGGACGTCCCAAAGCGCTTCACAGAATAGACTGTAAAGTGAATTGACTGTATATTTGTGGGTGAACGCGGCAGCCAATTGCGCACAGCAATGTCCCACAAACAGTCGTAGATTGAAAATGACCAATTTATTATTGTTTTTTGTTTTGGAGGGATTATTATTAGGCTCTGTGTGGAGTAAGGAAACTTGCCCAAGGTTTCGCCCTCTGCCTGGAATTGAACTCAGATCTCTCGCTTGCAAAGCGAGAGCTCTAACCACTGAGCTACAGGACTCCACAGGACTTTCTGAATTTCTTTTGAATTTTTATATAGAGACAGTAAGTGCTAACAAAGTCAGTGGTCCATTTGCTGTACCTTCCCAGCCAGTTTACCTGCTATTATTATTAATAAACAACCAATGACTAAACCTTTCTTTTTGCAAACTAGAGAGAAATATACAAGAAGAACATGAAAGCGAATGTATCTCTAGGGTCCCTTAAAAAGGGTCCCGATGGAGCAGCTCTTTCTTTAGTATGGAAAATCAGATCTTTTTATTTTAACAGTAAATTTGAAGTAGAGATGCAATCGGCTGCTACCACACTCACATTACAGCTAGTGTGAACTTTACCATTTCAAACATCCAACCACAAATAATTAAATATATAGATGATGTCACTAAGAGGGAGCATATAGATATTGAAGAGGAGGGGATCAAGGACAGAGCCCTGAGGAATGCCGCACAGAGATGTTCCAGACGCTAGAGCAGAAGGTGTTGAGGAGATGAAGTGGAGGTGGTGTGAGAGGTACCATTGGAACCAGTCAAGGACAGAGCCGTGGAGGTTGAGGTGAGAGGAGAGGCGGAGGATGAGGATAGAGTGGTCGACGGTGTCGAAGGCAGCAGAGAGGTCAAGGAGGATGAGGAGGCAGAGGGAGCCCTGGCCATAATGTCATTTGTCACTTTGACCAGAGCTGTTTCTGTGCTGTGGGTGGCAAGGAAACCTGATTGGAGGCGTTTGTGAAGGGAATAGCGAGAGTGGTAGGAGTGAGACTAGGAAGCAACAACTCATTCCAGGACCTTGGAGAGGAAAGGGAGGTTGGAGATGGGGCAGTAGTTAGGGAGTAGAGATGGGTCCAAGGATGGTTTTTAAAGGTCAGAAGTGATGATGGTGGCTTTTAATGGGGTGGGAACAGTACCAGTGGACAGGGAGAGGTTAATGATGTTGGCGAGTAGAGGGGCAAGAGGTGAGCTGGGAGGTAAAGAGAGGTGTAGGCAAGAGATCAAGAGAGCAGTTGGTTGGTTTCATGTGTGTTATAGTGGTGATATTATCGATAGAGGAGTGGGAGATAGGTTCAAAAGTATGGAGGGAGGATGGGTAGGAGCCGAGGTGGGTGGGGAAGATGGGGAGGGGGTAGCGGACGGAATGGTAGAGACAGTAATTGTGAATTATTCATCAACAATGAATTGGTGGACAGCAAGGCCTTACTTGGGTAGGGTTGTCATTTCGACAGATGATGCAGAGTGGACAGAAAACAGAGGAGTTTGCAGGATGCAAAGTGGTGTGTGGGGAGGAGGAGAAGATTGACAGGAAGGATGGGAACGTGAATGAAGAGAGGAGAGCTTCACTTCCAGGGGCTGGGGCTGGTTTGTGAAAATGGAGGTTGGGGCAGTCATGGTGGCAGTTGGACATCTTGGCAGAAGATGCCCAGGCTGGAGCAGAGGGAGGCCGTGAGAGGGCCCAGGAGGGAGAGAAGACTGTGAGCTCATGCTTTGTTGGACCAAGAGCCAGAGAGGGTGGTGGTGGACAAAGATAAATTAGGAGGACGGAGAGGTGGTGAATAGAAAAGGCATCATTAAGACTGGGCTCCACATTAATTCACTTTACAGTGTGTTCTGTGAAGGGCTTTGGGACGTCCTCCCGACGTGAAAAGCGCTATATCAAATGCAAGGATTATTATTATTATTATTATTATTAAAGAGGTTTATTATCTGTACATTTAGAAACCTTGGGCAAGTTTCCTTACTCCACACACCTAATAATAATCCCTCCAAAACCAAAAACAATAATAAATTGGTCATTTTCAATCTACGACTGTTTGTGGGACATTGCTGTGCGCCATTGGCTGCCGCGTTCGCCCACAAATATACAGTCAATTCACTTTACAGTGTGTTCTGTGAAGCGCTTTGGGACGTCCTCTCGACGTGAAAAGCACTATATCAAATGCAAGGATTATTATTATTATTATTATTATAGTACATCAGGTACAAAACCACAGACTTAGCAATGGAGGCCATTGATCCGAGTGTAAAGTGGGCCGAGGAGCCAGTTTAATTCCACTGTAATAGCATCACTTTGTCATAGTTGTCACCCTATCACCTTGTTAGGATCAGGGCTTCATCTCACTGCACAAACATCATAAAAGTGTTGCATAGAATTTTATTATAAAGTGTTGTGACTGTGTTTGTAGAAAAATACAGAAATTTTATTACCTTTGGCCCTCACAGATTAATCATGGACAGGAGAATCTTTCTACAGTAAAAAGCAGCTATTTGAGCTGATTGTTCATCCAGAATAGCAATGGAAATCAGTCACAGCTACAACAACATCAACAACAAGTTGGATTTATATAGTGTCCACCACTCCTGACGGCATCTCAGAGCTATGGCACTACTGGTATTCTGATAATAAAAGACATTGGAAAACAAAGCTCATAGCAGAGAAACTGAAACCAGAATAAGATTGCTTCTGGTGTTCACTGACTGTCGCAGGCCAAACATTGAGAGCTCCATTTGGCCTTCACTCCACGTTGGCTACTTCAATGGTGTTGAAGTATGCTTGGAGATATTTCTTTAATCTGTGATCTTCGAGTTGGTTCCATCCATTCTCCTCAGTGTTCTGGAAGATGAAAATGTTATTGCAACATTGGCTTAAGGTTGGCTGTTCAACTTTGATGTTGTTCTGTGCAGTTTTGCCGTCCTGTACATTATCCACAATGAAAATGATAGATTTCCGACCTGTAAAATAATAATAAATAATAAAAGTGACATTGAAAAATAAAATCACACTAATCTGGGTTTCACAAGTACATAGATATAGAACAGTAATCTTGATTATTGTAAAATACAGTAGGCTGTAGATGTAGTATTATAGATTTGGCTATCTCGAGTGATTGCAACATAACAAATAAAGAACTAGAAGATTAGGAAACATATCAATCTACAATTGATGAATGTGGCAATATAAGACAAACATAGTTTGTATAATCAAAGGTGAAACTGGGACTGTTATTCAGAAATGGCTTAACACAGTACTTGGGGAGAAAAATATCAGCCTCCTACAGAAACTAGTTATTTTATTCCATAGAGGTTTGGCTGACCCATCACTGAAAGCCTCTAAAAACTACCTCTATAGAATTGTTTAAACTATAATAATATCGTAATAGTAATCCTTACATTGGTACCTTTCATATCAGAAGGACATCCCGATGCACTTCACAGAATTTACTATAAAGAGAAGTGACTGTTTGTTTTGTAGACAAAGTTGGCAGCCAATTTTTCTCAACAATATCTAACAAACAGCTGTGAAGTGAGGGACTGATCTTATTTCCCTGATTCTCCGTTGGGAGACTGGGATAGAAAAACTCCCAGCTCTTTTGGAATAGCATCAGGTTAGAACCCCCAACCTTCTGACTTAGAGGAGAGTGCTGTCGCACTGAGCCAGACCGACAACATAAACGAGAATCGTACCAGCAGATTCTAACACAGATTAATAAAATACAACTAATTCAAAACTCTACCTCCTCTATCTTCGTCCGTACAAAACCCTACACCTCAGTTGCTCCATTGCTCGCCAGACTGCACTGACTCCCAGTTGCTATTGTAATTGATTTGAAGACCAGTGCACTCAAATACAGATCACATCAGGCCATGGCACCTCTCTAATCTGTTCACACCCCACTCCTCTAACTGCTCCTTTTACTCACCTCGCTCCGGTCTCCTGCTTGTCCTCAGTCCCTCCACCATCAGTGTCTGTGCTCTCAGCTACTATACCCCAAAATCTCTCACCCCTTAACTTTATCAATCCCTCCTCCCCCACACTCCTTCTTGCTCATCTTGAAATCCCACCTGAAGGCTTTCTTCTTCGATCGAGCCTACAGTCACCCCTTCCCCCCCTCACTTCCTTCTCCTCAGCTCAGTGTGAGACATTGTCACTGTTAAGTGCTCCAATATGTTACCCAGATGAAAGAGTGCTGTGTAAATCAAAGTTTTTGCTGTCATAATAACAATAATAATCCTTGCATTTGATATAGCGCCTTATCACGTCTTCGAGATGTCTCAAAGCACTTCATAAAGAATACTGTAAAGTGAATTGACTATATATCTTGTGGCCGATATACAGCAGAAATTGTTTACGGAAATAGAGCTTTGAGTGAGGACCCCCTCAGATTGACATTGCACTTACCGACTCTCCATGACATGTATCTTAGAATATAGTCGTACAAAGAATCGTAGACATCTGTGATATTCATTCTTCCTTGCAGAGCTGAGTGGTGGAACACATACAGTTTCTTTTGCCACAAACTGCCCAGGAATGAGCTACACTTCCGAGCTTCTTGTTTCATCCAGCTGTTAAGATCAATGTATCTAAACCCGCAATAGCGGCTGAACAGCCAGTGGAATCTGAGGCATAGACATTGCCCCATGAACCTCACACACCACCAGACGCACCGCACGCTGCACACCAGCAAACACCAACACCACATCCAGCACTGCAACAAACACCACGGCTCTAATTCAGCTGAACTGAGTTCTGAGTATTTCACCTCCACATGATTGATCGGGTTCAGTTGATCGCGAACACGTGTAAGGTCCTGTTGAGAGCACAGGGACCTGACAATTACCAAGGAAGGCATTGGGAGGAGAGGTTCATCTAAACCTCTATAGTCCATTCTCCTCCTCACTATCTGTCTGTGTTCAGCTTCTTGTCTGTTGTGAAGTGTGGAGAGTTTGGGTTACATGATAATCTCCCTGTGTGGGTGTGGTTACAATGTGAGCAGCTAAATTATAGGCTGTCACAGGAGAGAAGGTAGGTTTATGTAAATCGGTTCCTTATTTGGTGCTAATTTAAAAAATAATTGGAATTGAAAGGATTTGTTTAGGTACAGAACAGGCTGGAAGGGTTGAATGGCCTGTTCCTGTGTTCCTATCCTCCTACGACTGTTGGTGGGACACTGCTTTATGTGATTTTCTGCTGCTTTTTCACAAAATATACAGTCAGTTCACTTTGCAGTATAGTCTGTGAAATGCTTTGAGACATCTCAAAGATGTGACAAGGCGCTATATCAAATGCAAGAAATATTATTCCATATAGAGGATAAAACAAGATACCAAGAAGTTTTTCTTTTCCCACATGGTGTTTCTAGAATGCTGAGATCAGATTGGTCAAAGAACCTTCTTCATCCAAACCTATCTCTTGATAGTTGTGTTTCCATAGTGGTGGTCGACAGTGAAAAATAGGTGTCAATCTGACTCAGTCAGGAGTGCTCTCACCTTTGAGTTGGGGGATGAAGCCCAACATTATGTTCTGGAGGGATGAGATTGGATAATAATTATAATAATACTTGCAAATGATATAGCGCCTTATCAACAACAAAAACAATGACAACAACAATAAAATGACATTTGTATAGTGCCTTTCACGTCAGGAGGATGTCCCGAGGCGCTGGACAGTCTCAGTTTCAGAACCGAGCTGGGGATCGGGATTGGGGACAGTGGCAGGCAGGGTGGGAAGCAGGGTGATCAAAATCATAATCGAAGAGGAGGATCTTGAGATGGGTCTTGAAGGAGGAAAGGGAGGGGACAGGCGGAGGGACTGCAGGATGGAGATCCAGAGGATGTGGTCAGATTGGCAGAGGGCCCCACCAATTGTGGGGCAGGGGATGCGGGGGATGTAAAGTAGGCTGGAGCCTGTTGAGCGGAGCCGGCAGGATAGTAAGGGGTTAGAAGTTTGCAGAGGTAGGCGGGGGAAAGACCATAGATGACTTTGAAGATGAGGACCAGGTTCTTGAACTATATCCTCTGTGTGATGGGAGCCCAATGGAGTCAGGTGAGGATGGAGGTGATAGGATCACGGAGCCAGGTGTGGGAGAGGACAAGGCTGCAGATTTCTAGATGATCAGCAGCCTATGGAGGGAGGAGTTTGGGAGGCTAACAAGCAAGGAGTTTGCATGGTCAAACCTCGATGTTATGAATGTGCGTATGAGGGTGTATGCTTGTGGTGTGACACAGTGGTGAAGTTGGGCAATGTTGCAGAGGTAGGGGAAGACAGAGCAGGTTATGCAGGTCATGGCATGAATGTGAGATAGAAAGGAAATTTGAGGGTCAAACAAGATGTCAAGGTTCCAGACTGGCTTAATAAGGTGAGTGTGCATCCATGCATGGTGATGCTGTCAGCGCCTGAGGAGTGGAGGCAATGATGGGTGGAGGGGAAGCCAATCAGGAGAGCCTCAGTCTTGTTGATGTTCAACTGAAGAAAGTTAGCCCTCATCCAGGACTTGATGTCTGACAGACATTCTGTCAAGGTCACGGCCATGAAGTTTGAGGTGAGAGGATAGGCAGTGGATGAGGATAGAGTGATCAACATTGTCAAATTCAGCAGAGAGGTTAAGGAGGACGAGCAGACAGATGGAGCTCTGGCTGCAGCTGGACAGAATGTCATTTGTCACTTTGACCAGCGCTGTTTCTGTGCTGCGGACAGCATGCAAAGTCTGATTGGAGGGGTTTGTAAACGGAATGGCAGGAAGGACGTTGTGAAGCTGGGAAGCAACAACTCATCCCAGGGTCTTGGAGAGGAAAGGGAGGTTGGAGATTGGTCAGTAGTTTGAGAGTAGGAATGAGTCAAGGGAGGTTTTTTTAAGGATAGGACTGATAATGGTGGTTTTTAAAGGGGTGGGAAGGGTACCAATGGAAAGGGAGAAGTTTATGGTGATTGTGAGTTAGATGGGCAAGGAGATGGATCTGGGAAGTAGGAGAGGGGTAGAGATGGGGTCGAGGGTGCAGGTTGTCAGTTTCATGTGGGTTATAGTGGTGGTGTAAGAGAAGTGAGAGACAGGTTAGAAGGTGTGGAGGGAGGGATGGGTTGGAGCTGGGGTGAGAGGGGAGATGTAGAGGGGATAGTTGATAGAAGGGCAGAGGCAGCTGAGCAGATCCCCTCGAGGACATCCAGCATCACCTCGCAGTTGGCATTGGAGATGAGGATGGGAGAGGCATGAGAGGGTGTGCGATGGAGCTAGTTGGTGATGAGGAGGACCCTGCGGTTGTCCTTGACCCCCAAGATTGTAGAACAATGATTCAGTGAAGGCGAGGGGGGAGCGGTAAGACTTGATGAGGTCCATACAGATCTAACGATGAACAGTTAATTCAGTTTAAGCCAGGTGCATCTTTGAGATGTCTCAAAGCATTTCAGGATATACTGGAAAGTGAATGGACTGTGTATTTTGTGGGCAAAACACAGCAGCCACAGCATTGTCCTACACACAATCATAGATTGAAGTGACCAATTTATTATTATTATTTTTTAAGGAATTATTAACCCTGGAAAACGATCCGTCAATTGACGAACAACCAGGTTCCTACTTACTGCTGGGTAACCAGTATGGAGTATGGAAACTTGCCCTGAGGGGAATCAAACCCAGGTCTCTTGCGGGTGAGGCAAGTACTCCAACCACTGAGCTTCAGGACTCCTTTTGTGGGGTGGGATAAGGCCAACATCATTCTTCATCTGAACCACTTTGCTTGGTCTGTCCTTTAACTCTCCATTTCTCTTACTTTATTCACTCTCTGACTTGTTCCTCTCTCTTTGCTCTCACACTCTCTTCCCAACCATGTCCCTCACAGGCTCCATTAGCCCAGGAATGACGGTTACATGAGAAATCAGGTAATTTCCCAAGACTCCTCTGCTCCTCTCACACGAGTGGTTCCTGAGAGACCCCGTGAATGACTCTATATATATATATCTATATATATACATGCTGCAATGGGTGATAAGCATTGGGATAAATTCACGGTAGCGCTTGGCTGCCAAAAGTGAACCGCCAAATTGGCGCAACCATTTTACCTGACAATCCCAAGCCCTTTTGGGGAGCCAGTCCAGTCCGCCGCTGCATGAGCCTAACACCTCACTCAACCCGGCTCCACTAACATCCCATTCCTTAGCGAATCGAGTTTAAGATTCCTGCTCCGGATAATCAGGAAGCTCAATCAGAAAAAGATAATTTTTCCCACACAGATCAGAGGCTCTCACATTAATATTCACACTGTAAGGAAACTCTACTGGCTGGAGAATCAAATGTGTACAATTTGGATGTGAAACAATCATTTAATTTACGCTAAATATATCAGTCAATGCTTATATATTGCATTATAATCAGTCCCATTAGACATAGAATAGTATATAAAATGCTCTTGCTGGAGTAAACTATTTCTGAGTGCAGTTTTTTTGTGCCCACACTGTTGTGTCTGGACTCCAGCTGCTCAATCAAATGAAGTTGGTTTCACTTTTTCAGGACGAATTCTTTTGATGACACCATCAGCACGGGACAGACACTTTCGAATGATTTCCAGAATTGCTGTGTCTGTTTCCGTGTTCCTATTTGTTTCTTTCTCATGATAATTGTTTACTGGAAATGTGTCAGTGCAGTGGAAGTTTCCAAAAAAGCCCCTGAATGTATCAAGGCTCACTGCCATCTTCTCAGCAAACATCAGAACAATTATAGGATAGATCCCTGTAAAGTGAGAGAAAGAGACTTGTTTTTCAGGCAAGAAACAACAACAACATTAACAACAAGATTACATTTGTATAGCGCCTTTCATGTTGGTAGGACATCCCAAGGTGTTGGAAAGTGTGCAGCATTTCCGACCTGAGTTGGGGTCGGGGGAGAAGGAAAGGCAGGGGAATGAGGGGTAACCAATGGCATGGTCGAAGAGGAGGGTTTTGAGGTGGGACTTGAAAGAGGCTAAGGAGGGGGCGAGACAGAGTGATTGGGGGATGATAAATTGATGGAATTCCAGAAGTTGGAGGCAGAGTGGCTGAAGGCTCTCCCGCCAATGGTGGGGCGGGTGGGTCGGGGGATGTGGAGCAGGCCAGAGCCGGCTGAGCAGAGGGAGCGGGCGGGTTGGTAGGTTGTTAGGAGGTCACAGAGATAGGGTGGGGCGAGACCATTGAGAGCTTTGTAAGTAAGGACCAAGATTTTGAACTGGATTCTCTGCAGGATAGGGAGCCAATGGAGTCGGGTGAGAATGGGGGAGATGGGATCACAGAGTTTAGTGTGGGAGAGGACAAGATATTCAAGAGAAATCTTGATATTCAACATTTATTCCTTCAGATAGATTTGGTGTCTTTCTGGGTCAGTTGCTCAAGTATTTGTCTCTGAGTCAGAAAGTTGTAGGACTTGGATTCACAGGCCGAGACTGAGTTTCTCTCTCTCCCAGTATCCTGGCGATAACTCCCAGATAAAATTAGTCATTCTTTTCACTGTTGTTTCAGGGACGTTGGCTGCTGTTTCTACTCGTTCTTTTATCCGCCCCTTTTGGTCAGCTGATTCCGACCTCCTACACATCCTCCATGCCCTCCGCTCCACCATTGGTGGCTGATCTTTCGCAAACTTTTTTTTAATCAAATTCAATGCCAACTTTTGAAAGAAAAATTAAACATTTTGCCACACTTTCTTCAGAAGGAAGCATGGCAAGTACTTATAGAATCATAGAATCATAGAAAGTTACGGCACAGAAGGAGGCCATTCGGCCCATCGAGTCTCTGCGGCTCTTTGACAGAGCAACTGACTTTTATTAAACCCACTCACCAGCTTTCTCCCCATAACTCTGCAAACCCGTCTTCCCCAGATACCTACCCAGTTCTGTCTTAAAACCTGTTATCGAATCGGACTTCACTGCCCTTTCGGGCAGATCATTCCAAATTCGAACAACTCACTGAGTGAAAACATTTCTTCTAACCTCTCCTCTGCTTCTTTTGGTAGATATCTTAAGACTGTGACCACGAGTCACAGACACAGCTACCAGTGGAAACAGGTTTTCCCTATCTCGCCTGTCGAAACCTTGCATCAGTGTTCGTGTTGTGTTGAACCTCATGTGGATAAAAGATCTCTCTTATAAGTTTTTTCTTACCAGTGTAGTAATAGGCATTGTCTATAAACTGACGAAGTTGGTCAATTTCAGACGTAATCCTGGGCATATCCGCTCTGCATTATGGAATCAGATTTCAGATGTTAGAATAATAATAATCCTTGCATTTGATGTTATGATGCTTCGAGTCATCTCAACGTGCTTCACAGAATACACTGTAAAGTGAATTGACTGCATATTTTATAGGCAAAACACGGCAGCCAATGCGTACAGCAGCGTCCCACAAACATGGATTGAATTGACCAATTTATTCTTATAATTTTTTTTGAAGGAATTATTACCCCCGAAAAAGTGATCCACCAATTAACTAACAACCATGTCTCTACTCACTGCTAGGTAAACAGAGGCATGTAGAGTAGGGAAACTTGCTCAACATTTCGCACCACCGGTGAATCAAACCCAGGTCTCTCGCTTGCGATGCAAGTGCTCTAACCACTGAGCTACAGGTAAACTCACATAAATCTGATCTATAAATTGTTTAATCAGCTTTGGTCTCCCCTCCACCCACTCATGCCAGGTGTGGTCTAACTGGTGGCCAGCAGACCACATGTGGTATAGGGGTTGTGGGGGCAAGGGAGTTTTATCTACTTTGCATCCTTCACTACCAACTCCAGATCACCGATGTTCTATTAGCTTGTCTGGCAAACATCAAGGCCTGGATGAATGTAAACTTCCTGCAGCTGAATGTGAACAAGATGGAAGACATGCCCCATGGCTGTCGATCTGAACCCCTCAACCTCCCTGGGCATTCCCTCAGACTAACCAAACCAGTGCACTATCTAGGCATTCGGTTCAACCCCCAACTTTCCGAACTCCTCCACATACAGTCACTGACCAGGACCGCCTTTTTCCACCTCTGCCACATTGCCCGTGTCCGACTGTACCTTATCTGAAATGCATCCAAAACCCTCGTGTGTGCGTTTTCACCTCCCACCTGGATTATTCCAATGCACTTCTCGCCGGTCTCCCCAGCTCCACTATTCAAAAGATCCAGCTCATTCAGAACACTGCTGCCCGCAACCTGACCCGGACAAAACTCCGTACTAACATCTCACCAGTTCTGGCCAAGCTCCACTGACTCTTCATCGCTAAAAGGATTGATTTCAAGATCCTAACATTCGTGTTCAAATACCTTCGCTCTTTGCCCTACCTGTCCAACCTCCTCACTCCCTAATCCGCCACCCAGTGCCTCCACTCAACTGGCATCTGCCTCCTGCCATCCCTCACACCCTCTGCCCCTCCAGCCACTATGCCACTATGCCCCGAAACTCTGGAACGTTCTCCCTCAATTCCTCCACCTTGATCCCTTTTTTTCCGCCTGAAAACTTCCTCTTCAACTGTGCTTACGACTACCTCCCCACCTCCCCCCCACTCCGGCTCGGAGTCAGGCTCCGCCATTGTTAAGCGCCCTGAGATACTACCCTGCATGGAGGGTGCTATATGAGTGCAAGTTGTTGTAGTTGTTGCTATTTACTTGTAAATGAAAATCGGAACATGTATTGTCTCGGCCCATTCCTCTTGTCGGTTCTTCCATATATCCAGAAACCAAGCCCAGGAAGCCCAGCCTGTGGTGCACACCTGTGTCTGGGTTTTCCGAACTCCATCTATTAAATCCAACAGAATTATAATACATAATAGTTCTTCTCTTTGATATAATGCTTTATCACGTCATTGAGACGTCTCAAAGAGCTTCACAGAATATTTTGTGAAGTGTCTTGTTTCTGTATTTTGTGGGCGAATAATGGCAGCCAATTGCCCACAGTAATATTCCACAAACAGTCACGGATTGCTTTTTTTCTCCAATAGCTCACACGATCTTTAATTTCCACCTGAAAAGAAATTAACATCTCATCCAAAGGATGGTACCTCCAACAATGCAAATCACAACCAGCACTGCATTGGAGGTTCAACATAGACAATGTTATTCCAAGTCCTGACATTGCGTTTGGACCCACAACCACAACAGCAAATTACATTTCTGTAGCGCATTTCACATCAGGAAAACTTCCCATTCTAGCTCAGAGGCAACAGCTAGAGTAAATGCAAAAAGTAATAAATTGTACAGATATTCTTGATATTTACCCAGTTGCATGTTACATTCATGTATTTCTCTTGGATTCAGATTCCTCAAACCTCGATTGTCGACAATTTCCACTTTGCTGGTGAGGTCATGGACTTCAAGCCGATTATTGACAGCTCCACCTGTTGCAGGACCTTCTCCTGTAAAGTTTTCATAATCGCTGTCTTTCACGACGCAGAGGCAGTTGTTAATAAATGTAGATTTGCCGTGTCCCAATTTTCCAAATACGCGAATGCTGATCTTTTTGGGAATATATCCCTCAATACTTAGATTTTTGTTGGGATCATACTCTAACACTTCCTTCCTGAGATCTGCAATCTTTCTCGCATCCATCCTTCTCTCAGCTGTGAAGTGCATAAAACAGAGAGCAGAAGGGATGTTTGTTGGTTTTGTTTCGGTAGGTGTGTGATAGGTTACGCAATGGAAAAAAAACCTTCAGATCAAACAACCATTCAGCACTCACCAACCACTGATCCAATGATCTTTAAATGACAATAAACTCGAAAGTGATAAAATACAGCAGATAATATGGGCCTTGTGCCCACAACCTTGTGATTCAGAGTTGAGATCGTGAGACTCACTGACACACAGTCAAATGGATAGACAACATGTAACTGCCTCTGTTACATGCCTTGGGAGGACAAGTTTGCAGGGCTTATGGGGAGAGAGGGGGAGTGGAATTGAATTGGATAGCTCTTCTTAAAGGGCCAGCATAGACACACAGAATGGCCTCCTTCTGTGCTGTGTAATCTATGACCAGCTGTGAGACATATGGACGTAACCGGCGCTGGATCAGAATAAAGATTAATATTATTAATATTTGTAGGGTTTTAATAATGTGGTTGACCCTGAGGAAAGATGGTAGAGAGAGATGATCTTGCATTTGATACAGCACCTTATCACATCTTCGAGATATCGCAAAACGCTTCACGGAATATACTGTAAAATAAATTAACTACATATTTTCGGCGAAACTCGGCAGCCAGCAGTGTCCCACAAACAGTCGTGGATTGAAAGGCCAATTTGAGATAATGGAAAAATCAAAGGGTTAATTTATTAATCAACAAGACGGTTATTAAACAGTGATAAGTTTCATGCTTACAACTGCAGAAGATGATTCAGGTCAAGCTGATCTCGACCTTCCCTGAGGACACCAACACAAACAATCCTTTGACTAATTGCTCAGCTCGCGATCCCTCACTGTATCGAAGCTCTTAACATTTGTTTGGTTCCTTTATACCCCAAAGTTTGGACACATGATGACAAAATAAGAAGGTGTGGCCAGAGGCTATTCCACCCAATGAAAGTTCACAGATTAATTGCCCAATCCTTCCTTTCTCCCCACTTTGGTTGTGAAATTGATCCAACCAGACACATTTCCTCACTCATAGTTTATCAAGGTTTTAATCTCAGGAATTTGGAAATTCCTTCGAAGCTGTAGCTCAGTGGTTCAAACATCATGAAATCGAACATCGAAATAACAACAGAAGTCTCTGGGAACTCACAGCAGATTCCCACAAACAGTCTCGTGGATTGAGTGACCAAATCATTCCTATTATTTTTTTTGAAGGAATTATTTATTACCTCTGGCAATTGGCTGCCGAGTTTCACCTACAAAATATACAGTAAATTCACTTTGGAGCCTTACCACCATCTCTTGGTGACAAGTGATAACTGCAGCTCGTGGTCTAACCCTGGTCAAAAAGCAAAATACTTTGGTTGCTGCAAATCTGAAATAAAAACAGAAGTTGCTGGGAAAACCCACAAGGTCAGGTGGCAACTATGGAGAGAGGAAAATGAGTTAACGTTTCAGGTCTATCACCTATTGTCAGACCTGGGGAATGTTGGAGATTATAACGAGTACATTATTAAGAGCAGATTTTTAGCAGCAGATAATTGAAAGAAGATTATTGAAAGAAATGATTAAGAACAGATTATTACGATTCTTCCAACATTCCCCAATTCTGAAGAAAGGTCATAGACCTGACACATTAACTCATTTTCCTCTCTCCATAGATGCGGCCTAATCTGACCCTGATGTTGTTCAGATGGTCTCTCGGTGCAGTGACAGCAACTGCCAGGAGAGAGCGGAAAAGCTCAACACAAACCCCGATCTCTTTTAGTTTTGACATTTAGTTATTAATAATATGACAACAACAATTAAAACAAACTTGCATTTGATCACGCAATATCTCAAATTACTTCACAATTGGCAGTCAATTACACACAGTAATGTACTACAAACAGACGTGGAGTGAGCGATCAATTTTCTTTGGGGGATTGTTGGCCAAGAAATCAAGAGTCAGAAACTCCCGTCTCTTTTCGAATAATGTCTTGGCATCTTTACTGACCAACTGAACAGGCAGATGGGACCTCGACTGAACGTCTTATCCGAACGATGGTGTCTCTAACAATGCAAACACCCCCAGTGCTACACTGGAGTGTCAGCATAGACTATGTGATTCCGTGTCCCAATGTGGAGTTTGAACCCATAACCCGCTACCCCTGCGCCAGCTGATACACACTGACAGTACTGGAATATCAGCCTGGACTGTGAGCTCAAAGTCCTGACCTGGGGCTTGAACCCACAACCTCTTGATGCAGGGGAGAGAGACTGAACCAGTGATGCTTGGCTGGTACACATTGGCTCACGAGTCAATCATTAACTTCACATTGAAATATTCTGTGTTGTTTGTTGTGAAAACAACAGTTTCCTGTTCAGAGATGTCAGTCAGACTTTGACAGTGTGCTTGTTACCATCTTTATTATTGTCTCTATTAACATCTGTGTCACCCTCTCTCTGTCACCATCTGTTACCCTCTCTGTCACGCTCTGTGGTATCCCCTCTGTCACTTGAGCCTTGGTGTCCCAACTCATGATCATGAGAGATGGGGAAAGGGGGGATTAAAGGGATCTGATTTTTGGGATCTGTTACAAAGTCTTTATGCTCAAAGCCAAGTGTTGTGGTATTTCCGGAAGATATTTCCTCAAACAGGATTCTGAGATTAGGAAAATTTGTTTTCGCACAGAACTGTTGGAATACTGAATGTTCTGCTGGGAGTGGTGGTTGATGCAGAATTCATGTTGGCTTTCAAGAAGGAACCAGCCAAAAAGCTTAAAAAGCAACAATTTGCACTTACATGGCACTTTTCACGTTGGTGGGATGGTCAGCGTAGGGAATGTGAAGCAGAGCAGTGTCCACCAAGCAGGCAGGTTGGCAGGTTTAAGAAATTTGCAGGCTTTGGGTGGGGCAAGACCATAGACAGCTTGAAATGTGAGGACAAGGACCTTAACTCAATGCTCTGGGGGATGAGGAGCCAGTAAAGCTGGGCGGAGGTGGGTTGAATGAATCACAGATCTTGGTGCAGTAGAGAATAGGAGCTGCAGACTTCTGAATAATCTGCTACTTTTGGGGGCCAGATTTGGGAAGTCCAGCGAGCAGGTACTTGGTGTAGCCAAGCCTGGACGTGAAAACTAGGGTCAAAGGAATATATGTGGGTATGGAGAAACATCAGATAAATGGGACTGAAAGTATTGGTTTTGAGGGATCAGGTACAGACACAATGGGCTAAATGGCCTTCTTCTGTGCTGCAAATTTCTTTAGTTCTGTGGGTGTCACCGCATTGGGATAAACTCCTGACATGAAAGGTTTAATTCAAATATAATTTGTTGTTCTTTTTGTGTGGGAGAGGGAGAAAGAGGCAGGTCAATAGGACTTAACAATTTAGGTAGAGGTACAGAAATGGGTGGATGAGATGTAAGGTTCCGATGTGCTTCCATCTCATCCACCCACCCACTACACCCCGAAGCTCTGGAGCTCTGTCTCATAATCCCTCTTCCTTGATGCCTCCCTCTGCAATTTCAAATCCTAACCTGGTGTCTGTCCTGAAATTGCTGTTTCCAATTCTTAACCCATGCTCTCCTGTTCTACTGTCTGATTGCATCTGAATATATTGATCTGGGTTGAATCTTTCAATCCAACAACAACAACAACCACAACAACAAGATTCCATTTATAAAGCGCCTTTCACGTCAGGAGGACGTCCCAAGGCGCTGCACAGTTGGGTCATGATCCAATTTAAAATTTAAAAATTTAAAAAATTTAAATCCAATTTAAAAAATTTTAAAATCTAAAAAAAAATTTAAATCCAATTTAAAAAGGAGTACTTTCATGAGCTGAAGTCTAAAGATCCATAACTTGTGGAGTCCTGTAGCTCAGTGGCTAGAGCACTCGTCTCGCAAGTGAGAGACCTGGGTTCATTTCCCGGCAGGCAAAATGCTGGGCAAGCCTCCTTACTCCACATGCCTCTGTTTGCCTAGCAGTAAGTAGGTACTGGGTTGTTAGTCAGTTGGTGGATCACATTTCTGGGGATAATAATAATAAAATAATAATAATAATCCTTGCATTTGATGTAGCACTTTTCACGTCGGGCGGACGTCCCAAAGCGCTTCACAGAACACACTGTAAAGTGAATTGACTGTACATTTGTGGGCGAACGCGGCAGCCAATTGTCCCACAAACAGTCGTGGATTGAAAATGACCAATTTATTATTGGTTTTGGAGGGATTATTATTCGGCTCTGTGTGGAGTAAGGAAACTTGCCCAAGGTTTCGCCCTCTGCCTGGAATTGAACTCAGGTCTCTCACTTGCAAAGCGAATGCTCAACCACTGAGCCACAGGACTCCACAAATAATGCCTTAAAGAATTTTTTTTAAAATATGAATAATTTGGTTTGACTGTTTATGGAACATTTCTGTGCACACTTGGCTGCCACGTTTCATCCACAAAATTTAGTCAATTCAATTAACATTATATTCTGTGAAGCGCTTTGAGACATCCAGAAGATGTGATAAGGCACCATTTCAAATGTAAGTATTATTATTATTATTATTGGAGCTCTTAGTGTGTGACCTGGCTGATCACACTTTTCTGCAGGCATCACACACTTGGGTGCCTAAAAAATATTGAATCCAGAGCTCACTTTGCCAGCTCAGCTTTTAATTCCACAACTTAATGTCTGACAGTTAACGGCCATTAGTGAGTGATTGAAACAGACCTACAGAGTGAAACAGCAGATCCTGTTAACCCTTCAAGGCAAAGCCCTAACAGCTTATGCGGTTATAATGCACTCTTGGACTCTAGCCTGCACTAAGGGCGCTATATCTTTGATCTCCTCTTCGATCGTGCCTTCAGTTACTCTCCCACCTCTCTGTCTTCCCTCACCCCTACCCCACCCCTCCCCCATGCTCGGGTCCTGAAGCCTGACTATCCTGACGCCTTGGGACATACTTCTGACGTGAAAGGCGCTCTATCAATGTCATTTCGTTATTGTTGTTGTATCCAAGTTGCTGTTTAGGTGCACAAGCAACGGGAAAGCTTGCCAGGCAGTGATCTCAATGGGCAAGCTATATGGTTTTGGCTGGTTAGACTCTAGCTGGTACCTCAATGCCCACTCTAGGATCACTAAAACTTGGCTCTTGCCCAATACTCTCTGGAATTAGGTAAGCAGTACATCCTTCTGGGAAAAATAATACACATCCAGACATGGGTAGATTTCCATGTGTAATTGTCGAATATATGTAGAACTCCTAGTCTGCTGATCACAGTGACGGGTTTCCATGCATATCACACACCCCGCTGATCACAGTGAGAGGTATCTATGTGTGTCAGACACCCGGCAAATCATAGTGATAGGTTTCTATATGTGACAGCCACCCGGATGATCATGGTGATGGGTTTCCATGTGAATCAGACCCCTGGCTGGTGAAACAGCTGAGCTGTAGAGTTAATCATCTCTCCGTGTCCTCAGGTTTTATTACTGACTACAGCCAATCACATATTGACACGAAAGGCCAGATCACAGCTCAGTCTGAGCCCTCTGTAAAGAGGAACAGATTGTCTTGGCCACGGATATTGACAGCTGCCAGTTACCAAAGTAGCAGTAAGTTTACAAATAATTTGTTTCCTTGAGTGTTATGATATCTCGGTAATCTACGTTATCCTCGATTGTTACAATATCTAGGCTGAGCTATGTCAGAGGAGGGTAACAGAACTTGCCTGTCTCAGGAACCAGAATAGAGACCACCATGGTTTGTGGGCCAAATTCTGTCAACCGTCGCCAAACATGTTGCTTTAAAGCCAGTTAAGTTCAACTCCAAGGGTCTTTCCATTTGTCAGATCTCCACTGTTTCCACTGGCACGTTGGATCAGTAACCAAAGGGCACAGATTCAAAATAGTTGCCAAAAGAAACAGAGGGGTGGTGAAGAGATTCTCTGATCTCCTTCGGGTCTGACAATCTAATAAACGCCAACTTGCATTTATATAG
Organism: Callorhinchus milii; assembly: GCF_018977255.1. Lineage (NCBI taxonomy): Eukaryota > Metazoa > Chordata > Chondrichthyes > Chimaeriformes > Callorhinchidae > Callorhinchus > Callorhinchus milii. The sequence goes on from NW_024704771.1 coordinate 2,630,372, forward strand.
CGTCATTATCACAGGGTAGCATCCTGGAGGGCTTGACAGTGGTGGAGCCAGGCAGAGAGGGAGTGGGGAGGTGATCATAGGCACAATCAAAAAGGAAGGTCTTTAGGTGGGTATTGAAATTAGGGATTGAAGGGACAAGGCAAAGGTATTGAGAGAGAGTTCCAGGGCTTCGTGGCGTAGTGGTGGAACAGGCTGGGTGGGCTGAATGTCCTCTTTCTTGTTTCCTACGATAACTGTTATTGTGATGATATTCACATTATAAATCGCTCTGCAACCTTTCCCCCCTTTGTAGTTGAGAGAAAGACCAGATTCCCTTCTGAGGCAGATGGGCTTCATTTGGAGTAAGTTGACTACAATCAGTGGTTATTGTATATTTCTCAGTAAGCGCAGTAGCTGAGGGGAGGAAGGGCTGGGGTGGGGAGGAAGTGAGTGTCTACCGTAGACAGGTTGGGTGGGGGGGCAAGAACTCCTTCCCTTTTGCCGACTGGAACATGGATCTTTAATGTCCATCTGAAAGAGACGTAAATGGAAAGGGGGAGGGTGGGTTTGGGATAATACCTCATCTGATGGGCGCTGCCTCCGACAATGAGGCCCTCTCTCCCACAAACTATTTTATCTGGGGGATTGTCAGCCAAGACACCGGGAGAAAGAAACTTCCTTTTCAAACATAACGCAGGATCTTTAACGTCCACCTGAACAGGCAAATGAGACTTCGGATGATCATCTCCTCTGAAGGCTGGCACATTGACAGTAGAATAAAATAAGGGGTGGTGACAAGTTGAGCCAGGGATGAGTTATCAGGCTTTTACTATGTTTTTGTTCCTATTTTTCCCTCTCAGAAACACTGCTCACTTCGCTGATCTTGGTTCTCGGCTCAGATCTAATTCTGGCAAACAGTGACGATGTGGAATATAGGTATACAGCGCAATACCCTCAACACAATAGCACCTTCACCTCGAGAGGATGTCTGAAAGCACTTTGCAGGATTCACTGTAAAATGCATCCACTGTGTATTGCCTAGGCCAAAGCGGCAGCCAATTTGTGGTTTTAGCTGCTTAAAATCCAGATGTTCCTCACCCCACCCCACCGCTAGAATACTCCCCCTCCCCCTCCCCTCAACCCCCACCGAGCTATGGCTAATGCCAACATGCACTAACGACTTGCGTTTCATCCACAAAATATACAGTCAATTTACTTTACAGTATATTCTGTGAAGCGCTTTGAGACATCTCAAAGACGTGATAAGGCACTATATTGAACGCAAGATTAGTATTATTCTTATTGTAATACTCTTCGGAATTAGGTATGCAAGGTGCATCCCTCCAGGTAGAGAGAGACAGAGACAATGTGCAAATTCCATTCCAGATATGGAGAAATTTCCAGTGTGGGTGGGGTGGGCCAGGTGGGGGACATGGAGCAGGCCGTGTTATCAGATCACAGAAATAAGGAGGAGAAAGACCGTGGAGGGCTTTGAAGGCAAGCATGAGGATTTCGAACTTTATCCTATGGGGGAATGGGGAGCCTGTAGAGCTGGGTGAGACTGGGTGTGATGGGGTCACAGAGTCTGGTGCGGGAGAGGACACGAGCTGCAGAGTTCTGGATGATCTGTGGCCTGTGGAGGTAGGAGTTGTGAAGGCTGACAAGCAGGGAGTTGGCAGAGTCAAGCCTAGATGTGATGATATTTTAAATGTACATTTTTTCCCCCTCAGATGTGTATGTGAAAGGAGAGAACCGGGTTCACTGAAGTTCGAGGCAAAACCGTGGTTCCCCAACAGATGTCCAGAAGTTACACTCCGCAATTGTGGCAGCTGCATACAACAAATTGAGCAATATTTGAGAGCGTTGAGTGTATATCCAATCTGCGACATTCAATATTGGTCTAAATCTCTGCAGGTAACCCAGCAAAAACAACTTGCTCATCACTCATAGTAGTGTCTTGGATCAGTGAACAGAGCTTGAAGCCAAGCCAAGAAGAGGGGGGAAGGTGACCAAATGAGGTTGAAGAGAAAGGTGCGATCTGAAAGACAGGGGCGAGGAGAAGGGATTGAGGCAGGAGGGTCAGAGTCTTGGAGTGTGGTGGTGAAAGTATAGAGGTGAACAAGGGGGATGCAGGAGACCGGAGCCAGTTGAGCAAAGGCTTGATATGATAGACAGATCAACAACAACAAATTGCACTTGTATATCACCCTTCATGTTGGAATGACATCCCAGGGTGCTGGGCAGTCAGGGGTTTTTGGACCCAAGCTGGGAGTTGGGGTCAGGAGAGGTGGAGGATAAGGGGGTGGGGGTGGGAGGGTGGCCAAAGGCTTGGTTGAATAGGAATATCTTTAGATGCAAATTGAAAGAGGCAAGAGAGGGGGTAAAGTGAAGGGATTGCAGGATAGAGTTACTGGTAGTGTGAAAGGTGTGTATGGTGGAGGGTGGGTGGGAGGGGGGGCTGTCTAGAGGTGTGCTGTTAATGAGCTGTTGACGGCTCGCGTTTTCTCATGCCATTGTCCTGTGTCCCTATTTACAGGTCGAAGGAAGCTTTGAAGTGAAGAACAGGGATGGTTTTTCTTACAAGTGCCATTTGTCTTGCACACGCCCACCTTGGATGAACAGGCGTCAATGAATAAAGTTGGATTTGGAAAGTTCCATATTAAACTTGATGTCTCGTTATAGTTTGAAATGAACACCTCATGATAGTCTGTATTCAACACTTGGTTTGCAAGCGAGAGGCCAGGGTTCGATTTCCGGCGAAAAGGACAGCAAGTTTCCTTAACTCCACAACCTCTGTTTACAAAGCAGGAAATCGGACTTTGGTTGTCATTCAATTAGTGGATCACTTTCTGGGGGTACCAATCCCTTCAAAAATTGTAAAAAAATAGTAATTGGATCACCCAATCTAGCAGAACACTGATGTGCACAGCATTTCAAATGCAATGATTCTTATTAACAACAGTGGCACATATGTAGTCTATGTAGTCTGATATAAACGCTCTGAGACGTCGCTCGGTGTGGACTACGCTGTATAAACGTTGTTGTTATTGATGATATTAAGTGACACCTCTATTTTGTCTGATATTAACAGTGACACCTCTATATACTCTGATATTAACAGTGACACCTTTATATAGTCTGATATTAACAGTGACACCTCTATGTAGTCTGATATTAACAGTGGGAACCTCTATATAGTCTGATATTAACAGTGACTCCTCTATGTCATTCAGAACTCTGCAGCTCGTGTACTGTCCCGCACCAGGCTTCGGGACCACATCACTCCCACCCTCGCTCGCCTCCACTGGCTCCCCATCCCACAGAGGATTGATTTCAAGATCCTCATCCTCACCTACAAGGCCATTCACGGCCTCGCTCCCTCCTACCTCTCCGACCTACTATCCCCCTACCTACCTGCCCGTACCCTCCGTTCCTCTGGCTCCGGTCTGCTCCACGTCCCCCGCCCCAACCGCCCCACCATCGGTGGTCGGGCCTTCAGCCTCTCAGCCCCCAGGCTCTGGAACTCCATCCCCCAGTGCCTTCGCCGCTTCCTCCCTTTCCTCCTTCAAGGCCGGTCTCAAAATCTTTCTCTTTGACCGAGCCTTCAGCTCCCCTCTCGACTCTCTTCCCCCCCCTCGCTACCTCCCTTCCCTCCCCTTACCCTGACCATTTCCCCCTCCTCGCTCCCTCCCTTCCCTCCCCTCACCCTGACCATTTCCCCCCTGCTCGGGTCATGACCCAACTGTGCAGCGCCTTGGGACGTCCTCCTGACGTGAAAGGCGCTTTATAAATGGAATCTTGTTGTTGTTGTTGTTGTATATAGTCTGATATTAACAGTTAGAACCTCTATATAGTCTAATATTAACAGTGGGAACCTCTATACAGTCTGATATTAACAGTGGGAACCTCTATATAGTCTAATATTAACAGTGACACCTCTATTTTGTCTGATATTAACAGAGGCTCCTCTATATAGTCTGATATTAACAGTGGGAACCTCTATATAGTCTGATTTTAACAGTGGAAACATCTATATAGTCTGATATTAACAGTGGTAAACTCTATATAGATTGATATTAACAATGGGAACCTCTATGTAGTCTGATATTGAAAATGAAATCTCTGTATGGTCTGATGTTAACAGTGACACTTCTATACAGTCTGATATTGACAATGACACCTCAATATAGTCTGATATTAATATTGACACCTCTATATCGTCTGATATTGACAATGACGCCTCTACAAATGATCTGATATTAACAGTGACACCAGTATATAGTCTGATATTAACAGTGACACATCTATATAGTCTGATACTAACAGTGACACCTCTAGATTCTCTGATATTAACAGTGACACATCTCAGTCTGATATTAACAATGATACCTCTATATAGTCTGATATTAATGGTGACACCTCTATATAGTCTGATATTGACAATGACACCTCTATATAGTGTGGTATTAATAGTGACAACTCTATATAGTCTGATACTGCCAACGACATCTCTGTAGAGTCTGATATTAATTAATAATGAAAAATAGTCTGATATTGAAATAGTCTGATATTGAAAATCAAATGGTCTGATATTAACAGTGACACCATATATAGTCTGATATTAATTGTGCCACCACTCTGTAGTCTGATATTGACAGTGATACCTCAACTACAAAATTACATTTGTATAGCGTCTTTCACATGAAAACAAGCATATCCCAAGGCACTGGACTGACAGAGTTATGGATCCGAGCTGAGGATATGGGCTAGTTGGGGGAGGACATGGAGGGAAGCAGGGAGATTGAAAGCATGGTTGAAGAGGAGGGTCTTGAGGTGAGTCTTGAAGGTGGAGGGACTGTGGGATAGAGTTTCAGACGTTGGGTGCAGAATGGCGGAAGGCCCGCCCACAAATAGTCGGGTGAACAAAGTGTCGGACGTGAAGCAGGCCAGAGCCCGCTGAGTGGAGGGAGCGAGCAGGATGGTAGGGGGTTAGGAGATCACAGAGGTAGGTAGGGGGCAGCAAGACGATGGAGGGCTTTGAAGTTGAGGACCAGGATCTTGAACTGTATCCTCTATGTGATGGGAAGCCAGTGGAGTTGGGCAAGGATGGGAGTGATAGGGTCCCAGAGCCTAGTGCGGGAGAAGATATGGGCTGCAGAGTTCTGGATGATCTGAAGCCTGAGGATGGAGGAGTTGGGGAGGCCAGCAAGCAGTGGGTTTGCGTAGTGAAGCCTCGATGTAATGAATGCGCATATACGGGTTTCAGTGGCCTGCAGTGTGAGACAATGCCAGAACCGGGTGATGGTGTGGGGGTGAGGGAGGGCATCGCGGGTCATGGGGCAGATGGGGAGTAGAAAGGATAGTTGTGGGTCAAACAAGATCCCAAGATTCTGGACTGGCTTAGCAAGGTGGAGTGTGCATCAATGGATGGTGATGTTGTCGATGCCTGAGGTGAGGAAGTACTGACGGGAGCCAATCAGGAGAGCCTTGGTCTTACTGGTGTTCAACTGAAGGAAGTTAGCTCTCATCCAGGACTTGACTTCCGCAGACATTCTGTCAGCACAGCAGTGGTCCTGGAGTCAAGGGTGGAGGCAAAGAGGTATGGGTGTCATCCATATACATGTGAAAGATGACCCCATATCTGCGGATGATGTCACCAAGGGGGAGCATTTAGATATTGAAGAGGAGGGAACCAAGGACAGAGCCGTGAGGAATACTGTACAAGACAGTCCGAGGGCTCGAGAAGAAGCCGTTTGAGGAGATGAAGTGCAGGTAGTGTGAGAGGTACGATCTGAACTGATCTGATCAATGTAGTTTGATATTAACAGTGACACCTCTATATATTAATAATCACACATCTATATAGTCTAATATTGAAAATAACATCTCTAGATAATCTGATATTAACAGTGACACATCTATATATTCTGATATTGACAGTAACACCTCTATATATCGTCTGATATTAACAGTGATATCAGTATATAGTCTGATATTAATAGTGACACCTCTAAATAGTCTGATGAGGTACAGTTGGGTGTCTAAATAGTCTGATGATGAAAATGAAATCTCTATGTGGTCTGATATTAATAGTGACACATCTATATGTTCTGATATTGACAATTACACCTCTATGTATGGTCTGATATTAACAGTGACACATCAATGGAGTCTGATATTAACAGTGAGCACCTCTATATAGTCTGATATTGACAATGATCACTCTATGTAGTTTGATATTAATACTGACACCTCTATATAGCTGATATTAACAGTGACAGCTATATAATCTCTGATATTAACAGTGACATCTCTATATAGTCTGATATTAACAGTGACACCTCTATATAATCTGATATTAACAGTGACACCTCAATGTAGACTGATATTAACTGTGACACCTCTACATATTCTGATATTAACAAACACACCTCTACATCATCTGATATTAACAGTGGCACCTCTATATAGTCTGATATTAACAGTGAGCACCTCTATGTCTAGTCTGATATTGACAATGGTAATTTGTTTTTGTTGTTGCTATTCGGGGCATTTCACTCGGTCTCCTGGCCAACAATCCCGCAGATAAAATTTGTTATTCACTCCATGACTGTTTGTTGAACATCACTGTGCACTGTGAACATTCTGTATTCACTCACAAAACACACTTTACAGTGAATCCTATGAAGCACTTTGAGATGTTCTCCAGACATGAAAGGCGCTTTTCAAATGGAAGAATTATTATTGTTGTTTTACTGTGATCAATGGGGTGAAGTTTCCCAGTGCAACACCACCATCTGCCGGCAGTAAAGCAGGTTTATACTTAACACTATATGTGGCCTCACTGTCATTTTAATCCACATTAATTTTCAGCAAATTATTCTATTCCTCAAATTACACCACAACATCCATCAGGGGAAACAAGGAAAAGGTGAATCTGTTTCCCTGTCTGTGATAAAGTGTAAATTCCGGAGTTTAAAAAATTATATATCGTATGTGATCGAAACACATTTTAAAAAATTGGTCACTCAATCCACACGTGTTTGTGGGACACTGCTGTCACAATTATCTTCTGCGTTTTGCCCACAAAATATATACTTTACAACATATTCTGTGAAGCGCTTCGAAACATCTCAGCGATGTAATAAGGTGTTGATCAAGGTGATACGGGGTTTCCATGAAACGCTGCAGCCAATTGAGCACAGTAATTTGAAGTTGATCCGCTCTGTGACAGGGAGCCGGTGGCGCCAGGGGTGTGGGGTTGAGTGTGGGTGAGGATGTGGCCAGTGATGTACACTAACTATTATGCTACAGGACTCCAAATCTTCTGCCGGTAACTACACTTTACAGTGTGTCCTGTGAAGTGCTTTGAAGCATCCTCGGTACAATCCCTTCACAGCGTTGCTTCTCTCTACCTTTGTGACTTACTGTAGGAACCTTGGAGTCTTAGCTGACCCTCAACTATCCAATTCCCCAAATCCGTGCCATGACCCTCTCCGCCTTTTCCACCTCCGCAACATTGCCCAGCTCCGCCACTGTCTATCACCCCAGGCTTCCAAAACTCTCATACACGCAATTATAAAACCCAGGCTTGACAATGCAAACTCCCTACTTATCGGCCTCCCCAACTTCTCCCTCCATAAGCTGCAGATCATCCAGACCTCTGCAGCTCATGTTCTTTCCCACACCAGGCTCTGTGAACCTATCCTCGCACAGCTTCTCTGGCTTCTCATCACTCAGAGGATACAGTTCAACCTCGTGGTCCTCAGGAGTTAGGAGCAGGAGTAAGCCATTCGCCCCTTTGAGTCTGCCCCATCATTCAATAAGATCATGGCAAATCTTCTAATCTAACTCCATCTGTCAGCCTTATCCCCATATCCCTTAATCCCTCTATCCTTCAGAAACCTATCAATCTCAGTCTTGAATATGTTCAGCCTTCTGGGGTAGATAATTCCATAAATTCACTACTCACTGAGTGAAGAGGTGTTTCCTCAACTCTGTTCGAAAGGGCTGTGCCTTAATCTTAAGACTATGACCCCTAGTTTAGATTCTACTACCAGGGGAAAGTCTCACACTGTCTAATCTGTCAAGCCCAGTGAGAATCTTATATGTTTCTATAAGATCACCCCTAATTCTTCTATATTCTGGAGAATATAGGCCTAGTTTACTCAACCTATCCTCATAGGTCAACCGTCTCATCCCAGGAACTAACCTAGTGAATCAATGCTGCACCCGCCCTAAGGCGAGTACGTCCTTTCTTAAATAAGGAGACCAAAACTGCGCACCATATTCTTGGTGCGGTCTTACCAAGTGGCACTCTACTAGCACATCTTGCCAATCTGAGAAGGTCCCGTTTATTCCTACTCTCTGTTTTCTTCCTGTTAGCCACTCTTCGATCAATGCTAATTTATTGGCTTTAATTCCATGTGCTCTAATCTTGTGTAGCAGCCTTTTATGTGGCACCTTGTCGAACACCTTCTGAAAATCTAAATATACTACGTATACTGGTTCCCCCCTATCTAACTTGCTAGTTACATCCTCAAAAAAAACTAAATCTTACCTTCAAAGCCCTCCATATAGAGGTGTCTGCTCCTTCGGCTCCTGCCTGATTCATGTTCCCGGCCCAGCCCACCCCACCATCGGCGGTGGGCCTCCAGCCTTTCTACCCCCACAAAGAGTCACAAAAAGGTGACCAAATCATTATTACTTTTTTTTAACTTGAAGGGATTATTACCCCTGGAAAAGCGATCCGCCAACCGACTAACAACCAGGTTCTTACATACTGCTAGGAAAACAGAGGCGTGTGTGTGTGGAATAAGGAAACTTATCCAAATTTTTTCCCATAGACTTGCATTTTTTTCCTTTTGATGTATATATCCAATTCGCTTTATGGAAGTTGTTATTGAATCTGCTTCCACTACCTTTTCAGGCTACGTATAGAATCTGATATTAACCTCTATATGGACAGTTGAGTGTCGAATAAGTTACACCTCTATATAGGTCTGATATAAACAGTGAGCATCCCTAAACCGGGTAAGCAGAGGCGTGTGGAGTAAGGAAACCTGCTCAACTTTTTGATCTGCTGGGAATCAAATTGAGGTCTCTAGCTTGGAGGCAACTGCTCTAACCACTGAGCTACAGGACTGGACAGTCCACAGGATATTAACAGTGACACCTCTATCTAGTCTGATATAATAATAATAATCCTTGCACTTGATATAGCGCCTTTTTGCTTGAGACATGTCAAAGTGGTTCACAGAGTATACTGTAAAGCTAATTGACAGCAGCCAATTGCACACAACGGTGTGCCACAAACAGCCATGGATTGAGTAACCACTATCATTTTTTTTGAAGGAATTATTACCCCTGGAAAAGCAATCTGCCAATCGACTAACAACCGGGTTCCTACTCACTACTGGGTAATCAGAGATGATGTAAGGAGTAAGGAAATTTGCCCAACATTTCGCCCTGCCGGGCAATCGAACCCAGGTCTCTCACTTGCGAGGTGACTGCTCTGACCACTGAGCTACTGGACTCACAGTCCACAGGATATTATCAGTGACACCTCTATAAGTTCGGATAGTAACAATGACAACTCTATATAATGTGACCCCTCACATCTGTATATTGTCTGATACCAGCGTTGGGATTAAATGATCTGCTAAAGTCTATTAAACTGGTGGAACCGGCTGGTTGGGCTGAATTGCCTCCTACTCCTGATTTTCTTTGTTCCTATTTGATTTTCCTGTTGCTGCTCCTCCATTGTTTACACTTCCCATCGCTGCCCGATGCTGGGAATGTTTACTTCCGGATATTGTGCTGTTTTCCCGTAAATCTGAACGACGACAATAACAATGGATGGTGTTTGCAAGGATGATTTTCCCTGGGTCTCAGCCTGGCTCAGTCGGCAGTGCTCTCGCTTCTGAATCACCGTTTATGGGTTCGAGCCCCTCGTCAGGTCATAGGAGTGAATGGAATTTCTCTCCCCCAGTAACCAAGTCAACATTGTCCCAGATGATAATTCACGCTTGATTCTGGGACATGGCTGTGGGCGGGTGGACTCCCACATTTACCTACAAAGTACACAATATATGGTCACTACACTTTGTAGTGAAATCCTGAGAAGCACTTTCATGAGTCTGCTTGCCTTTAATTTAATAAATAATGAATCATCCTTGCGTTTCATATAGCACCTGGGACACTGCTGTGCGCAAATGGCTGGTGTGTTTCGCCCACAAACATACAGTCAATTCACTTTACAGTATACACTGTGAAGCACTTTGAGACGTCTAGAAGACATGAAAAGCACTATATCAAGTGCAAGGATTAATATATATTATCGCATCTTTGAGACATCTCAAACCGCTTCGCAGAATATATTGTAAAGTGAATTGACTGTGCATTTTGTGGGAGGAACGCGGCAGCCATTTGCGCACAGCAGCGTCCCACAAACAGTCGTGTATTGAGTAACCAAATTATTATCACTATTTTAAAAAAATTTAAGGAATTATTAGCCCCGGAAAGCGATCTACCTATCAACTATTCACTGGGTTCCTACTTACTGCTCTGTAAACAGAGGCACGTGTGTCCAGTAAGGAAATTTGCTTTAGGTTTCGCCCGGCCAGGAATCGAACCCGGTCCTCTCGCTTGCAAGGCGAGAGCTCTAACCACTACACCACAGGATTCCGGGTACTCAGGTAATGAGATGTTTGAAGTCAGGCAGTAAAGAAGTGGTGAAGAGAATGTGACCTTCTTTGCCAGGAGAGGGTGGGGGCAGGGGAGAGGGAGGGGGCAGGGGAGAGGGAGGGGGCAGGGGAGAGGGTGGGGGCAGGGGAGAGGGAGGGGGCAGGGGAGAGGGTGGGGGCAGGGGAGAGGGTGGGGGCAGGGGAGAGGGCTGGGTTGGGACACTGCAGTGCCAGGTGGTCCTGCCTTTCACAGGTTCTCTTCCCTCAACCCTGGAGCTCAGCACAAGGTGAGGCTGGGCTGCCCCCAGGGTATAGTGGCAATAACTCAGTCAGATCTGCATAGACTCAACCCTAACCCCAACCCCAACTACAACCCCAAACTCAACCCCAGCCCAACCCCAACCCCAGCCCCAAACTCAACCCCTGCCCCAACCACAACTACAACCCCAAACTCAACCCCAGCCCAACCCCAACCCCTGCCCCAAATCTCAACCCCTGCCCCAACCACAACCCCAGCCCCATCCTCATCCCTGACCCAACCCCAGCCCCAAACACAGTCCCAGCCCCAAAACCAACCCCAACACCAATCTGAACCCCAGCCCCAACACTAGCCCCAGCCCCTGGCCCAACCCCAGCCCCAACCCCAACACAAGCCTCAGCCCCAAACTCAGCCCATGGCCCAACCTCAGCCCCAAACTCAACCCCAGCCCAACCCCAACCCCAGCCCCAGCCCTAATCCAATACCAACCCAACCCCAACCCAGCTCCAGACCCAACCCCAACCCAGCCCCAATCCGATCCCAACCCAACCCCCAAACCTAGCCTCAACCCAAAACTCCACCCGAACCCTAACCCTAATCCCAACCCCAGCACCAGCCCCAACCTCAGCCTCAACTCCAATGCCAAACCCATCCTCAACCCCAGGCCCAACTTCAGAGCCAACCTGAGCTGGGGTGTGCCTAATACTGGGAGTGGGCAGTGTGTTGTTACACAGTCTCTAGTGCCCATGTCAGCCATTAGTCAGGAAATCTCTCACAGACTCCATCTCTACGCTCTTTCATGTTCTCTCTCTCACACACTCTCACTCTCTCTGTACCACTGTGCGTCCATCACATAAGTTCTCCACACATTTCTCGTACACTCTCACACTGTATCTTTCTTTCTTCCACACACACTCTCACACACTCACTCTCTCACACAATCTCTTACACACTGTGTCCCTTTCTCACACCGGTCACTCTCTGCCCCTCTAACCCATCATCACATCCCCTCAGTCCTCAGACTGCTGATTCTCTCATTCTGTCACTCTCCCTCTTTCACACTCAAACACACACACACTCTCAAACACACTCACTCTCAAACACACACTCACTCTCAAACACACACTCACTCTCAAACCCACACACACTCTCAAACCCACACTCACTCTCAAACCCACACACACTCTCAAACAAACACTGTCTCTCACACACTCTCAAACCCACACTCACTCTCAAACCCACACTCACTCTCAAACCCACACACACTCTCAAACAAACACTGTCTCTCACACACTCTCAAACCCACACTCACTCTCAAACCCACACTCACTCTCAAACCCACACTCACTCTCAAACCCACACACACTCTCAAACCCACACACACTCTCAAACAAACACTGTCTCTCACACACTCTCAAACCCACACTCACTCTCAAACCCACACTCACTCTCAAACAAACACTGTCTCTCACACACTCTCAAACCCACACTCACTCTCAAACACACACACACTCTCAAACAGTCTCTCACACACTCTCAAACACCGTCTCTCACACACTCTCAAACCCACACACACTCACTCTCAAACACACACTCACTCTCAAACCCACACTCACTCTCAAACACACACACTCTCAAACCCACACACACTCTCAAACACTGTCTCTCACACGCACTCAAACCCACACTCACTCTCAAACCCACACTCACTCTCAAACCCACACTCACTCTCAAACCCACACTCACTCTCAAACACACACTCACTCTCAAACACACACTCACTCTCAAACCCACACTCACTCTCAAACACTGTCTCTCACACACTCTCAAACACTGTCTCTCACACACTCTCAAACCCACTCACTCTCACACACTCACTCTCAAACACACACTCACTCTCAAACCCACACTCACTCTCAAACACACACACACTCTCAAACACACAACACACTCAAACACACACACACACACACTCTCTCACACTCTCACGCACACACTCTCTCCCATTCTGTAGTGTCTCTCACACACTCTCTCTCTCTCACACACACACCACACACTGTCTCGTTCTCACAATGGCACTCTCTCTCTCCTCCCCACACACCATCATCACATCCTCCCCGACACACACTCACTCACACACTGACTCTCTCACACTCACATCCAGTCCCTCAATAAGACGCCGACAGTGAGGAGCAGTGACTGCTGTGTGTGACTGTGCCTGTGCCTGGGCTGGGACTGGAGTGTGTGAGTGAGTGTGAGTGAGTGTGAGGGTGTGTAAGAGGGAGTGTGTGTGAGGGGGTGTGAGGGGATGAGAGCAATCCAACACCTCCTGGTCACTCTGCTGTTACTGGGACCCGGCACTCAAGGTGGGGACTGAGAGAGTTTGTTAGAGGTTGTGTGTGTGTGTGTGTGTGTGAGTGTGAGAGAGTGAGTGTGTGTGAGACAGTGTGAGTGTGAGAGAGTGTGTGTGTGTGAGACAATGTGAGTGTGAGAGAGTGTGTGAGTGTGTGTGTGAGACTGTGTGTGTGAGAGAGTGAGTGTGAGGGAGTGTGTGTGAGACAGTGTGAGTGTGAGAGAGTGAGTGTGTGTGTGAGACTGTGTGAGAGAGTGAGTGTGAGGGAGTGTGTGAGTGTGTGTGTGTGAGACAGTATGTGAGAGCGTGTGCGTGAGTGAGAGCGTGAGTGTGTGTGTGAGACAGTGTGTGTGTGAGAGAGTGTGTATGAGTGTGTGAGTGTGTGAGAGTGAGTGTGAGGGAGTGTGTGTGAGAGTGTGTCAGTGTGAGTGTGAGAATGTATGAGTGTGTGTGTGAGACAGTGTGTGTGTGTGTGAGAGAGTATGTGTGAGTGTGTGTGAGAGAGAGTGTGAGGGAGTATGTGAGTGTGTGCGTGTGAGAAAAGAGTGTATGAAAGTGTGTGTGTGACAGTGTGTGTATGAGAGTGTGTGCGTGAGAGTGTGTGAGAGTGACGGCGTGTGACAGAGAGTGCGTGTGAGAGGTGTGTGTGAGAGAGTGTAAGTGCGTGTGTGAGAGTGTGTGAGAGAGTGTGTATGTGGTGTGAGAGTGTGTGAGAGAGTGACGGAGTGTGACAGAGAGTGTGTGTGTGAGAGAGTGTGTATGAGAGACGAATGTGAGAGATGGAATGTGAGTGAGAGTGTGTGAATCGGTGAATTTGTGTGAAAATGTGAGTGTATGTATGTATGAGAGAGTGTGTGAGAGAGTGTCTGTGAATGGGTTTGAGACAGTGTGTGTGACAGTGTGTGTGATAGAGAGATAGTGTGTGAGAGAGCGTGAGAGAGAGTATAGGTCAGAGAGTTGGAGTGAGAGTTTTTGAGAGAGAATATGAGAGACTGTGTGTGTGAGAGTGTGTGTTTGAGAAAGTGTGTGAGAAAGTATGTGAAAGATAATATGTGAGAGAGTGTGTCAGAGAGCAAGAGAGTGTATGAGATTATGACAGTGTGAGAGTGCGTGTGAGACACAGACAGTGAGAGACACAGAATGTGAGACACAGATAGAGTGTATGTGAGAGAGTATGTATGTGTGAGTGTGTGTGTGAGAATGAGTGAGTGTGTGAGAGAATCAGTGAGTATGTGTGAGAATGAGAGTGTGTGTGAGAGTGAGTGAGTGTGCGTGATGGAGAGATAATGTGCGTGAGAGAGTGTGTGTCAGAGAGGTTGGAGTGAGAGTGTGTGAGAGAGAGCATATGAGAGACTGTGTGTGAGAGAATGTGTGTTAGAGAGAGTGTGTGTGAGACACTGTGTGAGAGGGTGTGTGTTAGAGAGCGATGGAGTGAGTGTGTGGAGAATATGAATGTGTGTGTGTATTAGAGAGAGTGTGTGCATGAGAGTGTGTATGAGACTGAGTGTGAGAGAGCGAGATAGAGTGGCATGTGAGAGTGCAAGAGTGTGCGTGTGTGAGTGTGTATGTGTGAGTGTGAGAGTGTGTATGTGTGAGTGAGAATGAGGGAGTGTGAGAGAATCAGTGAGTGTGTTTGAGAATGAGAGGGTGTGTGTGAGAGAGTGTGTGTGAAAGAGTGTGCAAGTGTGTGGAAGAGTGTGATAGAGAGATAGTGTGTGTGAGAGAGTGTGTGTGTCAGAGGGAAATGGAGTGAGTGTGCGAGAGAACATGACAGTGTGTGTGAGAGTTACGTGTGGGAGAGAGGAGGAGAGAGAGTGTGTGAGGGAATATGAGAGAGAGTGTGTGTCAGAGAGAAATGGAGTAAGAGAGTGTGAGTGAGCGTTTGAGAGACAGTGTGAGAGCAGTACAGAGTGAGAGTGTGATGGAAAGATGATAATAATAATAATAATAATAATCCTTGCATTTGATATAGCGCTTTATTGCGTCTTCGAGATGTCTGAGAGCGAGGAGAGTGACAGAGAGGAGGAGAGTGAGACAGAGAGGAGGAGAGTCAGTGAGGGAGAGGTAGAGACCGAGGAAGACAGAGAGAGAGTGTGTGAGAGAGAAGGAGAGCGCGTGAGGGAGAGGGAGAGGAGCTGAGCGCTGGGATGGCAGGTGTCAGCCTGGCTCACTGACGTCTCACCTCCCAGTCGCAAGGTTCAAAGTCTCTGACCTCACAAGTTCGAAGCTGATGCTCAAGGTCAGTGCTGGGGGGGGGGGAGGGAGGGGAAGGGGAGGTGGGGGCTGTGTGGTCGGAGGAGACGCCGTCTAAACCAGCAGCCATTAAAGATCTCCCACGGCCCTGCTCACAAAAAAGAGAAGGGAGCTTTTCTCTTTCTCTCTCTCTCTCTCTCCCCCGACAGTCCTCCCGGATGAAACCAGTCGTTTACAGGGACGTTCCTTTGCACAAATCGCCCACAAAACACACAAAAAGACTCAGTGTGTCTGTCCTGCAAAGCGCTTTGAGACGTCCTCCCTTACAACAAGGCAACGATTGTTAAAATAATCCCTTATCGTATCCTTAAGCAACTTGTCCAATCTCCCTGCTCGGCGGGCTCCTGCCTGTGCTTACACGTCCCCCTCCTGGCCTGTCCCACCATCGGTGGGTTTAGAAAGCCTTCAGCCTCTCTGCCCCCACCCCATGGAACTCCATCCCGTGGTCCCTTCGCCTCAGCTCCTCCCTTGTCTCCTTCGAGGCACGTCTCAATTCCTTCCACATGGACCGAGCTCACGGCCTCCCTCCCACCCTCACCCTCCCTGGCCTCCACCCTTCCTGATCCCAACCCCCAACTTGGGTGCAAAGCTTTGTTTGTCCAGAGATTTGTAATGAAAGGCAGGTCTGCGTAAATGCAAGTTGTTGCTGTTGCTGTTGCGAGCCCCATGTGAGTTGTGAGGGTAGAAGCTTATTTGGGGAGTAAACTGCTTCCCTCCGTGATCGAGTCTTTCTAAACCCTGGCACCATTAATAATAATCCCTTTAAAAAAAATTAATAATAATAATTTGGCCACTGAATCCACGACGGTGTGTGGGACGCTGCTGTGCGCAATTGGCTGCTGTGTTTCACCCTCAAAATATACAGACAATTCGCCTTACAATGTATCCTGTGAAGCGCTTTGAGATGTCTGGAAGCCACGATAAGGAGCTGTGTCAAAATTATTAATTATTAGTTAATAAAAATTGTTATTATTAATTAATATTTTTTTTATTATTAATTAATAATTATTATTAATAATCCTAGTATTTGCTACAGTGCTTCATCACTGGGAAGAGCACGATATGCTGTAAACAGCAGTGACGGTGTGTTTTGTGGGCAAACAGAGACGTCCCACTAACAGCCTTGAAATGAACGACTTATTTTACACATAATCCCAATCATCCTTGCGTTCAATATGGCGCCTTAGCACGTTGTCGAGACATCTCGAAGCGCTTCACAGTAGGAAGTGCGGTGACTGTGAATTTGGTGGGCGTATTCTGGGGGAATGTCGGCCAGGACGTAGAGAGAGAGAGAGAGAGAGAGAAGCTTCTCATTTTCGAAAAATGCCCCGGGTTCTTGAATGTCTCCCTCCACCCCCCCACCGCGGCCCCCCCCCCCGACCGGTACGGTCGACGAGCTCGGCGGAACAACTCGCTCCTCCGACGATGTGGTGCTCCCCACCCCCCCTCTCTCTCTCTCTCTCTCTCTCTCTCTCTCCTGCCCCCCCCAGCGCTGCGCTGGTCTGTGAGCTCAGAATCCCCAACGTGGAGAGCGAACTGACTGTGGAAGCTCTTGACTTGGAGGCAGAGCACGAGTGCTCTGCCTCCAAGTCAAGAGCTTCCACAGCCGCAGGTGACACAGCCTGGATTGCTGGCCCACAGCTAGTGCTCTGCCTCCAAGTCAAGAGCTTCCACAGTCTCACAGACCTACAATAATAACCTATTCTTTCAGAGGCTGGGAGTTTTTGTTTTGGGAAAGGGGACAGGATGCGGCGGGTTTCCTGCCCTTTTGTTCTGGAGTGACCAGGAGATTGAGCTGATGCTCGCTGTGCGCGTGGAGGCAATTCACTGCGTAACAGCTGCTCAACAGCAGCAGCGACAACAGTCTTACACTCGCACAGCGCCTCTCGCGTCATCGGGAGGACGTCCCGAGGCGCTGGACAGTGAAGGGGTTTTGCGCCCGAGCTGGGGGTCGGGATCAAGTGGGGAAGGGAGTGGGTGGGGGGGAACGGCAGTTAACTTTAAGTTACAGTTAAGGAGGGTTTAGTTAAGGGGTGATGTGCCGCACTCTCTTGGGAGAGAGAAATAATAATGATAATAATCCTTGCATTTGATATTGCGCCTTATCACGTCTCAAAGCGCTTCACAGAATATACCTGTAAAGTGAATTGACTGCATATTTCGTGGGCGAAACAAAGTAAGAGAGAGACGGGGGGATGGGGACAGAGAGAGAATGAGAGAGAATCGGAGATCCGGCAACAGAGAAAGAGAGGGTGGGAGAGAGACAGTGGGAGAGAGAGAGAGAGAGAGAGAGAGGGGCTGTGGGGGCTGAGGGAGAGACCGAGATAGGACTGAGAGAGGGGGAACTGAGATTGAAAGAGAAAGAGTATGAGAGACAGAATGAGACAGAGGCACTGAGAGAGAGAGCCGAATAAAGGGATTGAGAGAGAGCAAGGGGGGATTGAGGGTCCGAGCGAGAGAGACAGAGACAGAGATTGGGATAGAGAGATTGAGAAAAAAACGGGAAGGAGATAGGGGGCAAGAGAGGCCGAAGGTGAGAGGGGGGAGGGAAGCTTGTGGAATGCGGAGGAGGTATGTCTGACTGGGAGCAGTCTGGCTCGGGCCAGGCTGTGGTAAGATCCAGCTCAAGTTGCTCTGTGAGCCCATATGCCACAGACACACACCCCTTCCGCCCCACCCCGGCTCAGACCAGCTCAGTAACAGGGCTGTCAACCCAAACTCCTGATAACTAGTCACTGCAAGGGGAAAGGACTCAGTGACGAGTTATCAGGAGCAGCGAGTTTGGAGTAGGTATAAATAAATACATGAAGGCTGGATATTGACAGGACGATGACTTAAGTGGTAGTGACAAGTTAAGGTTTGAGTTATCAAGAGTTTGAGTTATCATATACATGGCCCTATATTAATAATACAGTATTAATAGAGGGCCCTGTATATTAATACTAATAACAGGGCTGTGTATAATACTATTACTAATAATCCTTGTATTTAATATAGCGCCTTATCATGAAAGTGCTTCACGGGATATATTGTAAAGTGTAGTGACTGTTTACTTTGCGGGAGGAAGGCCTGGATTGTGCTCTGAACTGCGTAGGCCTGGACTGTGAACTCAAAGTTCCCGAGACGAATCTTGAACCAACAACTTTTTGAGTGAGAGTCAGACTCCCTCCCTCCCTCCCTCCCTCCCCCCCCCATCATGTCTTCTGGACGTCTCAAAGTGCTTGATGGAATAAACTGTAAAGTGAATTGACTGTATATTTTGTGAACGAAACACGGCAGCGAATTGTGCACAGCAGCGTCTCACAAACCGTCGTAGATTGAGTGACCAGATTATTATTATTTTTTTTAAGGGATTATTACCCCCGGAAAAACGATCCACCAATCGACTAACAGCCGGGTTCCTATTTACTGCTGGGTAAGCAGAGGCGTGTGGAGTAAGGAAAGTTCCCCAATGTTTCACCCTGTTGGGAGTTAAACCCAGGTCTCTCACCTTTGAGATAGGTGCTCTAACCACTGAGCTATAGGATGCAGGAAGGGAGGAAGGAGAGTTGGGAGGGAGGCAGGAAGGAGAGTTGGGAGGGATGGATCCAGAGATGAGGGGCAGATAGGCTGAGAATGGAAGTTGGGATATGAAGCAGACCAGAGCCTGCTGAGCAGAGGGAGAGGCTGGGTCAGTAAGGTTTTTGAGGAGGTCACAGAGATAGGGTTCAGAGTGTAGATTAATAAGCCATGTCTGTGATATTTGTGTGTGTTAAAACCTCCCGTTAACATAGCACTGTTGCTCTTCCCCATCTACCCCAGGGCTTCAGTGTTTAAATGATGTGGATCCGTGTGTTAACGGTGGAAACTGCACGTCACAGACCAATGGTACTGGATTGTGTGTGTAAGTAACAGTTTGTCCCTCTCTCACCCCCCCATCACACGTCCTGTCAGACAGGTCACATACATTGTCCATCCACACTCCCAAGTCAGGATTAGAGACACAGTAAAGCTCCCTCTACATTGAGCGTCCACACTAACACGTCAGGATTAGAGACACAGTAAAGCTCCCTCTACACTGTACATCCACTCCCAGGTCAGCCACAGCAATGGTTAAAGAAAAGATATTAAACAATAATACTCACATTCGATACAACAGCTTTTGTGTTTCAAAGTGCTTCACGAGATTCACTGCAAAAGTGATGCGACTGTGGGTTTGCGACAGCCAATTTGCGCTGCGATGTCCCACAAACAGCGACGTCGGTTGACTGAGTGACCAATTTTATCTGAGGGAATGTTGGCCAGGATACCAGGGGAGAGAGTAGGAAGCTTCTCTTTCGAGAATTTTCAAGAAGCACCGCAGGAGACCTTTAACTTGCAGCTGAACAGGGGCACACAGGCGGGGAGCAAGGTTTAAAGGATCATCCGAAGAACGGTGTCTCCAGCAATGCAACGCTGTCTCCCCCCAGCGCTGCATCGGAGCATCAGCCCAGACTGTGAGCTCAGAGTCGCTGAGCCAGGAACTTGGACTCACAACCCTCTGGTTCAATAATAATAATAACAATAATAATCCTTGTGTTTGACGTAGCCTTTATCACGCCGTTGAGAAGTCGCAAAGCGCTTCACAGATTATACTGTAAAGTGAATTGACTGTATATTTTGTGGGCGAAACACAGCAGCGATTGCGCACAGCAGCGTCTCACAAACAGTCGTGGATCAAGATACCAAGCTATTTATCTTTTGAAATGAACATTGCCCCTGGAAAGCGATCCGCCAATCGATTAACAACCGGGTTCCTACCTCCTGCTGGGAAAAGAGGGGCGTGCGTGGGGAGTAAGGAAACTTGCCCAAGGTTTCCCCTGCCTGCCCCGTGGCTCCAGCGCTTCGCTTGCGAGTCGAGTGCTTTAGCCATTGAGCTACAGGACTCCACAAGTCCTGGGGTGTGGAGGGGAGTGAGCTGGTGACTGAGCCGGGCTGACCCACTCAGAATGATGTGAATCCGTGCGTGTTTCTCCGCAGGTGTGCGTCTGACTACACAGGGGAGAGGTGTGAGCACTGGGACCCTTGCCTGGCCCCCCGCTGTCTGAACGGTGGCTCCTGCTCCCCCTCCCCCCAGCCACAGAATGCCTCCGTCAGCTACGCTTGCAGCTGCCCCCCGAGCGTCACAGGCCAGCACTGCGAGACCCCCGTCACACACCCCTGTCTCAGCAACCCCTGCCTCAACAGCGCAACCTGCCAGAGGGTCTCACCGCACACTGCAACTGCACCTGTCAGCATGGCTGGACAGGTGAGTACTAAACACTGGAAACAGTGCGCAGAGTACTAACACCGAGAGTACTAAACACAGAGACCTAACACCGAGAGTACTAAACACAGAGTACTAACGCTGAGAGTACTAAACACAGTGAACTAATACTGAGAATACTAAACACAGAGAACTAATACTGAGAGTACTAAACACAGAGAACTAATACTGAGAGTACTAAACACAGAGAACTAATACTGAGAGTACTAAACACAGAGAACTAATACTGAGAGTACTAAACACAGAGAACTAACACTGAGAGTACTAAACACAGAGAACTAATACTGAGAGTACTAAACACAGAGAACTAACACAGAGTACTAAATACAGAGAACTAATACTGAGAGTACTAAATACAGAGAACTAATACTAAGAGTACTAAACACAGAGAACTGACACTGAGAGTACTTCAGGCTGAGAGTTTTAAACACAGTACTACATACAGAGTACTAAACACTTGTGTATGTGTGTGTATGTGTGTGTAGGGCAGACTGACCTGTGTATGTGCGTGTAGGGCAGGCTGACCTGTGTGTGTGTGTGTGTGTGTGCGTGTGCTTAGGCCACTCTCTCACTGTGTGTGCGTGTCTCTCGCTCCCTCTGTAGGGCCGTGCTGTCAGCAGGCTGACCCGTGTGCTGGAAGCCCGTGTAGACACGGGTCCCGCTGCCTGCCGAGCGGAGGACATTTCCGTTGCCTGTGCCGGGCTGGCTACCGGGGGCCGGCGTGTGAGATCGACGTGGACGAGTGCCAGGCTGGACCTTGCCTGAACGGTGGCACCTGCCTCAACCAACCCGGCTCGTACCGCTGTGCCTGTCCCCCTACCCACACCGGCCCTGCCTGCCAGACAACCACCGGTGCCTGTCTGCCCGGGTCCTGCCAGCACGGCGGAGCCTGCGTCCGGCGCACAGACCCCCACTCACCGTCTCGCTGTGTCTGCCCCGCCGGTAGGTGGGCACGGATCGGTGGATATGTTCGTCCGCACGCGCTTGCGTGTTGAGGTGTCGGAAGGGGCTGGTGTAACGGGGCGGGGGTGGGGGGGGGGATTCATGGGAGCTCGTCTGACTTCTTCATGACCCGTCTCAAGACCCTCCTCGTTAACTGCCCATTCGGTCACCCTCCTACCCCTCCCCTCTCCTCCCCGCCCTCCGCCCCCTCCTGATCCCGACCACCAGCTCGGGTGCGGATCCCTGACTGTCCAGTGTCTTAAGACGTCCTCCTAACGTGAAAGATGACCGGACACATGTCATCTGTTGTTGTTGTTGTTGTCGAGGAGACCCTCTCCCAGTGTCCCGGCCGATAGTCCCACAAATAAAACTGGTCCCTCACTCCATGGTTTGTGAGACACGGCTACGCGCAAACTGTCTGCCGTGTTTTGCCCACAAAATACACAGTCGCTACACTTTACAGCGTGTCATGAGAAGCACTTTAGGAAGTCCTCCTGAGGTGCTCAGGCACCGGAGCAAAGCCAAGGATTGTTTAATGTTATAATAATAATAATAATAATAATAATCCTCGCATTTGATATAGCGCTTTTCACGTCGGGAGGACGTCCCAAAGCGCTTCACGGAACACACTGTAAAGTGAATTGACTGTATGTTTGTGGGCGAACGCGGCAGCCAATTGCGCACAGCAATGTCCCACAAACAGTCGTAGATTGAAAATGACCAATTTATTATTGTTTTGGGTTTTGGAGGGATTATTATTAGGCTCTGTGTGGAGTAAGGAAACTTGCCCAAGGTTTCGCCCTCTGCCTGGAATTGAACTCAGGTCTCTCACTTGCAAAGCGAGTGCTCTAACCACTGAGCTACAGGACTCCACAATTATTTATGTAACCTGCGCTGTGGCTGAGCTGGGAGTGTGGACCCACAGTGTACGTGACCTGTCTGGTGCTGTGTGGATGGATGGATGGACAGTATAAAGGGAGCGTCGCTGTGTATCTGAGATCTGCCGAGACTCGTTGTTAACCCTTTGCCTCCCACAGCCTTTACTGGCCATTACTGTGAGGTGAATGTTGATGACTGTCAGGGTCACCAATGTCGGAACGGAGGCAGATGTGTGGATGGGATTAACACGTACACCTGTCATTGTCCACCACAGTGGGAAGGTAACACACTCGCTCCCACACTGCCCCCATTCGCACACTCAATCCCACACTTAGTCCCACTCGCATACTCGCTCCCACACCAACCCTCAGGCCCTCAAACACACTCACTCGCACACCCACCCTCCCCCTGCCTTCACACACACTTGCTCGCACAACCAGCCTTTGTGCCCTCATTCTCTCCATTTCCACTCACTTCTCTCCATTCTCACTCCCTGTCTCTCGTACGCTTTCTCTCTCTCTTTATCTCTGTTCTCACGCACTCTTCTCACACCCACACACTCTCTCTCCATTCTCATTCCCTTTCTCTCGTTCTCTCTCACTCTTTCTGTGTCCTCACTCCCTGTCTCTCTGTATCTCTCTCACACCCATCTCTCTCTGTCCCTCTCTCTGTGTTCTCTCTCTTACACTCCTGCTCTCTTTTTCTCTCCCTCCCTCTAGAGTCCTGTCTGTCGCCTCCTCCCTCTCCGTTTCTCTCTGACTCCCTTTCGCTCTCTTACTCTCTCCCTCTCTCTCTCCCTCCTTCCCTCTCTCTGCAGGTCCTCTATGCTCCCGGGATGTGGTTGAGTGTGAGCAGCGGGGTGTGTGTGAGAACGGGGGAACGTGTATCAACATGGTGGGTGGCTATGTGTGTGTGTGTGTGAACGGCTGGTCTGGGGATCGCTGTACACACAATATCAATGACTGCCGGGCAGCTCTGTGCTCAGAGGGAGCCACGTGCCATGATCGTGTGGCCAGCTTCACCTGTGAGTGCCCACCTGGTAGGACAGGTAGGTCCCCATCAGTGCCCAGTCTGCCAACCATCAACCCCAAGTCACCATCCAACCCCACCCATACCCCCTCACCACCCAACCCCACACCCCACACCCTGCCCATACCCTCCTCACAACTCAACCCTCCTCACCACCCAACCTCCTCACCACCCATACCCTCCTCACCACCCAAACCCTCCTCACCACCTGTAATATTGATAATAATCCTTTCATTTGATATAGAGCCTTATTACATCTTTGAGACGTCTCAAACCACTTCACGAAATTGTACACAGCAGTGTCCCACAAACAGTCGTGGATTGAGTGGACAAATCATTGTTATTGTTTTGAAGGAATTATTACCTCTGATCCGCCAATCGACTAACAACTGGGAGCTCACTTACCGCTCGGTAAACAGAGGTGTGTGGAGTAAGGAAAGTTGCCCAACATTTCACCCTGCCCAATGTTTCGCCCTGCCCGGGAATCGAACCCAGGTCTCTCGCTTGTGAGGCAAATGCTCTAACCACTGAGCTACAGGTTTCCACCATCCATACCCTCCTCACCTTCCCCAATGCTTTCCCAGCAGGGTGAAACGTTCGTCAAGTTTCCTTACTCCACACACCTCTGATTCCCCAGGCAATAGTAGGAATGTGGTTGTTAATCATTTGACGGATCATTTTAGGGGATAATAATCCCTCCCAAAAAATTATAATTTTGTCACTCAATCCATGACTGTTTATGGGACACAGCTGTGTGGAATTGGCTGCCGCATTTCATCCCCAAAATACAATTACTTACACTTTAAAATATATTCTGCATCGCACTTTGGAGATGTCTCAGCAACGTCATAAGATGCTTTATCAAAAGCAAGAATTATTATTGGTATTATCCATACCTTCATCACTATCCATACCCTACTTGCTCTCTGTCCGTCCGTCTGTCTGTCTGTCTCTTGCACTCTTCATTGGTCTCTCCCTCTCTCCGTCAGTCTCTCCCTCTCTCAGCCGGTCTCCCACACTCTCTGTCGATCTCCCCCTCCCTATCGTCTCTTCTTCTGTCTCTCAGTCTCTCCCTCCCCCTCTCCATCAGTCTCCGACACTTTCTATCGGTCTCTCCCTCCCTCTCTCAGTCTCTGCCTCCCTCTCCCTACTCTCTCTGTGGCAGGTCTCCTGTGTCAGCTGAATGACAGCTGTCTCCACAATCCCTGTCACAAGGGAGCGATCTGTGATACCAACCCGATCACCGGTCAGGCCATCTGCCATTGTCCACAGGGCTACACGGGACCCGTGTGCAAGAGTGACATCAACGAGTGCTCGATGGGTGAGTCAATTCGGAAATCCGTCACCGTGATCATCTGGTGTCTGACACACACAGAAACCCGTCACCGTGATCATCGGTGTCTGACACACACAGAAACCCGTCACCGTGATCATCCGGTGTCTGACACGCCTCCTGTGGACACCGTTTCACACTCTGACCTTTTGTTCTGGAATGTTCCTTCTCAGGAGCCAACCCGTGTGAGCACAGCGGGCGATGCGAGAACACCATGGGGTCCTTCTGGTGTCGGTGTCGGGCCGGGTACAGTGGGGCGCGGTGTGAGCTGGACATCAAGGAGTGTCTCTCCAACCCTTGCCTCAACGGGGCTACCTGCCTGGATGAGATCGGGGAGTTCAAGTGCATCTGCATGTCAGGTACCGGAGGTCACAGCAATAGCAACAACAACAACTTGCATTTATAAAGCACCTCCCCCTCCCCCCACCCACACACACACACACAACAAGGTAGTGTCCCAGAGCACTTGATAGGGCCGAACTGGGGGAGGGGGGACGTGACCCAAGGCACGGTTGAAGAGGAAGGTATTCAGGCCCGAGCAGAAGATGGGGAAGGAAGGGACAAGATGATGGACTAGAGAAAAAGTGTTCCAGAGTTTCAGGGCGTAGTGGCTGGAAGAGCACCAACGATGGTGGAAGGGAGGGCACGAGGGTCAAGCAGGAGGCCGGTGGCAGCGGGTAGTAGGCTGGGAGAGTAAGCGGGTTGGAGAGGTAGGGAGGTGCCAGGGTGTGAAGGGATTTGAAGACGAGTGAAAGGATCTTGAATCTGTTCTGCAATAAGGAGACAGTGAAGCCTTCCTAGAACTGTGTGATGGGGGTTCGGAGATTAGAATGGGTGAGTCCCACATCTCTACATGTGGGAGGTTCCTCACCCACAGATACAGAAGGTCCCATATCTTTATATACCTTTTATTTGGGTCAGTCGGGTGTCTGACATGTGCTGTCTTTAAGAGTGTCCAAACCAAACTGAGAATTCCATGTATCCCATCCCACCTACATGTGGAAATCCCAGAGATAGATTGTTGGGATGGAATGCGCGCTGTCTCTCTCTCCCTGGAGAGACACCTCCTGCTTCTAATTCCAGAAAGTAAAGGCACAAGCTGGCAAGAGCCAAGGCTTGGGGACCCCAGAGTGTGTGTTGTGGCAACTGCTGGAGTCTAACCAGCTAAAACAACAACAACGACAAGATTACATTTGCATAGCGCCTTTCACGTTGGGAGGATGTCCCAAGGCACTGAAAGAACCCCATAGCTTGCCATTGATATCACTGTCTGACAAGCTTTCCCGCTGCTTGTCCAGCCAGGACCACCCGACCCGATAGGGCTTTGGTTGCAGGGTTAACAGGAGCTGAGTGGGAGGATTCCCTGCCCCCAGTGACTGGTTTGCCCTTCCAGGCCGTGCCAATGAACCAGGCTGTGCTGCCATCTCTATATACCAGTGGTTCTTCATCCCAGATAACAATAATAATAATCCTTGCATTTGATATAGAGCCTTATCAAGTTTTCAAGACGACTCAAAGCGCTTCACAGAATATACTGTGAAGTGAATTGACCGTATATATTGTGGAGAAAACACGGCAGTCAATTGCACATGGCAGTGTCACGCAAACAGTTGTGGATTGAGTGACCAAGTTTCATATACGTATGTGTTTTGAGAGGGATTATTACCCACGAGAAGCGATCTGCCAATCAACTAACAACTGGATTCCTACTCACTGTCCTCAGGTTACGAGGGTATTTTCTGTGAGATTAACCGTAACGAGTGTCTGAGTAACCCTTGCCTGAACCGCGGGACATGCCAAGACCGTGTCAATGACGTGCTTTGTGAGTGTGCTCCAGGTAAGATATTCCATGTAACATACCTACATCATGTAAGCACCATATATATTTTTGTATTTGTGTGGGTGTATGTTTTAGAGTCAGCCTGGCTCAGTGGGTCACAGTAACTCACAGGATTCACTCAAAAGTGTAGTGACTGTTTTATTTTGCCGGCGAATGCGGCAACGAATTTGCGAACAGCAAAGTCCCAACCAGTCGAGTGACCAATTTTTTTTTAGTGAGGGGGAGAGAGAGAGAGAAACTCCCTTCTCTTTTCCAATTGCACCACTGAGATCTTTAACGTCCATGTGAACCAGCAGAAAGGACGGCACCACTGACAATGCAACACCGTCCCCTTGCGCTGGGCAGCAGAAGATAACAATTTGCTGGAGAAAGAAGACCAAAGTCCATCCAGTTCGCCTTCCACCATTCTGGCGGTCGCTTGTCATATCATGTCCCAAACTACTCACTGTATAGCGAGATATTATTTTCTAGCAGAAATCTATCTCATTTGTTCTTGAAACAAGTGACATTTTCGGCTTCCGCTGTCTGTCTCCCTCGGGAGCCTGTTCCACAAGTTCACTACTCACTCACTGAAGGAGGGTTTCCAAAGATTTGTTCTGAATTTACTCCCTCCAATCTCAGGCCGTGTCCTCAGGTTCTACTGTTCAGGACAAGATAAAACAGCTGATCATGATCGACATTGTCTCGTCCCATCAGAATCTTAAAAACCGTAATCATATCACCCTTCAACCTTCCCTTCTCTGTATTGGTGCGTCAGCTTAGACTGTGATTCCAAGTCTCGATGAGGGTCTTGAACCCACAACCTTCTGACTTGCAGGACAGAGCGTGAGTGACTGAGCCGGGCTGAGACCTGAACTGGAGGTTTGGTAGTGAGGGTTGGAGTGACACTGAGGTGAGGGGAGTGTGGGCTGAAGCTCTGTCTCGTTAATGTGTTGTTGGGACCCCCCCTTGGCAGGATTCCAAGGGCTGAGGTGTGAAGAGGATATGGACGAGTGTGGCAGCGATCCATGCCTGAACAGGGGGACGTGTGTGGACGGACCTGGCAGCTTCCACTGCCAGTGCCAGGAAGGTAAAATAATAATAATAACGATAGTAATTCTCGCATTTGTACAGCGCTTCGTCATGACTTTTTGAGACGTATCAAAGGGCTTCACAGAATACATTGTAAAGTGTATATTTTGTGGGTGAAACTTGGCAGCCAAGTGTACACAGCAGCGTCTGTTCCACAAACAGTGATCAATTTACTAAATGAAAAACATTTTTTTTAAACCCATCACGTGCCCCCCCGACCCCTGCTCACTCCCTCAGGCATATGACCCCCTCGTCCTCGCCTTCAAAGCCCCTCACGGCCTTGCCCCTTCCTACCGCTGTGGCCTGCTGACTCCATATCAACCCGTCCACTCCCTCCAGCCTGCTCCATGTGCCCCCGCCTCAGTGGTCAGTCCTGCAGCCTCTCTGCCACCACCTCTGGAGCTCCATCCCGCAGTCCCTCCATTTCGCTCCCTCCATTGCCTCCTTCGAGACCCATCTCAAGACCCTCCTCTTCGACTGCATCTTCGGTCACCCTCCTACCCCCACCCTCCCTGTCCACCACCCTCCTGAGCCCAGCCCCCAGCCCCCAGCCTAGCTGCAAATCTCTGACTATCCAATGCCTTGCGATTATTCTCCTGCCGTGAAAGGCGCTGTGTAAATGCAAGGTGTTGTTGTTGGTGTTGATATTGATGACTCTCTCTCTCTCTCTCTCTCTCACTCTCTCTGTGTAATAGGGTATGATGGGTCTCTGTGTGAAGATGACATTGATGACTGTGCCGGGAGTCCCTGTCATCACGGCACATGCCTGGATGGCGTGGCCTCGTACACGTGTGTCTGTATCGTGGGTTACACGGGGAGAGCGTGCAGCCTGGAGGTGGACGAGTGTGCCAGCCAGCCCTGCCAACACGGGGCTCCCTGCCACGATCTGCTCAACGCCTACCAGTGCCTGTGCCCTCCGGGAACCACAGGTAACTCACTGTTACCCTGTTACCTGTTACCCTGCCCAACAAACACCACTGTAACCCTTCACACAACAACAACATTAATAATAATTCTTGCATTTGTTACAGTGCCTTATCACGTCTTTGAGACCTCTCAAAGCGCTTTACGGAATATACTGTAAAGTGAATTGACTATATATTTTGCAGGGGAAATGCCACAACAAATTGTGCACAGCAGCGTCCCACAAACAGTTATGGATTGAGTGACCAAATTATTATTTACTTTTGTTTTTGGAAGGAATTATTACCCCCGGAAAAACAATCCGCCAATCGATTAACAACCGGGTTCCTACTTACTGCCGGGTAAACAGAGGCGTTAACTACTGAGCTGCAGGACTCCACGCTCACAATCACATTCCTCACATTACGGCATCTTTCATACTGAGAGGACGTCCTGAAGCGCTTCACAGGAATCACTGTAAAGCGCATTGACTGTGTAATTTATGGAGTCCTATAATAATAATAATAATAATCCTTGCATTTGATATAGCGCTTTTCACGTCGGGAGGACGTCCCAAAGCGCTTCACAGAACACACTGTAAAGTGAATTGACTGTATATTTGTGGGCGAACGCGGCAGCCAATTGCGCACAGCAATGTCCCACAAACAGTCGTGGATTGAAAATGACCAATTTATTATTGTTTTGGTTTTGGAGGGATTATTATTAGGCGTGTGGATTATTATTATTATTATTATAACGCAGTGGTTAGAGCAATCGCCTGGTATGCAGGAGGTCCCAGGTTCGATTCCCGGACAGAGGAAAACATTAGGCAAATTTTCTTACTCTACACATCTCTGTTTACTCAGCAGTAAGTGGGAACCCGGCTGTTTGTTGAATGGTGGATGGCTTTCCCGGGGTAATAAGTCCTTAAAAATAATATTTGGTCACTCAATCCACGACAGTTTGTGGCACACTGCTGTGCGCAATGTCTGCCGGGTTTCGCTCACAAATATAGTCAATTCATTTTACAGTATATCCCGTGAAGCGCTTTGAGATATCTCGAGTACGTAATAAGGCGCTATATCAAATGCAAGGATTATTATTACTGTTACAGGCTGTGTTTACCTGTGTTTAGCTGTGTATGGCTGCCTTACAGCCTGTGTTTGGCTGTGCTTGGCCTTGTTTCAGGCTGTGATTGATTGTGTTTGGCTGTGTTTGGCTGTGTTTCAGACTGTGTTTGGCTGTACTTGGCTAAGTGTTACAGGCTGTGTTGGGCTGCATTATGTCTGTGTTTGCCTGTGTTTTGGTGTGTGCTGGGCTCTGTTTGACTGTGTTTGTGTGTATTACAGGCTCTCGCTGTGCGACGCTGATCGATCCCTGTGCTGGGAGTCCGTGTATGAACGGTGGGAGCTGTGTGGAGGCCGATAACAACAGGAGCTTCTCCTGTCTGTGTCCCCAGGCATTGAGCGGTACATGAACAGCACTCACTGAGCTCAGCTATCTCCTCTGTCACTGCCCACAGTCACTACACCATCACACCGTGTGTGCGTGTGTGTGTGAGTGTATGTGTGTGAGTGTGTGTGTGTGCATGTGAGTACATGTGTGTGTCTCTCTGTGTCACTATGACCATGAAGTCCTAACGTGTATCTTCCGTGACGGAGTGTGTTGTGTGACAGGACGGCTGTGTGAGACGTGGCGAGACGTGTGCAGCTCTGAGCCGTGTTTCAACGGTGGAACATGCGTGATCGCTGGGCCAGACTTCAACTGCTCCTGTCCTCCCGGATACATCGGCAAGCACTGCGAGACATACCGGGACCTCTGTACACCCAGTACGTCATCCGTGATCACGTCTGTGTGTCCCTCACACTGTCATACACAGACATATAGCCCTCACACTGTCACACACACACCTCTCCCTCACCCCCCTCCCCCCTCTCTGTCCTACATTCACACAGCACCCTTCACTGTACACAGTCACTACACCATCACCATCACCGTACACAGTCACTACACCATCACTGTACACAGTCACTATACTATCCCTCTCACTGTACACAGTCACTACACCATCACTCTCATTGTGCACAGTCACTATACTATCACTCTCACTCTACACAGTCATTACACCATCACTATCACTATACTATCACTCTCACTCTACACAGTCATTACACCATCACTATCACTATATACAGTCACTACACCATCACCATCACTGTAAACAGTCACTACACCATTACCATCACTGTACACAGTCACTATATTATCACTCTCACTGTACGCAGTCACTGCACCTCACACACTCACTGTTCACAGTCACTACACCTTCACACAGGGTAGCGTCTTGGGGGGTTTATCCCTGATAGTGAAGCCGAGCGAGAGAGAGAGGGGAGGAGAGAGTAAATGGAGAAGTAAAGGCAGAGTTCTCTCTCTCTCTCTCTCTCTCTCCCTCTCTCCGTTATCCCTCCTGTTATTATTGTAAACATGTGTTGTGTAGACGGAGTCTAACCTGCAGCTTCGCTCCCCCACCCCCCTCAACCCCCCACCCCCCCCCCCACCCCACCCCCACCCAGACACCTGCCAGAACGGGGGGACGTGCGAGGAGCATCCGGGGGTCCGGGGAGGGAAGTGCAATCACACCGGGAGCGAGTGCGGGGACAACCCCCAATACGCCTGCCTCTGCCCGGCCGGCGTGACTGGAGCCCGGTGTGAGGAGTTGGTCACCGGCTGTACATACAGGTAAGGGCCTGCGGGACTCGGGGCGTATTTGCCTGACACGCACCGAGCAAACACCGGAGTGCTGTAGCTCAGTGGTCCGAGCGCTCGCCTCGCAAGCGAGAGAGGACCTGGGCTGGATTCCCGGGCCGGGCAAAATGTTGGGCAAGTTTCCTTACTCCACACACACACACACACACACGCGCTCCTCTGGTTACCAGCAGTGAGTAGGATCCCGATTGTTAGTCGATTGGTGGATCGCTTTTCCGGAGGAAAATAATTCCTTCAAAATAACAATAAATATTAATGATAATTCGGTCACTCAAGTCGACGAGTGTTTGTGGGGCAGACGCCGCTGTGCGCAATTGTCTGCCGAGTTTCACCCACAACATACACAGTCAATTCACTTCATAATATATTCTGTGAAGCGCTTTGAGACGTCTCGATGATGTGGTGAGAGTCATATCAAATGCAGGGATTATTATTACACACTGTACACACACAGTCTGTGTGTGTTTGGTCCTGACTGTGAGTGTGTGTATTGGTGTGCGTGTGTGTGGGTGTCAGTGTTTTGTGAGTGTGTGGGTTAGTGTTGAGTTTGTGTGAGTGTGCGTATATTGGTGTGAGTGGGTGTGAGTGTGTGGGTGTGATTGTGTGTATGTTGGTGTGAGTGTGTGTAAGTGTGAATATGTTGGTGTGAGAGTATATGAGTGTGTATGTTGGTGTGAGTGTGTGGGTGTGAGTGAGTGTGTGGGTGTGAGTGTGTATGTTGGTGTGAGTGTGTTGGTGTGAGTTTGCTGGTGTGAGTGTGTTGGTGTGAGTGTGTATGTTGGTGTGAATGGGTGTGAATATGTGAGTGTGTGGCTGTGACTGTGTGTATGTTGGTGTGAGTGTGTGGATGTGATTATGTGTATGTTGGTGTGAGTGTGTGTAAGTGTGTGTATGTTGGTGTGAGTGTGTGTATGTTGGGTGTGAGTGGGTGTGAGTGTGTGTATGTTGGGGGTTGTGAGTGGGTGTGAGTGTGTGTGTGTGCTGGTGTGAGTGGGTGTGAGTGTGTGTATGTTGGGGGGTGTGAGTGGGTGTGAGTGTGTGTATGTTGGGTGTGAGTGGGTGTGAGTGTGTGTATGTTGGGGGGTGTGAGTGGGTGTGAGTGTGTGTGTGTGCTGGTGTGGGTGGGTGTGAGTGTGTGTCTGTTGGTGTGAGTGTGATTGTGTGTGAGGGTGCGGGTGTGAATGTGTGTATGTTGATGTGAGTGTGGGTATGTTGGTGTGATGAGTATGTTGGTGTGTGTGGGTGTGAATGTGTGTATGTTAGTGTGAGTGTGTGGGTGTGCGTGTGTGTATGTTGGTGTGAGTGTTGATGTGGGTGTGTGGGTGTGAGTGTGTGTATGTTAGTGTGAGTGTGTGGGCCTGAGTGTGTGTATGTTGGTGTGAATGTTGGTGTGAATGTGTGTATGTTAGTGTGAGTGTGTGGGTGTGAGTGTGTGTATGTTGGTGTGAGTGTGTGGGTGTGAGTGTGTGTATTTTGGTGTGAGTGTTGATGTGAGTGTGTGGGTGTGAGTGTGTGTATGTTGGTGTGAGTGTGTGTATGTTAGTGTGAGTATGTGAGCGTGAGTGTGTATATGTTGGTGTGATGAATGTGTTGGTGTGAGTGTGTGTATGTTGGTGTGATGAGTGTGTGGGTGTGTGTGTATGTGGTGTGAATGTGGCGTGAGTGTGTGTATGTCGGTGTGAGTGTGTAGGTGTGAGTGTGTGTATGTTGGTGTGAGTGTGTGTATGTTGGTGTGATTA